>NC_133328.1:223429610-223749348 GCF_042186555.1 Aquarana catesbeiana
CATAAGAAAACTTGTATTATGTACTAAGATGTGATGGCTGTGTTTGATTTCTTTTTTTAGCTTTCTTTAATTTTCATCTGGTGATCCAGCCAGTACGTCTGTTTATATATATATATATATATATATATATATATATATATATATATATATATATAAAAAACTCTCAAGCAGAATGTATCAGTCAGTTACAAAGATGAAACAAACCATGAAACACTAATAGGGGGGCCTACAATGATCAGCTTATATATATATATATATATATATATATATATATATATATATATATATATATATACACACACACACACACATATACATACATACATACATACATACATACACACACACGTAACATGTTGTGAAAGGTGAACTTCTCCTTTTAAGATTGGCAGGGCTAGCAGCGTGACAGATATTTAGTCTATACTCTGCAGACTGTGCTTTTGTAGGTTTTTTTATCTAGAGAAGAGTAGTTTAAATGTAGCTTTCACTCTCCTGAAAAATAAAAAATAAAAACACTGCCCTTTGGTACATGGTAATTTTCTATTTTTTTTTTTGTAAAATTACATTACAGATTCTCAATCCAGCTCATACATAGTGGTGCTTTATGAAAATTGTAATGAACAAGCCCACTGAAATAACTTGGGAGTAAATCTACCCATAAGAAAAAAATCACAAAGATCACTGCCCAGCAGTTTCCAATACAAGCTGGACCCAGAACATAAATCCAGCTCTGCAAAGTATAAAACAAGAGCTAGGTACTTCTGCAAACAGCACAATTAATTTAAAACAAGGTTTTAGAAAAAGGTTTCCATGATTTGGAAAAAAAATATAACACATGCAGTTTCTGGGTGTGTCATTATCACCATACAGTATACTGTTTTTCCATTGGAACCTTCCATTGACTGGGGCAAGGGAAAACCAAAGACGTGGCAGGTCATACTTTCAGCTTTTTCTTTGGAAAGCATATTGCCATATTTTATAAGTTTCAGAGAAAAATACTTACAGATAATTTCATAATACCAAAATTTCCAAAATCGTAAATAAGTATTTGATAGAAGAGTTCTCGGCTATTGAAAACAAAAAAAAAAGAAAAAAAAATTACACACACACACACACACACAAAAAAAGGACTGTACATATATAAGTATACATGCAGTGGTAGTGCAGTTTTCAGAAACACTTGGATATGCACTGCAGAGTGTTTCTGGGCATGTTCACCAAGTACTTACATAGTGCCTTAAAAAAAAGTATTCACCCCCCCTTGGTCTTTTTCCTGTTTTGTTGCATTACAACCTGGAACTGAAATTGATTTTTTGGGGGCTTTGTACGATGTGATGTACATGACATGCCATGCCTATGACTTGAAGGTGCAAAAATAGAAATTTTGACATATCTGTAAACTCCATAGCTTGAAGCACAGTACAGAGCAAAATAATTGATACTCATGCCTAGTACACACGATCAGAATATCGCATGACAAAAATTGCTTTTGGAGCGTTCGTACCATAATCTGATCGTTCATACACAGCTTTCGAGAGCTGATCACAACAGTTCATCCAACAAAATCCGAAGGGACAAAGCACGTCAATTTTTCTTGTACAATACCAGATTGTATGATTTTCATTGAATCAGTACAGTATTAATCCAAAAAAAAAAAAAAAAAATATCGGGAGATCAAGACGGCACGGAAACAAAAGAATTAATTACAATACATCACTTCACAAGTTGTATTCTGTCGTACGAGAATTTCCTTAACTTTAGTAACCTCTTCATTTTCGATACGAGACTAGCATGCAGCAAAAATAACGAACAATCATTCGTTCAATAATCTCATTGTGGGTACTAGGCATTAGTCCAAAGGTTATATGCCAATACCTTCTACTACCACTATTGGGCACTGGCAAAAGCTTTGCTGGCAACTGCCCACCCAGTATACCCATAAAAACCTGCCCACTCTGGAGGGGTTTTTTCCAGAAAGCAGTAAGGACATCACATAGAAAATTTACCAGCATTTACCCCATCTAGGCTGCGGGCTCCTATGGGCGACGGGCAACGGCCAGGTTGCGGGCTCCTACAGGCAGGTTGCGGGTTCCTATGGGTGGGTTGTGGGCTCCTACGGGCGTCGGGCAGCGACTCCTGTGTTTTCTCCTCCTCTTCTGCATAACGACTGCTTCCTCCGTGCGGCTCCTCTTAGGCGTCCAAAAGGATCACCTCTCCTTTCAGCCAATCGGGCGACGGGTCTCAAGACCCACTTCCTGGCTGCCCGGGAGGAGGATTAGTGTGGCGATAGCGAATATTACTACACTATAGTCACACAATTGGGTGGGATATGGTTTTTGTTTTCATTAGACTTTGCAAGGTACATGTAAAAAAGTCCCGTTTTGTTTTGTTTTTTTCCAGAGACATGTAGCAGAATATATTTTGGCTTAAATTTATGAGGAAATTCGATTTTTTTTTAAATTTTTCATTGGATATATTTTATAGCAGAAAGCAAAGAAGTTTTTTTTTTTTTCCAAAATGTTCAGTCTTTTTTCATTTATAGGTTAAAAAATAAAAACTTCAGTGATGACCAAATACCACCAAAAGAAATCTCTATTTGGTGAAAAAAATTATATAAGTTTAATTTAAGTTCAGTGTTGCATAACCACATAATTGCCAGTTAAAGTAGTGTCAGAACTATTAAAGTTAAAATAACTAAAATAATACATTTCCAATGGTCTAAACATATTTTTACATGTGGTTTCATGAGCAGCTTAGGAGCCATCTTGTTAAATGTTTTTTTTAGAAGTTGAAATTAAAGTTCATGCTTGTGGACAGAGATTTTTTTAAGATACTTTAAGGACCCCTTGCATATTATCCCAGATCGTAAATTAAGAGTCTCAGACACTTAAACAGCTAGACGAGATAAGGCAACAATTATATTTTTTCCCTCTTTTCAGGACTGAGAAAATGGGACGCATTCAAAAGCTATTTTCAAGAAGTGCCTTGTATTATTCATTGCAAATAACTATATTAGCAATAATTCCTATTATATTATTATTACACTATAATAGGGCAAGTATATGCATACTTAATTGAATAATCTCACTCATTTGGGTTTATGTATTTTTATAATTTAAAACATTTATTCATTGTATTATGTTTGTTTATATCTATTGAAAAATATATTATTAAGAGAAGGATGGCATTTTGTAATAGAATATATATAAATATATATATGGTCCAGGGGATGGGGCGGAGCGTCGCTACGTAGGAGCGCTCCGTAGGAGGCTTGGCGCCACTGCTCCCCCCGCACACCCGCTCAACAGAGAGGAGGAGGCTAGGAAGCCGCAAAGACGCCGGCACCGTGAGATGCTTCCGACGCGGCCTGGAGGGAGATAGAGAGGGGAAGCCGCTCGCCCCTCGCTGCCCTAGCTGCCGCTGTGAATCACGGCACTGCCGCTGACACTGACACCTGGAGCTTGGAGCTCCGAAGCAACGGACAGGGAGGAGACCGCGAACGGCTTTGGAGGCACAGGTTGGCTTAACAACAGCAAGGTAACGCTGCAGCTGGAGGGGGGTGAGCCAGCAAGGGGATACACTGAAATAGGAGCAGGGAGAGGTGAGAGATGATGAGAGCTCAGTATATGCTGATATACCCCCTGGTGTCCCCCCTGCTCCCCTTTTGAAGTGTCTATGGTGGGAAAGCAGCCAGAAAACAGGGTAGGAACTTAAACTGTAATCTTGATATAAAACTAATCCTGCTATATACTACTGAGACACCCGGACACATGATATGTACTAAAAGGCTGAAGGAACAATCCCTAGAACAATAAGGAATAGATGAGACGTGTTTGAGGTGCACTTGGCTATATACAGATGAACTGTTCACCTACTTACTTAGTGTGAGCACTTGCGTTCACTTACACCCCCTCCCCCTTGGATCTCTGCAATCTCTTAAGGTAGAGGAGGAGGACCTCAAGGAGAACGGATTGGGCTTTGTGTTCATAAGAATAGTCGGAGTGGAAGATAAAATTCTTGACTTTAAATGACAATATCTGCAACAGTATTAACCCTCTGAGATGCCTGTATTAGATCGCAGTTGATCTGAGTAGATGGTCCTATTGCGATTCACTTTCTCTTTCTTTTTTCTCTCCACGGATATTCTAACGTGGGAACCCCCCCTGACCCTTTTTGATGTCTTAAGGCTAAGAAACTCTAAGTATTTGGCTTAAATACCGGCTATCCTGGGCTACTTGGACTAAACAGTGAACATTTGGCATAGGGACAGAAGGGCAGAGAGGTAGGCGCAAGATTCACTGAAGAAGAATTACACATCCTAAGCCTGGGTTTGGGGGCTAAAACTCATTTTCTCACTCCGACAAATAGGGTATAAAAAGGAGCCTGACAGTAGCCCTGCTGTGTTTTTGGGAGGTGAACGTTCCTGCCCAGACCTGACGTGCAGGGTGGTCGGTGGTAGACAAGGCTTCTAAGCAGGACCCCTCATAGACCCAAGTAGGTCCGGGAGGTCCCTCGCGGAATTAATATAAGAGCCTCCGCATAAGCGGATACTAGCGACTTGCACACCGGTATAAGAGGGTTATAAGAGGGAACTGAGGGAGTTGGCCCCCGACCCCGTCAAGGAGCAAGTTGTATACAACCACTAGGTCTCATACCTAGGCTTGTATTAATCTTCCGGGGTAGGGCGGAGTACTAGAGGCCTGTGGAGATGAGGGGGAAGGCAACTAAAGGTAATAAAGGAACTGTAACCGCAACAAGTCCAGGCGGGATTCAGCGCTACATGTCAACTGAAGCCAGCATGCTGGAAGAACCTCAAGGGAGTCCCATATTGGGAGTATCCTCACGCCCAGGAATAAACAAACAGAGAGGGGCATCAGAGGAGAATAAAAGCAAAAGTGCAAGAGTAAGGATCAGCGGAAGCCAGCAGATGTATGGCTCTGAGACACAGGAAGGCCCTTATGGGAGAACTGAGGAGGAAGATAATGCAAGGGGGAATAAACCACCACTGCAGCTCACACAGGAGGAAGCTCCATATATTAGAGAAATGCTTGCTGAATTGCTACTGAAACTGGAGACTTCCCTTAAAAAAGAGATTGCGACCGTAAGGGTAGACATTGGGCATGTATTGAAAAGGGTGGAGGAGATGGAGGACAGATTGGAAGAACACGAGCGGAGACTAGAGGGTATGAATATGCAAATAAGAGACATGCAAAGAGCAAATAGAAGTCTTCTTTATAAATTAGAAGACCAGGAGAATCGCAGCAGATGCAAAAACCTGCGAATCAAGGGTCTCCCAGAGAAATTCGGGAAGGAAGAGCTGGCGCCGGTACTACAACAATTGCTAAACCCATTGCTGGATAGAGAAATAATGGCCCCCCTGAAAGTAGATAGAGCCCATAGGGTCGCACGATACCCCAGAAATACATCAGAGAGTCCAAGGGATGTGATAGTGAAGTTCCACTATGAGGAGGAAAAAGTGAAAATTTTGGGAAAACTGCGACATCAATCAGGCCTAAGCATTGAAGGGGCAGAGATACAGGTTTACTCAGACCTATCAGCAGAGACCCTCACAAGAAGGAGGCTGCTGAAGCCGCTAACAGCCCTACTGAAAACGACAGAAATAGCATATCAATGGGGGTTCCCGGCTTGCCTAATTGGAAAAAGGAATGGACGAACGGCAGTGCTTAGATTCCCAGAAGACCTTGAGGACTTTTGTCGCAAGTTAGACATCGCTCCTCCACGTATTCCTGGTTGGGGCGTGGAAGAGACTGCAGCTCCAGCGCGAGATACAATAGGGCGGAGGGAGGGGAGAGGCACAATGGTTAATGTAAGCTAATAACCAAGAGGCATAGTTAGGGGCAGAAGGGTAGTGCTGACATGAGCGGGGCAGGGGGAGGGGGGAGGTCACCGGGGCGATGCGGGGAGTCCTCACGACATGAGCCCTATGGGGAATATGGGTGCAGGGTGGCATCTGATCGAGGGAGGCCACCTGATCCATATTTTGAACAGAGGAGTCTGCCCCACCGGAAATAGGCGATCTGTTCCAGATGGGGGGTGGAGGGAGTGGGGGCGGGAAGGGAAGGTGGAGGTGAAGGGAGGGGGGTGTGTGGGCGGGCCTCTTTTTTTTTTTTCTCCTCCCTCTCTCTCTCCTGCTATGCCTCATGGGATTGGCCGGACGCTCTCTCCAGTAATAAAAAATGGGAGTAGTTAATTTCGTTACATATAACGTCAGGGGACTGAATACAGAAAAAAAAAAGGTAAAATCAATCAGGAGCTGCACCTCCTGGGCGCAAACGTGGTGTTTCTGCAAGAAACCTATGTAACGCACGCAAGTAAGGGATTAACATCGCATTTGTTCCCAAAGTGGTTATATGGGGACGCTGGATCAGCACATTCAGGGGGAGTAGCTATAGGGTTCGATAGAACAATGACGTTTGAAGAAGAGGAGCGATTGGCCGATCCTGGAGGCAGGTTCCTGTTTGTGAAAGGGAAAATGTTTGAGACGTGGATCACATTGGTGAATATCTATGCCCCTAATAGAAACCCGGAGAATTTTTTTAAGAGAATTTTGACGAAACTAGAATCTTTTAGAAAAGGCAAACTAATAGTCGCAGGAGATTTGAACCTGCGTATGGACCCTGAGGTGGACACGTCAAGGGGCGAGTTAAGATCGGGCACACATGGAAAGACACTCAAAAAAATGTTAAATCACCTTCAATTAATGGATGCATGGAGAATAAGCCACTTAAAAGATCGGGACTACACTTTCTTCTCCCCTGTTCATAAATCATTCTCGAGGTTAGACTACATTTTAATAGAACATCAGATGGTCCCTTTTCTGAAGGTAGCAGAAATTAAGGCTATTACCCTGTCCGATCATGCACCGGTGAAAATCCAAGTAGAGATCGCCGGTGTGGATCGGTCTAGGATAAACTGGAAACTTAATGATTCCCTCACACAAGATCCAGATGCAGGAATTAAAAAGTTACTTCGAGATTAATGATACAGAGGACATATCCAGATCCACTCTTTGGGAAGCACACAAAACCTATATAAGAGGGATTTGGATTGCTATCGGAACGAGGAAAAAAAAAAAAGAGAGGGGAGAAAAGTTGACACGCTTATACAGGGAGATCCAGGAAGCAGAACAGAGTACAAGACCCAGGGGGCACCCAGAAAAGCATGAGCTAATTAAGAAAAGAAGAGACCTGAATGATTTGCTGGAGAAGGAAAGGAGCTGTGCTTTCGATACGATAAATAGAGATATGTACCGAGAAGGGAATAAACCAGGAAGGTGGATGGCCAGAAGGATTAGGGAAAAAAAGAATAGGACCTTTATACCTAAAATAAGAGATGAAGAGGGGAACCTTGAATTCTCCACCCCAAAAATTGCTAGAATATTCCACTCTTATTACAGTGCACTTTATAAGGTAGGCCGGAGAGAGAGATTGAGCGATAACAAGAAGGAAAGGATAAGGGAGTACCTTCGGGGACTAGACCTTCCCAGGGCAGAGAGGGATATGGTTGTGCGTCTTGATGCATCCATATCCCAAGGGGAGGTAGAAAAGGCGATAAAGAACACTGCCCTGGGAAAGAGCCCGGGCCCCGACGGATACTCCGTAGCTTACTACAAAAAATTTTCTGAAATACTTGTACCCAAATTGTGTGACTATTTGAATGCCCTCGGGGAGAACGAAGAGTCCCGAGAAGAATCCCTACTAGCGTATATTACCCTTATCTTGAAAGAAGGAAAGGATCCAGCCTCACCTGGAAGCTACAGACCAATCTCGCTCTTAAATGTAGATACAAAAATCTTTGCTAAAATACTTGCAGATAGGTTGAAAACTGGATTAAAACAGTGGATACACAGTGACCAGGTGGGATTTGTCCCGGGTAGGGAGGGGAGAGACAATTCACTGAAAACATTTCTTCTCATGCAGGAAGCAATCAGGAGTAACACCCCAGCAGCTCTGCTATCAATCGATGCCGAAAAGGCATTCGATAGAGTGGATTGGGGTTTTATGACTGAAACTCTGAAACATCTAGGATTGGGAGAGAGGATGATGAGATGGATCCTCTCACTATATAGGCACCCCAAGGCGAGGATTAGAGTGAATGGGACCCTGTCTTGTCCCCTTGAATTGTTTAACGGGACAAGACAGGGTTGCCCTCTCTCCCCAATTTTGTTTATCTTATCCTTAGAGCCACTCTTAGCGGCTTTTCGTAGGAACGAAGACATTCAGGGAATTAAGGTTGGAACGAAGGAGTACAAAATAGCAGCATTTGCTGACGATTTGCTATGCTTCGTTACCCGTCCTAGAACGACAATCCCCATGGCGCTCAAGGAGTTGGAGCACTATGGGGGTTTGGCAAACTTTAAAATAAACATGAGTAAGTCAGAGCTCCTAAATATATCAATCCCTAAGCGAGAGCAGAGAGCACTCCAAGCCGGGCTTCCATTTGTATGGTGTGAGAGGGAACTGGTTTATCTAGGTATAAAAATATCATCCTCACCGGGGGACTTGTTCGCCGATAATTATGTGCCCCTACTCAATAAAACTAAAGATCAATTAGGTAGGATGAGATATAAAGCCCTGTCATGGATAGGCAGGATAAATGCGATCAAAATGTTTGTGCTGCCCATGGTATTATACACCTTCCAAATGGTCCCAATAGAGATCCCCCCTATATTTTTTGCTAAACTGCAGTCTTTAATTTTAAGATTTATATGGGCTCGTAGGCACCCTAGGGTAGCATACGACACTTTGTCGAAGGATAAAAAATTGGGAGGGTTAGGTGCACCGGATTTCAAAAAGTATTATCAGTCGGCTGTTATCTCCAGGATAATTGACTGGCTACACAGTAAACAGGAGAAAAGTTGGGTGAATATTGAAGCAACACTGAGTGGGGTGGATATAGAAAAATTAATATGGATTCCACCACAATATAGGGATTTGGGAAATAGAGTTAATTTTTTGACTAAGAACACTTTTAGAATCTGGGATAGGGTAGGCAAGAGCTGCCATTGGGAATTCAATTCACCATTATTATCACTATTAAACATGGATTATTTTTTACCTGGGAAGGAGGAATACCTATATTTCACGAGATGGGCAAAAAAAGATGTAATACAACTACAAGATGTGATGAAAGGAAATAGATTGTACACTTACACTGAAATCACACAGGCCTGGGGGAACAAACCACTAGACAAGTGGAGGTACGCCCAGTTACAGCACTTTACACGTTCACTGCCACAACCACTAAGAGGAAAAGACCAGTTAAGGGATATTGAAAAACTATTAAATACCCCCACGTGTGTGAAAGGAAGTATTTCAAAATTATATAGCGTCCTAAGGGGGGAAGCTAGTAAAGGATTCCCCACTTTTTTGGAAAAGTGGGAAAAGGAAATAGGAGGCTTAGAAGGTGAAGCACATAGAAGTAAGATTTTAAAGATGGTTCATTCAACGGCAAGAGACTCCCGGACACATGAAATGGCCTATAAAGCGATAGCAAGATGGCATAGGACGCCCCGGAAGGTACATGAATATGATGCTGAGACCCCTCCAACTTGCTGGAGAGGATGTGGAAACATTGGCACTCTTGCCCATCTATGGTGGGAGTGCTCTAAAATCCAGAAATATTGGGGAGAAGTCCTGAGCGAAATACAACAGATAACGGGGGAGCAGGTTAATAAAAATCCTTGGACGTGTCTGTTCCATGACACGGAAAGAGAGATCTCCCAATACACCAAGTCAGTAACCCCATTCCTCTTAAACGCAGCTAAAGCACTGATCCCGTGTCACTGGAAAGGGGTAGAAGCCCCAAGGATGAAGGACTGGATAATAAGGGTAGAATGGGTTAGAGGAATGGAAGAAGCAAAACACTCGATGGAGGGCCGGTGAGATAAATACACTAAGACGTGGGCAAGATGGCATGAGTATAGGAACACAGAAAGGTACATGACAACTATAGATGCTTGAGGACCGTGGGGGGGAGAGGGAGGGGGAGGATGGGGAGTTTTCTCTTTTGTTTTTTTTCGGGGGGGTGGGGGGAGGGGGGGAGAAAAATAAAAATAGATAAGTAAATATTGGTATTTTTAGTGGATAAAAGGGAAAGGGAAAATCGATTAAAAGTTTTTGTATTAAAGAGATTACAATTACCTTAATCCACAATGATGCGAAAAAGAGAGGGGGCGCAGCGTAAATGACGCAGCTGACTTAAAATCTCTCTAAAAGTTTGCTGATGTGGAAACAAAAAAAAAAAAAAAAAATTATATATATATATATATATATATATATATATATAAAAATCTCACACACAAAATTAATTTCAGTTTTAGTGAATGGCTTAGTTATGAGATATGCTTAAACAAAAAATGCATTAGAGATCAATCTTTACCTTAAATATAAGTCTTGGTTAAATCACCAAGTTCTATGCTCTGCATTACCCATATTATTGATATTTGGATTTATATTCTGGGTTTATCACCAATTATGTTTTGATATTATTTTGCACCGATTTTTAGCGTGTATATATATATATATATATATATATATATATAAAGATTGATCTCTAATGCATTTTTTGTTTAAGCATAACTCATAACTAAGCCATTCACTAAAACTGAAATTAGTTTTGTGTGTGAGATTTATATATATTATATATATATATATATATATATATATATTTTTTTTTTTTTTTTGTTTTGTTTTTTGTTTCCACATCAGCAAACTTTTAGAGAGATTTTAAGTCAGCTGCGTCATTTACGCTGCGCCCCCTCTCTTTTTCGCATCATTGTGGATTAAGGAAATTGTAATCTCTTTAATACAAAAACTTTTAAATGATTTTCCCTTACCTGCCCATCCACACTGTACACTGAGCTGTGCAGAATTTCGGCAATGCTGAGATAACCAAACATTTTGGCAATGCGGGAGTGATGTCATCTCGGCCTGGCCAATTACAACAGCCAGAGATCGATACCCGGGAGCCACCGGGCTGAAGATGTCGGTGGTCGGACGGGGAGTTCCAGGGCATCCAGGACTTCTCTACAACTTTGTCTCTGACCGGTTAGAAGAGGTCCTTGGTCTTCATAATGCATGCTTAGTGTGGTGTTGCAGACACAGGGGCCTTACAGAACATGTGTATTGTATTTATACTGACATCATATGACACTTTGATCGTACATAGGGGACACTATGTAATCATCTGATTTACAATATGCATCTTCTGAAGTTTTTTTGTAATGATCAAACCCTATTTAATGATTTTAGCAAAGGGGGTGATGAATACTCATGCACACTCAAGATTTCTGTTTTGTCCTAATTATTGTTTGTGTCTCAATAAAAAATATTTTGTACCTTCAAAAGTAGTTGGCATGTTGTGTATATCATATAACACAAAGCCCTAAGAAGCCATTTTAATTCCAGGCTGTAATACAACAATACAGGAAAAAGGTGGTGAATACTTTCGCAAAGCACTGTAAGGCTAGCCATACACTGTTTGCATCTCAGCTGGTTCAGCAGTCAGGTCTTCCAAGGGGATGTCTCTAATCTGCTCAAGGGAAGGGGGGTCTCTCATGTACATAGAACTAGGGGAAGATCCAAAGCCGACAAATACAACCGAATTGGGGGATTAGTATGATCAACTATCTGAAGAAAAGTCTTGATTAAAGGACTGGAAGAGAATAAAAAAAGTCTGTCCCTTAATTGTACTCCAACCCAGACGTTGGTCAGGATCAGATTGAAGAAAGGCCAAAATACAGAGTATTCCATGGGACTCCACTTCCTGTTCTTGCATCAGGCAAAGTAAGACTTCCAAGTGGGGTGGCAAATCTTGCGGGAGGTAGATTTTCTTGTTCCCAGTGAGGAGATAATAGAATAAGAAATACACACATCTTTCAGGAACTGGGTTTCAACAGTCATGCCGTTAAAGCCAGCAACTGAGAAGCAGGGTGGAACAGGGGGCCTTGTGCCTATGTCTGCATAACATTCTCTGCATTAACCTCCCTGGCGGTATGATTATTTCGGATTTTAGGTGCTGCAAGCGGTACCATTATTTTGTATGGAAATTTGGCGTTTTATATTGTAGGTCTGTAAATCTTAACAATAACACACTTAAATCTGTCCAAACCAGAGTCTAGTAGATATCCCGGGTATGATAAAGTTTGAAACACAAAAACATAAATTATAATATAATAAATAAAAATAAATAATTAAAAAAAAAAAAAAATAGTAATAAAATAAATTTCCCCACAATTTACTATCGCTCAATTCTGCAAGTGTTCTAATTTATTATCGCTGTTTTCTAGCTGGTCTAAAGCCACTTTTGACGTAAAGGGACACTTTTTGGTTGCTATGGACAATCTCCAGTTTCCAGGCAGAAAGAACAGTATTTATAATATAAAACTGCATGCAGGGCATGGGACAAAGCACTGGGGACAAAAGGGATGTGAAATCATTTCATACAGTACTGTAATCTGTAAGATTACAGTACTGTATGTGTTATGCTTTTGACATTTTTTTGAATTTGCCGCCAGGCTCCGCCCCCGTGCGTCGCGCCGCTCGCAGGGAACGGAGCCTGGCACGGAGAGGCTTCGGAGGAGGACGGAGCCCTCGGACACTGCGGGGGACATCGCAGGATCCCGGGGACAAGGTAAGTAACGCCGCCCCAGGATCCTGCAATGCGATCCCGAGTGTGGCTCGGGGTTACCGCTAATGGTACTGAATTTTAACCCCGAGCCACACTCGGGAAAACCGCCAGGGAGGCTACGGTAAAAAACTTTCAAAAGCTGCTCCCCTCCAAGAGTCCCTTTAAACACTAAACCTGATCTCGATCCAATACTGTGCCCGTCTGCATTGGCTTTTCTCCCCTCTCCCTCTTCTCACATTGGACTCGGCAGAAGCGTGTGCCATTGGCTCCTGCTTCTGTCATTCAAAGCCTGTGAGGAAGGAGCGGGGGCGGAGCCAAGCCTCTATAGAGGCACACAGCTTGTTTTGGGATTGAGCCCACACGAGTACCACCATAGCAAACAGCTTACCATGGGGGCACTTGGAGAGGAGGTGGAGCCAAGAGCGCCAGCAGGGGAGCCCAGATAAGGGGGTTCGGGGCCACTCAATCCAAAACCATTGGATGGAGCATATAAGTATACAGTAACATGTTTGTTATAAAAATGAAAAAAAAAAGGCTTTACAATCACTTTAAGGTTGAATCCAAGTTAAATCCACCTAGCATGCATTCTAATGTGCTTTAAAAAAAGTGGATATTTCCATTGGTTAGTCTACACCCCCACTACTCTAAACATGTTAGACATAAAGGAAGTACGCATCCTGTCCAAATAGGAAGGGATTTGCTGTACCTTCAAGCAACTCCATCCAGCAGGGTGAAAACCTACTTGAATACTGGTAGACAAATCGCAAACTATCCTTAAATTTAGTCTCCTTGATCTCCTGTACCCATGATCACTATCTACCTCCTAACTACCTAAAGAAAGCAAGGCGAGAATAAAAGGGAAATGAATTTAGAGCTACAATATGTAGTGAAATTATGAATATCCACTTCATATACTTTACTTCATTCTTGAACCCGTAAAAATGAAAGGAAGGTTTGGGCAATTCAAATTCCCACCTGCACTTGTGTGTTGGCATGTTTGCAGGTAGATTAGTCTATTTTTTTCAGGGGTGCTGTTATGGAGTTAAATTTGAACGTTTTGAAGTAGACCTAGTCAACAGTTACAGTAAAAGTTATCTTTACAGCCTTCTTGGGATACATAAATAAAATGCAAGAGCAGGGGTATGGAATTAAAATTTACATAGGTCCAGTCAGTAAAATTTTCTTCCAGCAGGTGTCTGAATAGCATGTTTATGCAATGACTTAGATCCTTTAACTCACAGCCCCCTCAACATTTATATCACAGTACCCTTCTTATATCAATGTCCACAGTCCCCCACTGTACATCACAACCCCCCCCCCCCCCACTTTACATTAGTGTCTCCCTTTTACATCAGTGTCCTCAGTCCCCACTTCACATCACAGTTCCCCCATTCCCTTTATGTCATAGTTGTCCCTTCAGATCAGTGTCGTTTCCCCCCCCTTAAGCACCTCTACCTTCTTAGCAGTGTCCCCTTCAAAGCAGTGTCATCAGCGCAACCCCCCCCCCCCCCCCATAGCAGTGTGTACTCAGCCGTCCTTCACCTTTCACAGCTATATTTTACAGCCTCGCTCACAGTCCTACCTTACTATACAGGTCATG
Organism: Aquarana catesbeiana; assembly: GCF_042186555.1. Classification (NCBI taxonomy): domain Eukaryota; kingdom Metazoa; phylum Chordata; class Amphibia; order Anura; family Ranidae; genus Aquarana; species Aquarana catesbeiana. The sequence continues at coordinate 223,443,862 of NC_133328.1, forward strand.
TCTGGATGAGGGGTGGGAGCTACTCAACTTTTCTGGTTAACAAACCGGTGATTGGTTGCTAGGACTGCCCATCATCCTAGCAACCAATTACCCACTTGCAGCCCCTCCATCCAGATCTGCCACCCCTCCTTGTCCTCTCTCCTGCTGCAAGGATGACAGTGCGACAGCTGTGGCGAAAGAAACAGCAGAGGTATCTACAGGGCAGACATGGGAAAAAAAGAGAGAGACCAGGCATATAAGTGGCCCAACCATGGTGATCCGGAAGGGACTATCACTCAGTCCAAATCTGGACCACGGTCCATCACCATTTAGTGATGCCTCCAACAGAGGAAACCTTTCCTGGTGAAAACGGTGCTCAAAGTTCCCTCCAATGATGGCCACATGTCTGAAGGCCTTGGTACTAGGTCATACGACCTCTTTTGAAGAGGAGCATAAGGAGTTCATATTGAGTGGTCTTTAGCAGAGATCATGTGACCAAGTGCCTAGTCTTTTACACATGGTATCCACACTCATGGAATTCTGGAGCAGCAGGATTAGCAGCAGTAGCAGGGAAGATAAGCATTTTACTGTCTCTGTTTCATTAATACTCCAAATTAGACAAATCCAACATTTTTCAAAAATGTCCAAAATGATGTCCACTGGTGTAAAAGTCACCATATGAGAAGTTGTGCCAGCTAATGTTCTAGTAATGGTTGTGTGTACCTTAGTTTTGTAGTATTAAGCAGATAGAGTTTTGTTTGATATTGAGCCAATGCCCACTGTGGACTAACACAGCCTACAAAAGAGTGATGACGCAGCATTTCCTGCAGATCTGTAACAAGATCAAAGAAGTAAAGAAAATAAGATAAGTACAGGCTGGTGTAGAGCAATTCAATTACATTCTTAAGACACTTCATAACAATCAGAAGAAAAGCAAATTGCTCTGGAAGGCTTTCAAAGAGAACATGCCAAACAATTAAGCCCCTTTCACACTGGGGCGGTGGGTGCGTCGGCGGTAAAGCGCCGCTATTTTTAGCGGCGCTTTACCGTCAATTTCGCGGCGCTTTTCGGCCGCTAGCGGGGAATTTTTACCCCCCCCCCCCCCCCGCTAGCGGCCGAGAAAGGGTTAAAACCACCACAAAGCGCTGCTGTAGCAGTATAGCCGCGCTGCCCCATTGATTTCAATGGGCAGGAGCGGTGTATACACCGATCCAAAGATGCTGCTAGCAGGACTTTTTTTAACGTTCTGCCAGCGCACCGCTCCAGTGTGAAAGCCCTCAGGGTTTTCACATTGGCGAGACAGCAGTGGCTCTTTCAGGGCGCTTTGCAGGCGCTATTTTTAGTGCTGTAGCGCCTGCAAGGCGCCCCAGTGTGAAAGGGGTCTAAGTGGATAAAATAAAACTTTATATGATATTGACAAGAAAGACCCATTTCACATTGAGGCGCTTCTAAGCTGCCAGTAAAACACCGAGCGCTTTTGTAGAGCTTTTCAGGTGCTTTTGAAGAGCTTTCCATTCATTACAATAGAGAGGGGCATTTTTTCACTGTCCTGCCAGCACACTGCCCTAGTGCGAAAGCATTAATTGATTTTAATGGAAACAGGTTTTTGTGAGCTTTTCGATTTTTTTTTAGCATGAAAGCGCCTGAAAAGCGCCTCAGTGTGAAAGGGGTCTAAGAGCTCCACAGCTACCCAGATGGTTTCATTAGATTCTGCAATTATAGCAAAGCAGTAAACAGCCTATATTTAGACATGCAGTTTGATTGGTAGGAAAAAAAAAAGTGTTAAAATAAATCATAAAACAATACATTTTTTTCATGTTAGAACATGTGAGAATCAAATATCTTACAAAATATCTACCTACAGAAAGTCAAAGATGAACCCAGGTAACTGCTATAGACACGGTTGAAATATACAATCAGGAAGGGTTCTACTTACCAAGAGATTGGCATTTCTGTGCAGTTAGAGTACTTTTCAATAGCAGCACTTCTTGCTCTCTTGATTGCAGTGGATTGCTTTTCAGAGGTAGTTGACAGGCAGCGAGGAAGCAGCATATCACCTGCTCACTGTGTTTTAACCCTGTATATGCCACAGCGCCGTGCAGCAACCACATACTTTGCAAATGGTTGCAGGGTGGTAGTAGCGCAACCCTATCCGGAGAGGGTTATGTGGACAACCTTGTTCGGTTAGGTTTGCAGCTTAACAGGGGGCTACCGCACGTATAAACATGCCCTTGCTCTTGTAAGTTAGGTCTTCAACCACTGAAGCAGCAAAATTGCTTGGTCCAAACAAACCTCCACCTTATAGATTGGGCAATAAAAAAAGTATCAGCACACCGATTCCTTTACTTACTCAGTTCCTTCCTTAGCATGAACATGTCAGCATGTTCACAGTTTTTGTATACAGTGAGAGAAAAAAGTATTTGATCCCCTACTGATTTTGCACGTTTGCCCACTGACAAAGAAATGATCAGTCTATTATTTTAATGGTAGGTTTATTTTAAAAGTGAAAGACAGAATAACAAAAATATCCAGAAAAACGCATTTCAAAAAAGTTATTTATTGGTTTGCATTTTAACTAGTGAAATAAGTATTTGATCCCCTATCAATCCAGCATAATTTCTGGCTCCCAGGTGTCTTCTATACAGGTAATGAGCTGAGAAGTACATTAAGGTCCTGGAGTGGCCTAGCCAGTCTCCAGACCTTAATCTAATTTAAAAAATATGTGGAGGGAGCTGAAGGTTCGAGTTACCAAAATGTCAGCCTCAAAACCTTAATAACTTGGAGAGGATCAGCAAAGGGGAGTGGGACAAAATCCCTTCCGAGAGGTGTGCAAAACTGGTGGCCAGAAACGTTTGACCTCTGATTGCCAACAAGGGTTCTGCCACCAAGTACCAAGTCATGTTATGCGAAGTGGTCAAATAATTTTCACTCATTAAAATGCAAATCAATTTATAACTTTTTTGAAATGCGTTTTTCAGGATATTTTTGCTGTTATTCTGTCTCTCGTTAAAATAAACCTACCATTAAAATTAGAGACTGATCATTTCTTTGTCAGTGGTCAAATGTACAAAATCAGCAGGGGATCAAATACTTTTTTCCTTCACTGTATGCTCTGCAGCAGGGCTTACTGGTCCCCGATACCGAAACTCTCTTTTCCTGTGCCAGCATACAGGGTTTACAGGAGGCAGATCAAGAGAATTTCAGGTACCTACACACTACTGAATTTTACATGTGCTAAATGATTTTGAAAAGCATTCAGAACATGCAGCTTTTAGGTGCATTTTTGAAAAGGTAATTGTAATTCTGTGTACAATACTGGGCCTGGATCTATATTTACTTACAGTGACCCACAGTAAAGCTACACATACATTAATCATTTTTTTCGTTCAACCAGTGTGTTGAACAGAAAAAAAAATGACCCGATTCCCCACAATCCACACACTCCATGAATCACTTCCGCTGTGCTACTTTGTTCTGACGGCAGTGAGCCATGGTCGTTCAGGTAAAACCCAACAGAATAACCAGCCTGCTCTTACATCGTGCTGAACTGGCCAATTTCGATCCATGTAGGGCTATTTTAAATGCGCTGAAACATAGATATGATATCTGGAATCTGATCTCCAGGATATACACACTGTACAGGACACCGGGAATGTGTCCTGGATGACAGGTACATTCCCCAAATATTTGAGTCGTGGTTCTTTTAAGGGGGACAGTTGCAGAGTCTTCAAACCCTGATTACTAGGACTTTCGTACGGAAGGGGTTAAATCCCGGGGAAGAGAGGCTTGAAAGGCAGCAGAGGGAAATATGCACCTGTGTCAAGGAAGTGAGATAGAGCGTCTCACAAGCTGTGCAGCCAGTGTGAGCTCTTTGACCTACGTAGACACAGGCTGCTGACCCCCCCCCCCCCCCTCTGATTGACCTACCTGGCACCCTTGCTCTGGAGAAGCCTAACCCCTGTATGGGACCAAAGAAAAACTAGTGGTGAGCCTGCTTAAATTACCAATACCAGGATTTTGGACTGTTATTTACTATGGCTGAAGTAAGCTGTCGTGTTGTTTAGTTTTGATTGAAATAACTGAACTGTTTGCTTTCAATAAACTGGCTGGCGGTTATTACAGAGCTACCCCAGGTTACATTTGGTGGAGAATGCGGGCAGAGTATAGCCGCAAAAGCCATATGAAAGCGTTTAAAAGGCCAGTACCACATTTACATGTCCTGGGTTAGGACAGCACAAGCTCTGAAAACCCCACAAGGCGAAAAGGAGGTGATAAAAGCCCTAGCTCAGAGCACGATAGCCCTGCAGCAGGCCGCCACAGAAGCCAATCGTCGCCTTGAGGAGGCAATGGCCCAGCAACAGGAAACCACTCGCTTGCTGGTCGCCCAGTTCACAGCCCAGCAACAAACTTCTGAAGCACAGGTAGCTGCTTTACAGGAAGCAATGCAGCGCCTTGCACAAAGACAAGAACAAACCGTGGGTGCCGCTAGCAACCAGGCAGCCATAAGGGCCAGTCACTACCTGCAAAAGTTAACGCCTAGTGATGATGTAGAGGCATTCATGGCTACTTTTTAGAGAACAGCAGAAAGAGAAGGGAGGGCTGGTACTGTTGCTCTTTTTCTCACTGGGAATCCCCAGAAGGCATATTTGTGATTTGCCAGCTGCTGATGCCAAGGATTACTAACGGCTGAAAGCTGAAATCCTGGCCCGCCTTGGGGTGACTACTGCTATGCAGGCCCAAAGGGTACACCGTTGGAGGTACCACCTGGACTGTCTGCCAGGGGCTCAGATGTATGACCTGAGTCAGCTTGTAAAAAAAATGGCTGCAGCCCGAGAAGTAAAGGGTCCTCAGATGGTGGAGCGGGTCATGTTAGACCGTTACCTAAGGTCACTGCCAAATGACCTTCAGTGCTGGGTGAGTCATGGGGACCCTAAGACAGCAGATGAACTAGTAGAAATGGTTGAGAGGTATGCTGCGATGGAGGATCTGCTGGGACCTGTCAAACCTCGAGGATCCCTGCCAGTGAGGAGAGCCAAGTCATCCACAAACCAGGAGAGTCAAGGAGCACCCACCCCAGTGTCCCAGAGCTCTGCTCCAGCACAAAGGAATGAGGGCGTGCTGTGCTAGCGGTGTCACTCCCGGGGCCATATCCAGGCCCACTGTCCCCTGCAGGAGGAACCCATGGAGCGTGGCGCTCTACGAAGGATGTCCTTTTATGCCCAGAATGTCTGTTTTGCCCACCTGGACCTGACTGGGGGCCGATTTGAATGTGACCTTTGGGTGAACCAGCTTCACGTTCGAGCGCTGTTGGACTCTGGAAGTATGGTAACACTTGTGGGTACCGGGGTAACTGGGGAGGTGAGTCCAGTAGCAAGAGCCCTGAGGGTGGTGTACATACATGGGGACACCAGGGAATACTCCCTGGTGTCAGTGACACTCACTACGGCCTGTGGCACAATTGTCCAGGAGGCTGGGGTGGTACCCGACCTCATGCATGATGCTATTATAGGACGGGATTGCCCTTTATTTGTTGAACTTTGGAACTATGTGAGCCAAGAACTTTCGGGACAGCTGAACTGCTCTGTTCCCTCTAAGGGGCTGGACGCCGATACTTTAATGAACATTGATAGAGTTTCATCTGGGGCAGATGGTCCACCAGCTAAGGAGAACCCTGGTGGGGGGGAACCCACTCTTATGCAGGTCATGGCTGGGGAGAACACAGAGGAAGCCTTCCCTCTGCAGGTTATGACTGAGGAGGATGAAGGAGAAAGCTCCTCTCGTCTTGCCCACCCAGATCTCGAGGTGTCACGGGGTGCATTTTCTTCTGCTCAAAAGAGGGCTCCCACACTGGAAAATGCCTGGCAACAGGTTATCATAATTAATGGGGTTTCACAAGTACCCGAGGCCGAAAAAAGGTTTACCCGTTTTGTGGTCATTGGTGAGCTGCTATATCGGGTTACTGAGGTTAGGGGAGACTTGGTCGACCAGTTACTGGTTCCCCAGCCCTTCAGACGTACAGTGCTCGACCTGGCCCACAATGACGCATTAGGGGGTCACCTGGGGGCAGACAAGACAGAGGCACGAATAATGGACCGGTTCTACTGGCCAGGAGTGATAGCAGAGGTGAGACCTTATTGCAGTTCATGTCCCAGCCAGCTAACCGCACCGATGCCCCACTTGAGGAACCCATTGGTGCCGTTGCCCATTATCGTGGTACTGTTTGAGCACATCGCGATGGATTGGGTGGGCCCTTTGGTGAAATCAGCTTGGGGCCACCAATACATCCTCGTGGTACTCGATTATGCCACTAGATATCCAGTGGCAGTTCCCCTAAGACAGGCTACGTCAAAAGCAATTGCCAGGGAATTGTTTAATATGTTCTCTAGGACAGGTTTTCCAAAGGAGATCTTGACAGACCAATGCACCCCATTCATGTCTCAGGTGATGGCAGATCTATGCAGGTTGTTCCAAATCAAATAGCTGCGCACATCTGTTTATCATCCACAGACAGATGGACTGGTAGAGCGATTAAATAAAACTCTCAAGTCAATGCTTAAAAGGGTTGTGCAACAAGATGGTAAAGACTGGGACTGTCTACTCCCAGCACTAATGTTTGCTATTAGGGAAGTGCCTCAGGCATCCACAGATTTTTCCACGTTCGAGTTGGTGTACGGGCGAAGACCACTGGGACTGCTTGACTTGGTGAAGGAAACATGGGAAAATTAGTCCTCTCCTCATAAGACAGTTGTAGAACATATAACTCAGATGACAGAGAGGATTACTAAGGTAATGCCTCCAGTCAAGGAGCACATGCAAAAAGCGCAGGAGGCACAAAGAAGGGTGTACAACTGGTCTGCCAAACTTAGACAGTTCCAGGTTGGGGATCGGGTCTCTGTACTTATACCTACAGTAGAAAGTAAGTTCCTGGCCAGGTGGCAGGGACCCTTTGAGGTCGTAGAAAAGGTTGGGGAGGTTAACTAGAAGATACACCAACCTGGGAAGAGGAAGCCCTATCAGACACACCACGTAAATCTCCTGAAGCCTTGGAAGGACCGTGAACAGGAAGTTGCTCTGGCTAAGGTTAGTTTTAAGCCCCCGGTGGGGGTGAACTCTGTCCGAGTTTCCACCTCCCTATCCAAGCCACAAACACAGCAGGTAAAGAAGTTCTTACAAAGGAACAGAGAGAAGTTCTCAGGACTTCTGGGTCTCACTAGGGTTATTGAACATGATGTTGTCACGGAACCCAATGTGAAGGTCCGAGTGAAACCCTATCGAATCCCCAAGGCACATAGGAAAGCAGTGTCAGAGAAAGTCTGGAAAATGCTCAAAGTTGATATCACTGAGGAATCGCAGAGCGTGTGGTCGAGCCCAATTGTGTTGGTACCAAAGCCCAACGGGACTCTGCAATTTTGTAATGATTTCAGAAAACTCAATGAGGTATCGCAGTTCGATGCATACCCAATGCCGAGAGTAGATGAACTAATAGAGAGGTTGGGACCAGCCCGATACATTACCACCTTAGACCTCACCAAAGGCTACTGGCAAATACCCTTAACTAACTAAGCCCGAGAGAAAACTGCCTTTTCTACCCCAGATGGCCATTTCCAGTACAAAAGAATGTCGTTTGGCTTGCATTCCACTCCAGCTACTTTCCAGAGAGCTATGGATAAAACCTTACGCCCACATCAAAAATACACTTCTGTGTATTTAGATGATATTGTCATCTTTAGTACAGACTGGGAATCCTATCTTTCCCGAGTGCAGGCAGTCTTAGCCTCTCTAAAGAAAGAAGGGTTCACTGTGAACCCTGAAAAGTGTGCCATTGCTATGGAAGAGACCAAGTACTTGGGGTACATTGTAGGTAGAGGGTTGGTGAAGCCACAGATGAACAAAGTGGAGGCTATCCAGGCCTGGCCCCGCCCAGTCACGAACAAACAGGTGCGAGCCTTTTTGGGCATCGTGGGGTACTACCGAAGGTTTGTCCCCAACTTCGCCACTATTGCTGCACCTCTCACAGACCTGACAAAGGGTAAAAAGTCAGTTATGGTGAAATGGAATGACAAGGCTGAAAAGGCCTTCCAGGATCTTAAAACAGCCTTGTGTCAGTACCCAGTACTGGTCCTACCTGACTTCTCAAGATAATTTGTTGTTCAAACAGATGCCTCCAGTGAAGGCTTGGGAGCTGTTCTGTCCCAAGAGGTCAATGGGGGGGAACACCCCATAGTTTTCCTGAGTAGAAAATTGACAGCCGCCGAGAGAAATTATGCTGTGGTGGAGCGGGAGTGCCAGGCCATTAAGTGGACCCTGGACTCACTACGCCATTTTCTCCTCGGTAGGAAGTTTCGCCTGGTGTCGGACTATGCCCCATTGACCTGGATGAGACAGAATAAACACACGAATGCCAGAGTTACCAGGTGTTTTTTGGCATTGCAAGAGTTCAAGTTTGTAGTTGAACACAGACCAGGAAAACAACACCAGAACGCGGATGCCCTCTCTGGGGTACACTGTAGGGTGTTCCACATGGCCTCGGACACCTCCGCGTCGAGGCAGAGGGGGGAGGATATGTACAGGACACCAGGAATGTGTCCTGGATGGCAGGTACATTCCCCCAATATTTGAGGGGGTATGTTGCAGAGTCCTCAAACCCTGATCACTAGGACTTTGGTACTGAAGGGGTTAAGTCCTGGGGGAGGGAGGCTTGAAAGGCAGCAGAGGGAAATATGCACCTGTGTCAAGGAAGTGAGAGAGAGAGAGAGAGAGAGTGCCTCACAAGCTGTGCAGCCAGTGTGAGCTCTTTGACCTACAGAGACACAGGCTGCTGATCCCCCTCTGGTTGACCTACCTGGCACCCTTGCTCTAAAGAAGCCTAACCCCTGTATGGGACCAAAGAAAAACGAGCGGTGAGCCTGCTTAAATTACCAATACCAGGATTTTGGACTGTTATCTACTATGGCTGAAGTAAGCTGTCGTTTTGTTTAGTTTTGATTGAAATAAATGAACTGTTTGCTTTCAATAAACTGGCTGGCGGTTATTACAGAGCTACTCCAGGTTACAACACCAGATACTGTATAGGCACATAATGTATATTGCACTTGCTATTTCATTCAAATATTCTAATCATCAATAAAAGCCTAGCAAACCCATCCTTTAAAATATTCAAATAAAATCGATACGCCTCATTTCCCCTAAGAAAAAAAAAGAAACGGTTTTAAAAAAAAAGAAACTGAAATATATATTATATTATTATACTTTTTTGAGCACGGTCCTCTATTTCCTTCTGCAAGGTCAATACACTGGTTAAACTGATGACCCTCCTTCTAGGTGTGGAAGCCGCTGTCACAGTTTTATCAGCTTCAACTTCTACCATCTCAGTATCAGAATCATGACGTGGCCTCTTCTTCCTGTCATAACATATAGAATGCTGATACAGTTACAGTTAAATTAGTAGCAAAATATACTAAACACAGAGGCTGGGTTCACACTATTGCGAATTGGATGCGGATTTCTCACATCCAATTCGCATAGCAGGAGATTGTGATCGGCTCTCTATGGAGCTGGTTCACACATCTCCGCAGAAGCTCCGGTACGAATTGCACAGGAGTCCTGTGCGTCTTCTGGTCCATTTCAGGTCTGAATTCAGCCAAAAAAAATTAGGCTGAAATCGGACCTGAAACGATGAATGGAGACGCAGCGTACCTCTGCTGTGAGCCTCTTCATTCTCCAGTGTGAACCCAGCCTGATAGAACACAAAAGTACATAACAGGGTCAATTCACAAAGCTTTACCACAAGGATTTAATTTGAATTTAATTAGACTAAATGTACTTTAACCACACACCTGAAATTTTCAAATCTCATTGAACTCAGCTGAAATGAAGTGTCACGTTTATAAAATTATTGAGTCAAGTGACTTCAATAGGATAATACAGCTGTAAAAATCTATCAAATGCACCAGAACACTCCAGGGTTGAAGTGGGTGTCAATCAACAGAAAAAAGGCCAAAAGACAAATATAGGTCCCCTTAGTATATTTTTCCCAACTGAATAAGGTAAAAACCACATCAGACTTGAGGGTCACTGGGTTCTAGATTGCAGAACAAACTAGGGGAATGATGAAAATGTCACACAACCCTTAAAGTGATGGCAAAGTCTTGTATTTTCTTTTTTAAATGACAAACATGTTATAGTTCCCGGGTCCCTCTTTGCTGCTCCTGGCCCCTCCCTCCTATCAAGTGCCCCCTCAGCCAGCAGCTTTCTATGGGGGCACCCAAGCTGACTCAGCGCTCCGTGTATCCGCTGCTGTGTCTCAGCCAAATAGGGAGGAGTGTTCCAGATGGCTTAGACCAGGGGTCCTCAAACTACGGCCCGCGGGCCGAATCCGGCCCTCCAGCGTTTTTTTATCTGGCCCGCGGACTGCCCCTTTAACACTGCAGCACTCCCCCTGCCATCTGCTCCCTCCATCACACAGGACGGGAAACATGACAGGCCCGGACAAAGGACCTTCTGTGCTAAGAAGCAGGTGATTGGTTACTAGGCATCGGGGCCGTCCCAGGAACCAATCACCTGCCCCTCACTTCCAAAGTCCCGCCCTCCGTGCAGACCTACCATGCCTCGCGTCCTGCGTGATACAGGTAAGTGTTGAGTGGGAGTGCTGTGATATTATAGGGGGCGGCAGTGTAATATTGATATGGGGAGTCTGTGATGGGGGATCTGTGATATGGGGAGGGATCTGTGATGGGGGGGATCTGTGATATGGGGGGGATCTGTGATATGGGGGGATCTGTGATATGGGGGGATCTGTGATATGGGGGGATCTGTGATATGGGGGGGATCTGTGATATGGGGGGGATCTGTGATATGGGGGGGATTTGTGATATGGGGGGGATTTGTGATATGGGGGGATTTGTGATATGGGGGGATCTGTGATATGGGGGGATCTGTGATATGGGGGAGTCTGTTATGGGGGAGTCTGTTATGGGGGAGTCTGTGATATGGGGGGATCTGTGATGGGGAGTCTGTGATATGGGGAGATCTGTGATATGGGGAGATCTGTGATATGGGGAGATCTGTGATATGGGGAGATCTGTGATATGGGGAGTCTGTGATATGGGGAGTCTGTGATATGGGGAGTCTGTGATATGGGGAGTCTGTGATATGGGAAGTCTGTGATATGGGAAGTCTGTGATATGGGGGAGATCTGTGATATGGGGGAGATCTGTGATATGGGGGAGATCTGTGATATGGGGGGGATCTGTGATATGGGGGGATCTGTGATGTGGGGAGTCTGTGATGTGGGGAGATCTGTGATGTGGGGAGATCTGTGATGTGGGGAGATCTGTGATGTGGGGAGATCTGTGATATGGGAGATCTGTGATATGGGAGATCTGTGATATGGGGGGATCTGTGATGGCGAGTCTGTTATGGGGGGATCTGTGATGGCGGAGTCTGTTATGGGGGATCTGTGCTATGGGGGGGGACTGATATGGGGGGATCTGTGATGGGGAGACTGTGATGGGGGAGTCTGTTATGGGGAGATCTGTGATGGCAGAGTCTGTTATGGGGGATCTGTGATATGGGGGGATCTGTGATGGTGGAGTCTGTTATGGGGGATCTGTGATGGTGGAGTCTGTTATGGGGGATCTGTGATGGTGGAGTCTGTTATGGGGGATCTGTGATGGTGGAGTCTGTGCTATGGGGGGGGACTGATATGGGGGGGATCTGTGATGGGGGAGTCTGTTATGGCGGAGTCTGTTATAGGGAAAGTCTGTGATGGGGGAAGTATGTGATATGGGGGAGTCTGTTATGGGGGGAATCTGTTATGTGGGGCTTTGTGATGGAGAGGAGTTTGTGTTGGGGGGCTTTGTGATGGGGGGATCTGTCATGGGGGGGCTTTGTTATGGGGTGAGTCTGTGATGGGGAGGGAGGTCTGTGATTGGGAGTGGTTCTGTAATGAGGGGAGTCTGTGAAATACTGATAAGTTCATATTGATTACAATTGTTCTTTATTTTAAATATTGTACTTTTTTTTCCTGTTTTTTTTTTTTTTTTGCACTACAAATAAGATGTGTGCATAGGAATTAGTTCAAATTTTTTTTAAACTATAGTGCGGCCCCCCCAACAGTCTGAGGGACCGTGAACTGGCCCCCTGTCTAAAAAGTTTGAGGACCCCTGGCTTAGACATTCATGGACATTGCTGGAGAGAGATGGGGCTCAGGTAAGTAATTAGGGGGTGTTGGGGGGGGGGGGGGCTGCTACACACAGAAGGTTTTTAATCTTAATGCATAGAATGCATTAAGATAAAAAACCTTCTATCTTTACAACTCCTTTAATGCAGGTACATACAGTTAAAAATGTTTAATCTAAAAGTAGATAAAATATGACCAAACAGGCAATGGGTTAGATGGCCTTAAAGGAAACTAAAAAGCTTCAAAACACTGCAGACATACTACAGAAGTTGTTAGAAAATGGGGACATGAGGGGGCGTGGCCAGGCAGCGCATGTAGCAGGACACACTTCTCCTCTGCTCCGCCGAGAATCCTGTAATTAATCCTGCGGATTACCCATCCGACCCGATAACACCCCCGATCGGAACCGCACGCTACTGGTGACTAGTCCGGTCCATATCGCCGTTCGATCCGCGGCTGATTAGCATGCCAAAACGGGGAAAAGAAGGCACCGGCCCGCCGGTGACTCAGGCCCAAGATGGCGCTCTGCCACAGAGATCACAGAAGGAGAAATACAAGGAGGCCGCTCAGAGACTCCTGTTTGGCAACAAAACTTCTAAAGAGCCATCCTCGCCCGCATCCGACCTCAGTGAAGAGGAGGGAGGCCGGCTGGAGTTAGACAACACTATACCACTGGAGGATGGCACTGGATCCCCTGCAGATTGGGCCACAGTGAGTACAGCACCACACACATGTCAGGACACCCAGACACTGAGCATGCCAGTGGATAATACTGAACCCACTCTCAGAGACATTCTCTCAGCAGTGACTATATGTAACAAATCCATATCACATCTGACGGATGAAGTTAAAGGAGTCAAAGCTGAGATATCCTATGTGAGACAGGACATGCAGAAACTGAGAGAGCGCACAGCTGCAGTAGAGAGCAGGGTCAGTGTGATGGAAGACGATCTTGTACCCATGCAGAGGGATTTAAAGTATAACTGTCACTTAGTAGACCAGCACGCAGCGCGTTTGGATGATTTAGAGAACCGCATGCGCCGCAATAATGTACGCGCACTGGGATTCCCAGAAAGAATAGAGGGTAAAGACCCGGTCACCTTCATTGAGCAATGGCTTCTCAACACATTCGGAAAGGATGCTTTCTCTCCACTATTTGCGGTTGAGAGAGCGCATAGAGTGCCATCTCGCCCACTACCACCTGGCAATCATCCTCGCGCCTTTCTCTTTAAACTTCTCAACTACAAGGATAGAGATGCCATCCTTGCCAAGGCCAGAACCATGGGAGGCAAACTAGCTATTGAAAACTCCAAGATATCCCTATTCCCGGATTTTTCGGCTGAACTCCAGAAACAGCGAGCAAAGTTCATGGATGTCAAGCGAAGATTGAGAGATCTAAATCTGCCCTATGCCATGCTGTATCCTGCCCGCTTGCGGGTAGTCGCACTTGGAGAAACCCGCTTTTTTGACCGGCCGGATATGGCGGCTCAGTGGCTGGATAGAGAAGATAGAGCCCTTAAAGCGGCTAGACCGCAAAGAGATGTTCCCCCCTAAGTGATGTGCCTTGTGTTGGTGTTGGATTGATGGGATCCAGCCTACTGTTCCCCCCCCCCCCTTTTTTATCTCTCTCCCCCCCCTTTTTGGAGAGGGCGCCCGAGCCGAATGCGGGCCTCAAGACCCGAGCTTGCTGATAATTGTGGACAGTCCCTGCACCCATATCCGTGGCTTAGGCGGATGAGGAGTCCTGTTTATTTCAACCTACCCTTCCTGCTTTTTTCCCCCTTCCCCCCACTCTTCTTTATTTTTCATTTTTTGATTACAAGCAAGGAAGGATTACGTGCCTGCTGCTTCTGTAAAACCCCTGTAAGAACTGACCTGCTGGTTAACCGGGAGTTTTCAAGGCTTTTACCCCCCCCCACACCTGTTGTGTGGAGGAAAAGCTGACAATGCAACTGTTACAGTTGGGTGAACTACCACCCTTTAGAGTTATGCCATACAGAGCAATATATCTTAAGCTAGAAACTTATTTTTTTCTGTGCTTATACCCTAACATATTGAAATATTTTTTCTTGTTGTTTTGTATTCTGATTTCATGTCCACAGATGCCTAACTGTCCCAAGAAGAGGGAAATTAAGTTTGATATGTTTTTTCTTTTATGCAATTGGTATCATACTGATATACAACTGGTGGGTGCTACTAAGGGTTATATTAGACTGCCTAAAGTTTCTGGGGTGGAGTGGGGATGACTAAGCTGACGATCGTGACGTGGAATGTCAGGGGGCTGGGTAGTCCAATCAAACGGATGGCGGTCCTCAGGCATCTCAAGTCGTTGGGTGCGGGGGTGGTCTGCCTGCAGGAGACTCACTTCTCGGCGGGCCTTACCCCCAGCCTCAACCCACGATTATATGTGACCCAGTTTCATGCAACCCATTCCACCTATTCTAGAGGAACAAGTATCTTGATCAGGAGGGATGTTCAATTCAATTGTATACAAAAACGCATAGACACAGATGGCAGATATATATTTCTCCTATGCACAATATCAAACCTAAAATGTATTCTTGCTAGTATTTATATCCCCCCACCGTATACCTCCGAGATTGTTAAACACCTGGCAAGTTTCATGGCCCAATACCCAGAAGTACCCCTGTTGGCAATGGGAGATTATAATAATTTTTTAAACGCTATTAAGGATAAAATACCTATACCTATTGCTAATACATGTCAGATACAAGGCAAAACTCCTTTTGCTAAAATGCTTGAAGAAATAGGATTGATAGATGTGTGGAGATGCAAACATCCTGAGGACAAAAAATACTCCTGCTACTCGGCCTCCCATGCCGGATTGTCTAGAATAGATTTGGGTTTGGGAAACTATAAGATGCTACAACTGGTTTTGGAATCGGGATATGCAGATAGGAATATCTCTGATCACTCTGCCTTCTGGGTGACCATTTCATTGCCAAATAAGACCAACCGCCCAGTCTGGAAGCTTAATCCCTTCTGGCTTTCGCTGTTTGCCGAACCTGACCCTATACATACAGCACTCAGGCTGTTTATACAGGATAATATTGGCACTGCTAAGCTGGGGGTGGTCTGGGATGCAGCGAAGGCCTTTTTGAGAGGACAGCTTATTAAAACAATCTCACAGATTAAGACTGACACTAAGGCTTGGGAATTGCTGGTACGGAATATGGTCACCGAGACTGAAAATACCTACACTAATAACCCCACGGAAGATACCAAAAGAGCATGGTTAAGCGCGCAGACAATGTCGGGCCAATTGGCACTGCAGTTAGCGGAAAATAAACGCTTTTTTTTGCAACAATCACACTTTGAGGAGGGGGAGACAACTGGACATATGCTTGCAGTACTGGCAAGGTCCCAGCAATCATCCTCTCTTATTCCTGCCATTAGTGATGAGCAGGGGTCCTTGAAAACCTCTACCTCTGATATCCTGAAAGTCTTTAGGGATTTTTATGCCAATCTCTACTCCTCAAAGGTGATGCCCACTGACAGCGCAATAGAAGATTTTCTAGGAGGCTGTGAGCTCCCCAGTCTCCAGATAGAAGACAGGACCATGCTTAATGCCCCTCTAACGGCAGAAGAACTAGATCTTGCCTTATCCCAAACCAAAAATAACAAATCACCAGGCATGGATGGTCTCCCGTCAGAGGTATATAAACGTTATGCTGACTCTATGCTCCCCACATTATTAAAAGTTTATAATGAGGCACTAGAGGAAGGTTCCCTACCAAACTCGATGAACGAGGCAATCATCGTTGTCCTCTTAAAACCGGGTAAAGATGCGAACTCCCCTGGCTCTTATAGGCCCATATCATTACTCACGTCCGATATTAAGTTGCTGGCTCGGATGTTAGCAAACAGGTTAGCCAAGGTAATTCATAAAATAGTACACAGAGACCAATCTGGGTTCATACCCACGAGATCCACGGCCCAAAATATAAGGCGGCTATTCCTGAATTTACAACTCCCAACGGACAACCCAGGCAATAGGGCAATTTTTTCACTTGATGCAGCTAAGGCCTTCGACAGTGTCGAGTGGCCCTATCTGTGGAAGACACTACGGAGCATGGGATTGGGGGACACCTTTATCCGCTGGATACAGCTTCTGTATGCCACACCCACCGCCAGGATCCGCATCAATGGGGAGCTTTCAGAACCCTTTCCTCTATTTAGGGGCACTAGGCAGGGGTGCCCGCTGTCGCCCCTGCTGTTTGCCCTGGCCTTAGAGCCTTTGGGGGCCAAAATTAGAGGGGACTCAAGAATAGTGGGTTTTCAGAGAGGAAGAAATAAAGATGTGGTATCCATGTATGCAGACGATACCCTGCTGTACTTAGGGGACAAAAGATACGTTACAAATGGTCATGTCCCTCATAAAGGATTTTGGGGAACTATCAGGCTTCTCCATCAATTGGGACAAGTCGGTGTTGATGCCACTTGACCCCCTGAATACCCCACTGCCCCTGGGTGCAGAAATGATACAACAGGTGAGCTCATTTCGCTACCTAGGGATTCAGGTGACATCGAGCCCGGCCACCTATATTGATCAGAACCTGGCGCCCCTCTTGACTAAATTCCGGGAAAAAAGCAGAACTTGGTGTAAATTGCCCTTGTCAGTGGCTGGGAGAGTTAACCTTATTAAAATGGTTTGGGCGCCACAACTACTATATATCTTTAATAATTCCCCAGTATGGATACCTAAGAGATGGTTCGATAGGATAGAGACCCAATTTAGGGAGCTTATTTGGAAGAAAAAGACAGCAAGGATAAAATTATCCACATTACAATATGGCAAGGAGGAGGGGGGACTTGCTGTTCCTCATCCCAGAATGTACTACCTGGCATCCCAACTGCAACAGCTGGGAGGATGGGGCCTATTGGATCACACAGACCCGATTCGGATGCTTACATTAGGGGACGAAAATAATTATTCAGCACTGGCAAGCTTGGAGGCGGGGTTCTTACATCTAGACCCTGAGGCCCCTACAGTTAAATTGTTGATCATGCTATGGTCTTTTGTAAAAAAATTACTAGGCGTTACAGGTTTTTTGTCCTGCACACCTCTTTGGAAAAACAGACAATTTAAGGAAATACAAAAATTAAAAGGTTTTAAGAACTGGGAGGATGCAGGTATTAAATTTGTTTCACAACTATATCAAAATAATACCCTCAAATCATTCCAACAGATCCAAATAGAGTTTGAGATCCCACATAACAATTTTTATAAGTATCTCCAATTGCGACATGCTTTACAAACCCAGAGCAGAACTGTCAGGATCCACCACACAGAACATCCGATTGTTCAGGAAGTTTTCATGGAAGAAAATAAAAAGGGGATGATATCCCGCTGCTATAACACCCTTGTCACGCGAATACAAGACTCCTCTAGACTACCATGTAGACAGCGCTGGGAGGAAGACATAGGGGCAATAGACGGAGATAGTTGGGATGTATGCTTGGTAAACGCCCCCTTGGTCTCTCTATCTGCATCTCAGAAAATCTCACACCTCTATCTACTTCACAGAGCATATAGAACTCCCCTTCAATTATATAAGTGGGGAATTAGAGATTCTCCCATGTGCCCAAAATGTGAACGTGATCATGGAGACTTACTCCATATGATATGGAAGTGCCCCAAATTATTTAGGTACTGGAAGGATGTGCTAGACACAATAACAGAAATATTTATGATACCTCTTGAGAGAAACCCAGTAACATGTATATTAGGAGGAATAGATGACGAGTCGATACCACCACCCACCCGCATAGCGCTCATCCGAATGTTATACATGGCAAGGAAATTAATTGCTCAGTGGTGGATCACTCCGCGAGTGCCCACCAAGAAGCAATGGATAGACAGTGTCAATAGGCTCTTAATAAGAGAAAAGATTGCCTACCAACATAGAAAAGTCCCACAAAAGTTTCTATCGATATGGCAAGCATGGCTGGATGTTCCTGGTCTAGCCCCACACCAACTAATCAAAGATAGGTTACTTTTGGGCTGATGTGGACATGACCATTATACGGATAATAAAAGTATGTAAAAGAAAGGGATAGACAGGGCAATACGCTCCTTGAGAGGTATGAGGCAGAATATGCAATGTTGCAATGTATGGCAAGATTTGGTTTTGTTTTGTTATGGTTTTTTTCTTTCTATCTCTTTCCTTCTTTTTTCTTTTTCTTTTTATTGATTGATATTTTCTTTCTCCCCCCTATACTGGAGAATACTATATTGCACTAAACACAATGAACACAGACAAGCATAATAGAGCTATATTATACTGAGATTGATCCCACTGATTTTATTGGAAAATTATTGTGTCTCCCCTTTTTACAGTTTAAAGATATTATATAACACAGGAGTTTTCCTATACAAGGGAGATACTATTCCAGTCAATATCCGAGTATACCATCTGATATTCAGACATATACTCTCTACGAGGCATATTATATGTCAAATTTATTGTTAAAGGATAATAGTGCAATTGCCTTTACTTTTGTTAGAATGCAAATAGAACCTCCTGTTGGCAATTTTAAAATGTTGATAACTGTATTCATGACGAACTGCACTAATACTCTAAAATATGTATACATTCAATGTTTCAACGTATATGATGTATGATTTTATTTCTTATGCAAAATAAAAACCTTTCTGATTTAAAAAAAGAAAATGGGGACATACTGCCAAGAGACAGTCATGGAGATGTGTTACATGACTGCTTGAGATCATTGCTATTAGAGACTCTTTACAAATCTTTCACAGCCCTCTTAAAATTTACTTGTGCCACTTTTGAAAGTTCTCGTAACAAGACCAATTATAAAAGTTAAAAGGGATAAAAAGATAAAAAATAGAATTCCTTGATGCATTTAATCTATTTTTTTTTTTTTACTCCTCCAAAGTATGACAAAAAGAGCACCTGGCTTCCTAAAGCTACTGGACCTATCAGGGAACTGCAGCAAACATCTTCACACATCCAGAGTAGGTGGGATTCTTCCTGTAACTGGAGGAATTTATGCAGAAGGTTCGCAGGATAAATAGCCTGGGAACTGTAAAAATACAGCGGAAATAAAAGCTTGGGTGTGTAGGTGTGTATTTAGGACTACCCAGTCCACCAATATAGAAAGACAAGACACTCTGATGGAAAGCTCTTATAGTGCACTAACTCGATGGGTCAATTTAGCAGCAGCTAAAATACTGTCTTGAGAAAAAAAAATGTAGTTAGTAGATAAGGGTTTGAAAGGCTTTCCTGATAAGAGCTTGAAAGACAACAGATATCCTGTTTAGGTAAAAGCTTGACCTAGACTAGACTTGGCACTAGCCTTCAAAAATCTGGCAATTAGGGGATCCAAAGCCAATCTTCCAAAAAAAGAGATTGTACCTTTTAAGGCTAGTTTACACTTTCTTCAAAACATGGCTTCAGACACGCTTTGTTAAAAGCTCTCTGAACGCCAGTCAAAGCTCCTGTCACTAAATAAAATGGTTAGCTTACAGTCCTGTTTACACCTGCCTCTGCTTGGTGCTTCGATGAGGCTTTGGTGGGGCTTCAAGTGAGCGTTGTTAATAGACTTCTATAGAGGCTTTGAAGACACTTTGAAGCACCACTGAAGCTACATGGGGTACAATTTTTGAAGCAAAGCCAAAGCAAAGCAAAAGCAGGAGTAAACAGGACTGTAAGTTAACCGTTTTATTTAGTGACAGGAGCTTTGACTAGCGTTCAGAGAGCTTTAACAAAGCCTGTCCAAATGCCTTGTTGAAGCCAAAGCAAGTCTAAATGAGCCCTTAGGGTGCTGACAGCAAGGAATTTATCAACCTCATCTTTCAAGAATTCCAGTACTGAAACAGCGATCGAGAGGCTGTAGTTTCCCTCAACACACCAAGTAGAGAAAAACACTATTTACTGTAAACGGGTCTAGTTATTGCTTTGTGATTTGAAGTAACGGTGACCCCCCACCCAATCCGGTGGACCATCCCCTTCTTCAGTAACTGCTCCACAGATCCCAATCCCCTAGATTCAACAGATATGATGGTGAAGAATTGGACCTTGTGACAGCAGATACTCTTAGAGGAAGAATTAAAGGAGTTTCTACCGCTAGTTGATGTGGAGTCAAGAAGCAAGCCCTTTTGGGCCAGAATGGACTACAAATGATTTGTTGCTTCCTTCTGCAGCTTCCAGATCACCTGTGGAATGATGAAAAGGGGGAATGTATGGCACAGATGGAAGTTCTATGATTGAGCCAAAGTATCTGTGCTGAAAGCTGCATCATCTGTGTTTAGGGAAAAGTAAGTCTGAACCTTTGTGTTCTGCAAATCCACTTGCGGAAAGCCCCATGTCTCTTTCAACAAAAGAAAAACCTCCTGTTTTTTTGTTTACTCCGTTTCTAATATTTGGCGATAACTGAGGAAACTGACAACGTGATCGAGTTTGTTTAGGTGAACTGCTGAAAGCAAAGAAAATACAAAACACAGCCCAGGAAGACATGGCTGTTGTGTTCTCTGAGAGGACTTGTAAATGGTAGCCCTAAATGTCCTGCTAAAAATTGGATATAGCTAATTATACTACCTTGAGCTTCCAGGATGGCTTCCCTGTATTGTTATGTAACCAAGACCCTACACCTATTACCCTATATACAACCCTCCTAACCCCAGGAACTTGCATCTGTGGTCAGTCTTAATGTTGTTGGAAGGACTAGCATAGGTCTAGAGATAAGCTAGGGATGCTCCTCCAGCACTTTAGTGAACTCTTCACACGTGGCAGAGGAGTGATCAACCGGTCTTAGTTTATCTGGCAATACAGCTCTGAAGCACAAAAAATTGGAAAGGTTGAAGGTACAGTCTGGTTGACTGAACTTCTGCAATTGAGGATGACATTAGTCCTAGAGCTGGCAATCTAGTCTAAGCTCAGAGAAGCATCACACTGAAGCAGGGACACATAGCTTCTCAATCTTTTATTCCAGAAGAAAGATCTGCTGGCATGAATCACTAACACAGCCCAGAATATCAAGATAGGATGTAATGGGTTTAGGTTCACGCCGGTCGCTCAAAAGAAGTTCTGGAACTGCTTATGGGCAACAGGCCTCCTGCGATTCTGTTTGCACGATTTTAACGCGATTCATCGGATGTCAATGTCCACAACACAGAATTCCATGGTGTGAATGGAGTCTAACTGATTTTCTGTTGTTACAAAGAACAGAAGATCATCCAGGTGCAATATCACTGAAATCTACTTGAGGAGCAAAGAGGTGAAAGCCTCTGTCCTAAGTTTGGTAAAGATCCTTGGGACCAAAGGGGAGTGCTCTGAATGGGAATATGCAAATAGGCGCCCTTACGCCATGGAGCAGTTTGGGGGGGGGGGTTTAGACTGAAAAAATGTATCCATTAGAAAATTCTTGTATTAAAAAGGATTTCTATGGTCACAGCATATACTTTCATTTTACAATATCAGCATTGTGATCATACAAACAATAGTTATTTTGACAGAAAAAAAATCTTGAAAAATCTCTTTTCATGATGAGAGTGCTGCCTATCTGTTGGCCATCTATTTCTACAGTCTACTGATTTGCCATTCTGAATGCCGATGTGTGACCAACAGGCTCAGGGAGATAACTGACAGATCTGCAAGTACTGTGATTGGAGCGAGAGAACCTGGAATTAGGTACAGCAGGGAGTTCTGCAGATCCTGACCCGGAATGAAGAACAGCTGTACGACTCCTGGAGTTTTCAGGTGATAACACAGGTAGAACTTTGCAGAGTGGCGGGAGAGCATCAACCCATCTCCTAGGCAATGCTCTCCCTCCAAACCACTCCTCTGTACTGATCAGCTGCTCAAGCTTTCTCCTACTAGTTCTTGCAGCTCTCCACAAAGACATCTGTCAGCACGCCTGAGCAAGGGAGATGCACGCTCACAGTGGAGACGTTGGAAGGAACCTTTTTCACTGTAAACGTTTTTGTTCTTGTCTGAAATATGATCGAATATAACTTCCAGCTCAAGACCAGAAAGATTGCCTGAAAAAAAGAATGCCACAAAGTTTACTTTACTTAAAGTACTATCCGGGGTTGAAGTGGATTCCCTCCCGCTAGAACTTTAAAACCCACAGCCTGGCAAACTTAGATATAAGCAAACATCCCTTCTGATTCTGCAGATGCACGGGCAATAAACCAAATAGCCCTAAAGTGGGGAAAGAATCTAGAAAAACCACATTCTAAATTTCTTGCCATGCAGGTCAAGGCAAGAACCGACTTAAAATCTGAATGGGTAGATTTCCATGCATGCTTAAGAAAATCTATGCTTTATTTCATCCTTTAGCAAGCCCATGTCATCAATGGGCAGATCTTATTTTTTTGAGACTTGAGAAAAAGATGCATCAAGCTTAGGCATCTTATTTCAAATGAGAGGAAATCAAAGTGGAATCTTTTCAGCATCTAGAAAAGGAAGGCCTCTCAGGATCTTGCCATTCCTTCTTGGAGTCCGATAATAGTTTTTTTTATAACAGCTTACCTGTAAAATCCTTTTCTTTTGAAGTATATCATGGGACACAGAGCCATAGTAATTACTATGTGGGTTATAGTCCACCTTTAGGTGCGGGACACTGGCACACCCTAAACAGGAAGTTGCCTCCCTATATAACCCCTCCCATACCGGAAGCACCTCAGTTTTGTAGCAAAGCAATACACGTGTATACTAGAAAGAGGGGCGGGACCTCTGTGTCCCATGATGTACTTCAAAAGAAAAGGATTTTACAGGTAAGCCGTTATAAAAATCCTATTTTCTTTGATCGTACATAACGGGACACAGAGCCATAGTAATTACTATGTGGGATGTCCCAGAGCAATGCCAACTGAGGGGAGGGAGACACAACAAAAGTAGGGCACCATGAGATCAGAGGACTTATACTGCTGCCTGCAGTACACTGCACCCAAAGGCAACATCCTCATGTCTTTTAACATCCACCTGATAGAATCTGGTAAATGTATGAATTGAAGACCAAGTTGCGGCCTTGCAGATTTGAGCCATGGAGGCTTGGTGATGTATTGCCCACGAAGCACTAACAGCCCTAGAGGAGTGCGTTTTGATTCGAGAGGGTAGAAACGACCTCTTTAAACCATAAGCTAGAACGATTACATGTCGAACCAAAGAAAGCGAAGCAAGTGGTCGTTGAAATAATACAGATAAGGCCGAGACCTGTCCTTAGAAAGCACTCAAGGCCAGCTTTATTTCTCACCCCATCTGCAGAAAGTCAAAGATTCTACCTTTGACCTATTTCCTGGGGTGCAACCCTTGGTTTTCACACCAGGAGACATATGCTTCCCAGACTCCATAATATATAATTATGGAGGCCAGCTCCCTTGCATTGACCAAGATAGAAACCACTGAACCCGACAGCCCACGTTTGTTCAGAGTGTGGGTCTCAATAGCCAAACTGTTAAATTTAGCGTTTGTAAAGTAGGATGGAATACAGGACCTTGCGAAAGAAGGTCTGGCCGTGGCGGTAGGGTCCATGGGTCCCCTACTTTCATCTTTACTATCCCTGCATACCAAGATTTCCAAGATTTCCTGGGCCCAGCTGGAGGCCACAAGAATCACCGACTTCCCTTCCTGCTTGGTCCTGCGAAGAACTCGTGGATGCGGGCCGAATAGGAGGGAATGCATAAATCAGTGAGAACCGTTTCCACGGGAATAGCAAGGCATCTGTTCCGCATGCTAGCGGATCCTTTGTTTTTGACACAAAGTTGTCTATTTCTTTGTTGAACCTGGATGTAAACAGATCTATGTCTGGGATACCCCATATTTGATATATTGACAGGAAGATATCGGGGTGAAGGAACCATTTTCCCGGGAACAACTGCTGGCGACTCAAGTAGTCCGCCTGCCAATTTTCTATTCCTAGAATGAAGACCGCCGATAGGCAAAGTACATTGTTTTCTGCCCAAGATAGGATACGATTCACCTTTCTCTGGGCCGCACAACTTCTTGTGCCCCCTTGGTGATTAATATAGGCCATTGCTGTGGCATAGTTGGATTGAATCCTGGCAGGACAATACCGTAAACTGAATGTTCAGGCCCTCAGAACCAAGTGCTCTGCCTGAAATTTCTAGAATGATAATGGGCAAGGTCATTTCTGATCTGGGCCACTTCTGTGGTAACTGAAGGAAGGATTTTCCCCTTTGCAGATTTTTGGATATTAACCATAAACCGAGGCACCGGCGTACCCAGCCTACAGTACCTGGTATTTCCAGGTGGTCCATCCGGGTGCTAACCAGGCCCGACCCTGCTTAGCCTCCAAGATCAGACGAGATTGGGCGCTTTCAGGGTGATGTGGCCGTAGGCTTTGGAGTCAGACACATTAGGAATCTAGAGCTTGCACCCTTTGTTCCAAGCCGATAGGATAATGTTTTGCAGCAGTCTCGAATGAAACTGAGCATAAAGAACGGCCTCAAATGAAGCCACCATCTTTCCCAACAACCTCATGCAAAGGTGAATAGAAGAATTCATCTTGCTTCGACCACCTAAATTAGTTCCTTTATGGCGCTGATCTTTGCCTGGGACAAGAATACCCTTTTCTGGGTGTACCTATGATCAGACCTAAGTATCTTAGCCCTTTTCATGGTTTTAAAGAAGATTTCTCCTAGGCTGAGAAACCGACCTAGATATTCCAGGTAGTTGAATGTGGTGACCATACTTTGGTCTAAGCGGGCTACCGACAGGACTATCAAAAACAGATTGCCAGGCAAACCATAATCGTTATATACCTTGGGCCCTTAATCTGGCTAGAAGAGGGGCCAGAACCTTTGTAAATACTCAAGGTGCAGTAGATAGACAGGAAAGCAGAGCTACACACTGAAAATGAAGATTTTCAACCTTGAAGAGTAGATATTACTAGTGAGCGGGGCATATGGAGGTATGATGTCGATTGACGCCAGAAGTTCTCCTTGTAGGATGGAGATAACTCATTAGATTGACTCCATGCAAAAAAAAAAAGAGTGGTTATATTCAGGAATTGAATTTAGATTTTTGAGATCCAGAATGTCCATTTGGATTTAATCAAACCCCAACCTCTGCTCTTACATGGGGGCCACCATGATCACTTTTTGCCAAAAGATGGTCCAATGCTTGAGAGAAAGACTTCTTCTCTGGATCCTTAGGAACATTTGATCTGAGAAAACGAGGAGACTGGAACTCTTGGAACTCCAGTTTGTACCTTGGAGCTATTGAGGAAGTCCCCCATTTGTCTTGACACTCTTCCTGCCAGATTCTTGAGAACTGCAGAAGAATTCTCCCTATTGAGCGAGCGGGGGCGCCTCCTCATAAGGAGGTTTCAGTATCTTGTAGGTTTCCTCCCCCAAGACCTCTTTTGTCCCTGGAGTTAACCCTGAGGATTACCTTTTGAAACTGACTGCAGAAGCAGTCGTGACTGTCTGGAGGCTGATGCCCCGGTCACAGAAGAAGGAGCTTTAAAAGAAAATACATTTACTCCTTTTCTTAAATGGCAAAAGGGGTGCTTTTTCCACTAGAATTTCTTTGGATGTATTATCCAAAACATTCCCAAATAGCTGTTTCACTGCAAAACGAAGACTAGCCAGGAGTTTATGCATGGTGCTTAGCGAAGGGCGCAAGGCTAGAATCTCTCATAGCGACTATTGCAAACATAAAGCTGCCAGATCCTGGGCCTGCTGAGCAGGATAACCTTGAACACCTGTTTAAGCTGGTCTCTCAACGATTAAGCAATTACTGTCAGCGCAGGCTGAGATACTCAATCTGCCAGAGAAAAAAGTGTTTTTTTTTTTTTTAACTTAACATTTTATCCGTTGGATCCCTAAGCATTTGAGCATTGTCTGACAGACAAGTCAAACTTTTATCCACAGAGGATATAACAGCGTTAATTGCTGGTATACCCTACTTAGTGAATTTCCTCCACCATAGGATGAAGTGTGAAAACTTTTTAGGAGGGAAAATAATGCTTTTCTGGGTGATCCTCTCAGATACAAAAAAGCTTTTCCAACAATGCATGGACAGGAAAAGGCATGCACAGCTTGAGGAGGCTTTAGCGAACCCAAACACTCAGTTAAGGGTACATAAATGTGGAGTGGACCATTCAGCAAAAAATTGCACCATCAATCTTAAGATTGAAACAGCTGATTCTCCCACATTTAACAGCTCAGAAGAGGAGTAATCAGCCTCACTATGGTCCCCTGAGGGAATTTGTCTTCTCCCGCCCCTAGTTCCTTAGTTTGAGGGTCCTGGGCAATGGAGAACCTGTCACATTTTGACCCATATTGGGATGCGATTAAGTCGCTAAACTTTTTTTTTTTTAAACCTATCATGGCTGAGCAAAAAAGATCTTTTTTAGTAAAGTAAACAGGGGCTGCAGTGTTGAAAACAGTTGCAAACATTTCATGGCCCCGATGCTCACTCTGACCAGCCCCCCTGTCTCGGGGACGATGCCATTTGTAGAATGAGTAGGCTTTCCAGAGCTTGAGGGAGACCCCTTTAGCTAATTTTTTGGGGGTGTTTCAACCCCCCCTTCTGACCTTAGCCCGATGCACAAAGCAGAGGTACTACCAGAAGAAATCGCATCTACTGCTTGAGCAATAGTCCAGCCACTGCCGCTGCTATTAATGCTCAGCCTGATACAAATATGTCAATTTTGCAGCCAGCACAAATGTTTTTTTTTTTTTTTAAACACACTCCCGCGTTGGAGGACGCCAATTCCGCGCTAAGCCCTGCCCCCACCTCGCATCGCGCCCCCCCTCCTTTCTCTTTCAAAATAGGATTTTTTATAACAGCTTACCTGTAAAATCCTTTTCTTTCGATGGACATCACGGGACACAGAGCCTCAGTAATTACTGATGGGTTATATAGGTATCACTAGGTGATTGGACACTGGTCACACCCTAAACAGGAAGTTCAACCCCCTATATAATCCCTCCCATTGCAGGGATACCTCAGTTTTGTAGCCAAGCAATATAAGTGTATTAGAAGAGGGGCGGGACCTCTGTGTCCCGTGATGTCCATCGAAAGAAAAGGATTTTACAGGTAAGCTGTTATAATAATTAGAAAATATAATTATAATAATAATTATTATATTTCTCGAACATCACGGGACACAGAGCCTCAGTAATTACTGATGGGATGTCCAAGAGCAATGCTACCTGAGGGGAGGGGAACCACAACCAAGTAGGGTGCAATCAGACCTGAGGACCTTGTACCGCTGCCTGCAGCACACTACGCCCAAAGGCGATATCCTCATGCCTTCTTACATCCACCTGATAAAATCTGGTGAATGTATGAACTGAAGACCAGGTTGCAGTCTTGCAGATTTGAGCCATAGAGGCCCAGTGATGCACTGCCCAAGAAGCACCAATAGCTCTTGTGGAATGTGCTTTGACCTGAAACAGAGTAATCTTCTGTTTCAAACTGTAAGCCTGAATAATCAATTGCCGAATCCATTTAGAAATGGTAGATTTTGACGCTGCCTGTCCTCTATTCGGACACTCTGGCAGCACGAACAAAACATCCGTTTTGCAAATTTGAGCAGTTGTTTCCAGATAGGCCTTGACTGCTCTTACCACATCCAAAGAATGTAATGATCTTTCTTCCAGGGAACAGGGATCTGGAAAAAAGGAAGGCAGAACAATGTCTTGGTTTAGATGAAAATATGAAACCACCTTCGGTAAAAAACTAGGATGAGGGCGCAATACCACTCTATCCTTGCATAATCAAATAAGGCTCTTTACAGGAAAGAGCTGCTAATTCTGATACTCTTCTAGCAGAAGAGATGTCTACCAGAAAAATTTACTTCCTTTTCAGCAAGACCAAAGGAATCTGACGTATTGGTTCAAAGGGCTGTTTCTGTAAAACAGACAGAACCAAGTTTAAGTCCCAGGGGTTTAGGGGTGCCTTAACCGGAAGATTAAGACGCGTCACCCCCTGCATAAAGTTTCGGATCAAAGAATGCGAAGCAAGTGGCCGTTGAAATAATACTGATAAGGCCGAGACCTGGTCCTTGATGGTACTCAAGGTCAGCTTCATCTCTAATCCCAATTGTAGAAAATAAAGAATTCTACCAATCACATATTTTCTGAGATGCCAATCCCTGGATTCACACCAGGATACATAAGCTTTCCAGACTCTATGATAAATTACTCTGGAAGCTGGCTTCCTTGTATTGATCAAGGTAGATATCACCAGACCTGAAACCCCACGGCTCTTCAGAACCTGGGTTTCAATAGCCAAACCGTCAATTTTAAACGTTTGTAAGGCAGGATGGAACGCTGGACCTGAGATAACAGGTCTGGGCGTGACAGTAGGGTCCACGGGGAACCCACCGTCATCCTTACTATTTCTGCATACCAAGTCCTCCTGGGCCAAGTGGGGCTACCAGAAGTACCAACCTTCCTGCCTGATCCTGCGATGGAATCGTGGCAGTAGCAGAATATGCGGGAATGCATAAACTAGTGAGAACCGATGCCACGGAATCACCAACGCATCCATCCCATCTGCAAGAGGATCTTTTGTCCCTGCCACAAATCTGATATAAGCCACTGCTGTGGCATTGTCGGACTGGATCCTGACCTGGCAACCCTGCAGCCTGAGAGTCCAGGTCTTCAGGGCTAGATATGCCGCACGGATCTCCAGAACGTTGATGGGTAGAGACCTCTCGGTCTTGGACCATACCCCTTGGACCGCAGACTGTTCCAGAACTGCTCCCCAACCCGAAGCTTTCGGGTATTAACCACCAATTGAGGCAATGACGCACTGCCTGAGACAAGTGCATCGGAAAATCTAATGCGTGAACCCTCTTGTTCCAGGCCGACAGGATACTGTGTTGCAACAGTCCTGACTGAAACTGAGCATAGGGAACTGCTTCTACGAAGCTATCCTCTTTCCCAGCAGCCTTATACAAAGGCGGACAGAAGGACCCTTCCAGGTCCTGACTACCAGAATCAGCTCCCTTAAGGCAGTGATCTTTGCCTGAGGTAAAAAATACCTTCTTCCTGGCTTGTATCTATGATCAGACCCAAATACTCCAGTCTTCTTACTGGTTTTAGGAAAGATCTTTCTAGGTTGAGAATCCAACCTAGGTGTTCCATATACTTGACTGTGGTCCTCAAGTTCCCGTTCAACGAGGCTACTGACCGGTCTATCAAGAGCAGGTCGTCTAGGTATGCTATGTCAGTTATACCCTGAGCCCTTAATCTGGCCAGAGGAGGAGCCAAGATCTTTGTGAACACTCGAGGTGCAGTGGCTATCCCGAAAGGCTGAGCCACAAACTGGAAATGACGCCCTCCTATCTCGAAGTGCAGAAGCTTCTGATGAGCAGGAAAAATGGGCACATGCAGATATGCATCACTGATGTCTATCGATGCCAGCAAATTCTCCTCCCTGCAGGATGGAGACTACTGTCCAAATTGATTCCATGCGGGAAGACCGATTCAGATGCCTTAGATCCAGAATGGGTCTGACATCCCCATTTGGCTTTTGGACCGTAAAAAGGTTGGAATAAAAACCCAATCCTTGATTCTTCGCGGGAACCACCATAATGACCTCTTGCGACAAAAGTCGCTCTACCGCTAGGAGTGACTGCTTCTTCTCTGGATCTCTGGGGACACTTGATCTGAGGAAACGAGGAAAGGGAAACTCTTGGAACTCCAGTTTGTAACCTAAGGTTACCGTGGAGATTACCCATCTGTCCTGAAATCCTCCTGCCAGAGCTCTTGAAAACTGTAGCAGTCTTCCCCTCACTCGAGCGAGCGGGGGCGCCCCTTCATAAAGAGGTCTTAGAGTCCTGTCTAGCAGGCTTCTTCCCCCAGGACTTCTTTGTCTCTGGGGTTTGACTCTTGTTTCTTGACCCAGACGGAGAAGACCGTCGCGACTGCCTAGAGGCTAATGCCCCTGGCACTGGGGAAAAGAGTCCGTTTGAAAGAGGGACGCTTACTCCTCTTCTTAAAAGGTAAGAGAGTGCTCTCCCACTAGAGAACCTTTGAATATAATTATCCAAGTCTTCTCCAAACAACCTTGCACCATGAAATGGAAATCCAGCCAGAAGTTTCTTACATGGTGCTTCAGCTGACCAATTTTTCAACCATAAGATTCTACGCATACGCACCAACCCAAGTGAAAAAATGAGGGGTTTGCATGATAGAATCTCTAATGGCGTAAACAGCAAAACATAAGGCCGCTGGAAGGTTCCTGGGCCTGCTGTTCAAGTAAAACTTTGATGAGCTGTTTAACATGGTCTCTTAAGTATTGACAGACTGCGATTGCTGCCATTGCAGCTTGAGCTACTGAACCTGCTAAGGAGAAAATATCCTTCAATAGGGATTCTATCTTTTAATCAACAGGATCCCTGAGCCTCTGAGCATTGTCTACAGGACAAGTCAGACTACAGAGGAAATGGCGGCATCAACAGCCGGTATCCCCCACATCTTTATAAACATTTCTTCCATAGAATAAAGTGTTGAAAACTTTTTCAGGCGGAAAAAAACGTTTTTATCTGGGTGATCCCACTCAGAATAAATGAGCTTTTTCAAGTAAATTATGTACAGGAAAAGCATGTGTTGTTTGAGGAGGCTTCAGTGACCCCAAAGAAATAGAGGGTTCTTTAACTGATTCAGACACGGGTACTTTAAATGTGGAGCGGACCAATCCAGCAAGGATCCCTTCTCCACTTGATTCCTCAGAGAAGGAATCATCCGTCCCATCCCGATCCTCTGAAAGGGATTTTTCTCCCCTATCCCAGAGCTCCTCTCCTGAGGGTCCCGGGTAACAGAGGAAGACCTAGTGCGTTTTCTTCCACTGAGTGAAGCTGCAACTACAGCCATTAATCTTTCCTCTAGACCATTAATGGTTGAGGAAAAAACCTCCTATGTAATGTATACAGGGGCTGAAGTGCCAAAAGCAGGTGTAGCCCATGACCCCAACGGCTCTCCCTGGCTAGTCGTCCCTGGCCCCTCAGGGGGGGAGAATGCTGCAGAAAGGGGGTCCTCAGAACCTAAACGAGATCCCCTAGAGTCTCTGGTTCTTGGGGTATTTGAACCTCTTCTACCCATAGTGCAAAGCAACAAGGTGGAGGTATCACAAAATGAACACTGACTGCTGAGCGATGTAGTCTGGCAAAAGCCTTGCTACCAAATGCCCAGTCTGGTGTTCTCTTAGTAAATGCTGGCTAGGAGAATGCCTGTGTCCCACCTTGCATGCGACCGTCAGCTCTGTGTCCCTCCAAAGGATTAGTGCACCTGTAATCTGTGCCTTTAATAGCCTGCAGCCGGCATCTGTGGGCGTCTGAGCATGCTGCCAGACTTTCACTCAGGGATTTGAGCGCAGCTGTGCTCTTTACACTACCCTTGGAGTCTACAGTGCATTCACAGAATCACCCTTTCCCCTGAGCTACTCGTCTCGCCGTGCTGACGCCCCGCCCCCCCCTCTTCGTTTTTCGAAAAACGCGCGCTTCCAGCGCAAGCCGACCCTCTGGGACAGCATGGAGGGAAGGCTGGGGGAGGGGAGAGGCCGGTAGTAATGGGGCCTGCACCTGGCAATGGCAGCAGCAAAAGTGCGGTGTACAACCGCCTTTACAGACCACCTGCGGCCTCCCCCTAGTCTGGGGGGAGATATCCCTAAGAAGAGCCCCCATCCCATCCTACCTGAGCCGGCCGGAGGAGCTTGTGCAGCGTGGAAACACAGACAGACATCAGCATGACATCAGCATGAGAAGGTATGTGCTCTTGGCAGCCCCCGGTGGTGACAATAGGCATAGCATGCATTTACCTTAAAGGAGAAAACCCACTAGAATTAAAAAATTCTGTGTAATCCCCCTTACCTTATCCAGCCGCAGGGTTCTGTTATACAGACCCAATCTTCACCTCCCGCGGTGGGCTCCGTTTGAAAAAAAACCTTCAGAGACTGGGGCCCCCTACGAACAGTTCTGGCCTGTAAAGCACCGGCCAGAAATAAGGATAGAAAACCATTTTCTGATATGTGGGGTCCAGCTCTCTAAAAAGAGAAGCGTTACAGGTAAAACCTCATTTCTTCGGACACGAGGCCCGGGTACGATTCAATTCGGCCTAGAAAAGACACTTTGAAATGGATCCGGTTCGCCTGGCTTGCCCCAGTATAGGATATAGGATATTCCTTTTGGAGCTCAGCACAGGACATCTTTACACGTCCATCACCTAAGACACTGGCGTAAAAACTGAGGTATCCCTGCAAGGGGAGGGATTATGTAGGGGGTTGAACTTCCTGTTTAGGGTGTGACCAGTGTCCAATCACCTAGTGATACCTATATAACCCATCAGTAATTGAGGCTCTGTGTCCCGTGATGTTCGAGAAAGAAAAATAGTTTAGAAAGCACGGGCCTCCGATCCGACGGGATCGGCTTGTGAGTAAGAGATGGCGTGGAGGAGACCTGGAAGCTGCAGCCGAGTAGGGGCGGTGAAAGAAAACGGCATTGACAATCGTTTTCAGTTCTCCCTTATACTCAGCCTCATGAAGAGGGGAAGAGTTCAGCCCAGGTGGGGGTGTCTGGAGGAAGCAAAACCCCCCAAACTTACCGAAGGTCTGCCTGCTAGCCGGAGGAAAAAAGTCTGCTGCTTCTGTGACACAGCGTGATCTCTGAGCAAAGCATGAGAAGGTATGTGCTCCATACATCCCCCAGTGGTGACACTTAGGCATGACAACATTTACTTTAATGGAGACATTTCATAAGAAAATGTAAAAATTCCTTACAAAACTCTATTTACCTTTCCCGCCGCAGGGTTTTCTGTGGTAAAACCAACAGACCCAATCTTCACCCTTCACGGTGGGTTCCGTTAACAAACCTTCAGGAACCGGGGACCCTCGGGGAACCCACAATCCTGGACCTGTAAAAGCACCCTGCCAGTAAAACGCGGAACCTTTATGGCCTTAATACCAAAAGTACTGGATCCCGGGGTCCAGCTCTCTAAAAAAGAGAAGCGTTTACAAGCAAAACCTAATTTCTTCAGATACGAGGCCCGGGCACCATTCAATATGGCCTAAAAGACACTTTGGATCTGGCTGCATAGCTAGCCCCAGAAAGGATCGCTCCTATGGAGCACAGCACAGCACATCTTCACTTGTGACCAACACCTTTGACACTGACGAAAAAAACTGAGATGCTCCTGGTATGGGAGGGGTTATATAGGGAGGCAACTTCCTGTTTAGGGTGTGCCAGTGTCCAGCACCTGAAGGTGGACTATAACCCACATAGTAATTACTATGACTCTGTGTCCCGTGATGTACAATTAAAGAAACAACCCTTTTGATTATGCCATTGGTACATTCGATCACGTACATAGCTTAAAAAAGCTCATCTATGTCTTCTAAAACTAACGTGTATTTAGAGACTCCCCTGGTTTCTGCAAGCTTTTCATCAGCAGCCCTTGACTCTGAGGGACCAGGGCCACTGTCATCTTCTTTCTCAACCTCCTCTGTGACACCGGGAGATTTAACCTTGGAGGTAGAAGCTGATGTAGATGACTGAAACCCAGGCTGGCTAGGTAGTAGCAGATTGGTAGGAGTGAATTTTAGCCAAAAGCTCTTAAAAGAAGCAAGCACATCCAAGCTGTAGATTATTCAATCTTAAAGTAGAACTTCAATCCACAAAATGAGTGAAGCTTCTCTTTAACTATAGGATTAATACAAGATAGGACTTTTTCCAAGATTCATTTATGTTAGTATTACAGGTTGCACATTAGGAGGAACTGGGAGTTTACTTTTACCAGTGGTTTGGCCTGCAGATTACAATAAATGGACACTAATAACAGCCCGAAGTGATACACCAAAGTCTAGAAGTACATATACAATATATATAACCAACCACCAAAAAGTGGTCCATTAGGAAAATGCATAGAAACTCCAG
Source organism: Aquarana catesbeiana (assembly GCF_042186555.1). Taxonomy (NCBI): domain Eukaryota; kingdom Metazoa; phylum Chordata; class Amphibia; order Anura; family Ranidae; genus Aquarana; species Aquarana catesbeiana. Next base: position 223,477,919 of record NC_133328.1, read on the forward strand.
TGTCCAGTCAGGAGAATTGAGTCAAAATAGGCAAGTGGAGACAGACTCACCAACTTTAGTGTTGCTGGTGCCTGCCACCGCCAAACCTACTGCTGCCACAGTATTCATTCTTTCAGAGAGCGCAGAAAGAGAGAGGCACATAGTCCCAGTAGCTCTGGTTTTCAAAACTGCCACTGCACTGTACAGGAACTACATGTACTAGCATGGCCCTGCGCTCTACCACTGCATTCTACAGGCTGGAACATCCCAATCAGAAGTTACACCCCTTCTAGTAGAAATGCGTGCACCACCAGAGAGACCGTATCAAAAGGAATCTAAAGAACAGCCATAGAGCGTGAAGCTATAGCATTCCTGTCAGAGGAAACACAAACTCGGGTAGTCTGAGGGGAATCCTTCTTTTTAATATCTGTATGCCAGTGTTTCCTGTGTTTTGTGGGCAGAGCCACACTTTCTCATGTGCTGTCCTGAAAGCACCTAGGCAAGGAAAACAGACAGGAAGGTTGGGCAACAGGGATACAAACACACTGGACTGTGAATAAGCGTTATTCCACTGGCCAGCATTTTGCAATAAGACCTAGGTGACTCCTGGTGCCGACATTTCTGCTTGCTGCAGCAAAAGGGGACTATAGGAGGTAAATAAGTTACATTTTAGGTAATCCAACCACTGGTATTTAGAAATACATTTTTCAAATTCTGAATGAATAAAAAGCTGTACATGTATTTCTCTCCTGTATACTATTTTATCCACTGATAATTTTAAAACAAATTGACATTCTTCCAATATTGGCATGGGAGTGACATGAAAAATAAACCATAAATAAACTGCAGAATTAACTAAAGAGAAAATGAAATGAGATTAAACAAGGTGCTATATTACCTTGGTGGTTCACAGGCTAATGATGTACTAGCTACAGCGTTATCTTCTGGAATTTCACATTCCTTGGCATTATCAGCAACCTGACAAGCATCGAGCATTTCAAAATCATTAATCTCTTCCATGGCGGCATTCTGTGACTGTCCTGTACCCCCTTTCTGTTCTTCAACAACTTTAGACACACCGCTTTCAAGAACACTAGGTTGCTGTGGTCTGGCTAAGGGCTGAAGGAAGGCATCCAGTTTCTGTTCTCTGGCATCAGTGCGTACCATTTGATGAGCATACACTTTATCTCCAGACTTTTGAGATGTAGAAGATGTGTTGGATGTAGGTTTCACAAGTTCATTAGCACAGATAGATGCTCCTGGCAACATAGTCTATGCCAAAAATAAGGACAATAAAAGACACATTGGCAAAGTATATACAAAACATGACATCTCATGATGCAGGACAGAATGAAAATCACTGAATAATAAAGTGGTGTATAAAACTCACAACAAAAAGAATTCACCGGACCTCAGTTGATTAAAGGGATACGGCAAAATACTGGTTTTCTTAAAGCTGAACACAGGGCATTTTTTTCCCCATGCAGTGGGGCTGTGTCCACTCTGCATGGGTTGTTTGTTTTAGTCTAGGGCAGTGGAGAGCTGAGACATACTCACCTAATCCTCCCAGTGCAAGACCGGTCCCTGCAACTTCTGCCCTCTCGCGGTCTTGTGCAGTGGACTGTTCCTGACGTCATCACGTCCATAGACTGTCTCTGAACATGAAGACGTCAGGAACATCCACCTCTGGTTCTGGAGGATCAAGGAATCGGGCAAGTATAGGCTTTGTGTTCACCCCCAGACAAAACAAAGCGTTAACCCATGCAGTGTGGGCACAGCCTCACTGCATGGGGGGAAAAAATAAAAAAAACAATTGCCCAGAGTTGGACTTTAGGCTCAACAGACAAGTACAATCTCTGTACAATCAATGCAAGATTTAGCCAATCAACTTAAGATTTGCCAAAAAGTGTGTAATATAAGCATCTACCTGAACTATACTATCAATTGACAATTGGGCAAGCTGTAAAAAAAAAAAACATTTATTCATAGATCTACAGTTAGATTGCAATGTGCATTGTGATCTGTATGCCTCTAGTAGGCTTAAGACATATGCCTACTTATGATCAGTAAGCCCTACCACCATATCAACAGTGAATTACAGCCCAAAATGTGTTTTAGTATAGTTGAAAAGAAATATAGAAATCGGCGTGCCAATCCTTAAAGCCACTACAGAATGTAAAACTCTACAGTGACATGGTACAACCAGTATGTAAAAATTGTAATATACAGTATCTCAATAACAATAACTTTTTGGTAGGCATTACAGTTTTAATATATCACAATAAGAGCTCATTGGAAACACATTATGTTTCTCCTAAAATGTAATTAAAAGCCTAACTTGTTTTTAAGTTTCAGAGTGGAGAGGGATCAGGATGTCCGGTTTTTTTCCTGCGGTCCTCATTATGGAGATGCACTCTCTCCATTTACCATAATCACCAAGAGTGAACGTAAAAAAAAATCCCATAATTTAGGTTGTCACCAGAAAAGGAATAGAGGGGAAATCTTTCAATGGGGACACTAGCTCTGGTGACATCAAGGATTCCCCCACTTTGGAGGGGCTTTCTCTTACTTCCTGTGTTGGCTATGGGTCAGGGAGTGAAGAGAAATCGCCCCCAATGGGACAAAGATGACACACGAAAAAAAAAACTGATTGTGGTTAACACCCCCCTTTGCTCTATCTAAGACGAAAAAAAAAAGGTTTTACTTTAGTTCCACTTTAAACAATGTTTACCAGCACACCCCTACTTAGAGCACATACATTACATCAAAAATATTTTTGGAAACTGGAAAGGGAGAATTGGTGCAGACCCTAAAGTCAACTTACATAAATTGGAGAAGAGTTAGAATCCCTGACAGTTTTTTTTTTTTACTGTCTGATTTACACAACATTCATATTGCCTTACAGGACCTGTATGGGCTGTGTTTATGGTCTTGTTTGCATCATAGCATCTTACAAGTCAATAGGAATGCAAAAGCAGTTTGATATAGGTCAGAAGCATCTCTAAAGGACATAACAAGCATCCAAAAATGCAAGTTAGAAGCAACCAATAAGCATGTGCCCTGGCAAAGGACCTTTAGCTACAATTGAATACTAAAAAGCAAACATTAACATGCATCACCTGGGTAAAGTACATCCTTGAGGAATTTGATCCCAACAATTTGCTCTCTACATGTTGCTGAACTTTTTCGATAATGCTTTCTTCATGTAGAAAATGAACTTCATGCTTTGTTGGATGAACATTGACATCAACGTTATGAGGTGATATATCCAAACTAGGAATGTTATCAGAAAGAAAAATTAACACGGAAAAACTATTGTCTACGATACAAGAATACAATATAAAAAGGGGTTTTGTATTCACCATAAAATCTCACTTGGCTCAATGGGGGGGACCAGAGGTCTTACTTATAAGCTCTACTCTTGTTTTAGTGTAGCTAGCAATTTTAAGAGAAGTATACAGCCAATGGCAACAAGTATGAACAGCACAAAAATTAGGTGGGATCTGTGAACCCAATGGATTCAAGAAAACATTTGTACAAAAATTAATTCTTCCCAAAATGTTCATTAGGAAAATGAGACCTTTGGGTCAAAACCAATCCTCAAACTGTAATCACCATAAAATATTTTCTTGAAGTCCACTGAGGAACACAAGAAGTTTTAAACAATTGGGATATACTACTGCCTACACGAGGACTAGACACTGGGAAACAGAAAACTGTAAGACACAATAGCCCTCTACCAGAATGCCCCAGTTTTGTAGCAAAGCAAAACATGATCATAAATACAGTGGTGACGGAAAGTATTCAGACCCCCTTAAATTTTTCACTCTTTGTTATATTGCAGCCATTTGCTAAAATCATTTAAGTTCATTTTTTCCCTCATTAATGTACACACAGCACCCCATATTGACAGAAAAACACAGAATTGTTGACATTTTTGCAGGTTTATTAAAAAAGAAAAACTGAAACATCACATGGTCCTAAGTATTCAGACCCTTTGCTGTGACACTCATATTTAACTCAGGTGCTGTCCATTTCTTCTGATCATCCTTGAGATGGTTCTACACCTTCATTTGAGTCCAGCTGTGTTTGATTATACTGATTGGACTTGATTAGGAAAGCCACACACCTGTCTATATAAGACCTTACAGCTCACAGTGCATGTCAGAGCAAATGAGAATCATGAGGTCAAAGGAACTGCCTGGAGAGCTCAGAGACAGAATTGTGGCAAGGGAAAGGTCTGGCCATGGTTACCAAAAACATTCTGCTGCACTTAAGGATCCTAAGAGCACAGTGGCCTCCATAATCCTTAAATGGAAGACGTTTGGGACGACCAGAACCCTTCCTAGAGCTGGCCATCCCACCAAACTGAGCTATCGGGGAGAAGAGCCTTGGTGAGAGAGGTAAAGAAGAACCCAAAGATCACTGTGGCTGAGCTCCAGAGATGCAGTCAGGAGATGGGAGAAAGTTGTAGAAAGTCAATCATCACTGCAGCCCTCCACCAGTCGGGGCTTTATGGCAGAGTGGCCCGACGGAAGCCTCTTCTCAATGCAAGACACATGAAAGCCCGCATGGAGTTTGCTAAAAAAAACACCTGAAGGACTTCAAGATGGTGAGAAATAAGATTCTTTGGTCTGATGAGACCAAGATAGAACTTTTTGGCCTTAATTCTAAGCGGTATGTGTGGAGAAAACCAGGCACTGCTCATCACCTGTCCAATACAGTCCCAACAGTGAAGCATGGTGGTGGCAGCATCATGCTGCGGGGTTGTTTTTCAGCTGCAGGGACAGGACGACTGGTTGCAATCGAGGGAAAGATGAATGCGGCCAAGTACAGGGATATCCTGGACGAAAACCTTCTCCAGAGTGCTCAGGAACTCAAACTGGGCCGAAGGTTTACCTTCCAACAAGACAATGACCCTAAGCACACAGCTAAAATAACGAAGGAGTGGCTTCACAACAACTCCGTGACTGTTCTTGAATGGCCCAGCCAGAGCCCTGACTTAAACCCAATTGAGCATCTCTGGAGAGACCTAAAAATGGCTGTCCACCAATGTTTACCATCCAACCTGACAGAACTGGAGAGGATCTGCAAGGAGGAATGGCAGAGGATCCCCAAATCCAGGTGTGAAAAACTTGTTGCATCTTTCCCAAAAAGACTCATGGCTGTATTAGATCAAAAGGGTGTTTCTACTAAATACTGAGCAAAGGGTCTAAATACTTAGGACCATGTGATATTTCAGTTTTCCTTTTTTAATAAATCTGCAAAAATGTCAACAATTCTGTGTTTTTCTGTCAATATGGAGTGCTGTGTGTACATTAATGAGGAAAAAAAATGAACTTAAATGAATTCAGCAAATGGCTGCAATATAACAAAGAGTGAAAAATTTAAGGGGGTCTGAATACTTTCCGTCCCCATTGTAGAGGTCGACCGATATGGGTTTTTCTCTGGCTGATGTTGATATTTAGAAATCGGGGTGGCCAATATATGTTGCTGATTTTTGTGGCCGATATTTTAGGCTGATTTTTTCTTCGCCCTTCATCTCATAAAATCTAGGGTGGAGAGGCGGGGGAGTAGGTTATTGTTTAAGGTGGAGAGGAGGTTATTGTTTAGGGTGGAGAGGCAGGGAGGGGGTTTTGATTTAGGGTGGAGAGTCAAGGTGGGAAAATTCAGGAAGAGAGGGATTTGGGGTTTGGGAACCCCACAGCTTACATCAGAGTTTCTCTTTACATCAGGGGCCTCAGAGTTCTCCCCTTGAACAGGGGGATCCTTCAGACTTTGATGTGGAGGGGGGACTCTGGTGACCACAGTGACCCCCCCATAGACTGTACGGCCTGGCTGGAGCTGTCAAACTGACGTCACCTCCTCTACTGCTCGGGTGCAGGACAGGCTCAGGCAGGCCTTGGCTTTGATCCTCTTCTCTTCTCCTCCCGGATCTCCCATTCCCCCTCTTCATATCACCCGCCCAACAGTGTAGTTTATCTCATTCACAAATAACCTTTGTCCCATAGTTGTGGTTTTGGATGCCATTTTGTTGAAGATCAACTCCAATCTGTGTATATGGGCAGACGTAAACAAAATGGCACCAGCAATGGAGACATTAGCTTGGCAGGGGGGCAGGCTCCAGCTGATGGAGAGCTGAGGGGGAGATGTCCTGTCCAAGCCAGCCGGAGTGCAGCTGCAGGATTGGTGTGTGCTGACCTATCCTCCTCCTTCTAGAAACTTAATCGGCCTGATTTTGCATAATAATCGGCCGATGCCGATTTCTTAAAAAAGGCCAAATATTGTCCAATATATCGGTCGACCTCTAATCATAAGCACAAAGGGGTTGATTTACTAAACCTGGGGCACTCAGAATCTGGTGCTGCTGTGCATGGTAGCCAATCGGCTTCTAACTTCAGCTTGTTTATTTAGGTTTTGACAATAAAACCTGGAAGCTAAATGGTTTCTGTGCAGAGCTGCACCAGATTTTGCACATTCCTGTTTTACTCAATCAACCCCAAAGGGACAGGACCTGTGTCCCTCAACTGACTCCAAAAAAAAAAAAAAAAAAAAAAAAATGTCTTGGAGTCCGTGTCCCTGCTGTTGAGATTGTGTAGACCCGCTGTTGACATCTACTGAGCATGCTCCAGTTTAATTTCCCTTCTAAGCTGTGCTCCTTTTTCTTATCTGTGCAGGTCATGTGACTATAGAGTCTCAAATGTGGGTGCACATACAGTGATCAATGACACTACCCCTTCTTCCATGCCCTCATATTGCTAAACACTATGGGGGATAGACTATAAGATGGTGATTGACGGAGGCCTTCCCTCCAGGTTAGTCCCAGCACATAGACACAGCTTGTGATTGGCAGAAACTCCTCCCGATCTCTTTACAGTCTGAACAACCTGAAAGCAATTGTCAATCACCTTAAAGTTAAACTAAACCTACACCATGTAATCGCATAAAAAATAAACATTTGCCTTGGAATATAGATTTGTATGATGTACACTTTGTTGTGATTATTTATTTTAATTCTCTATTTTGAAAGTCATTCTTTACGTAATATGACCAGCACAGCACCAATCAACACTATGCAGACACAGATTTATACATCAGCAGAGTACTAGAAACTCCTCCCTCAGAACTTTCCCTGAGGACAGGAAAGACTTGGGAAACCTCATGTGACCTCTGAACAGCAATGATTAAATAGGGTGCTCACATTATTATTTTTTTTACTATTACATTTTATACATAAATAGAAGGGATAATAGCAGTTGAACATTGTATGTTTAGGATCACTTTAAACATTTGGTAAATGATGCTTGATGCTGAAAAGCCAGAGAAGCACTCTCAGCTCTAGTAGTGTTTGCCTTGACAGGAAAGGGTGGAATCCAATCCTGGATAGAGTAAGCTTGGAAGATGGTCTGTCTGAGCCACCTAGTGGAAAAGTTGGTGTACCCTTTTAGGCACTATATGAGATGACAAAAAGGCAGTGTGTCATTTTGAAACAAGCAGTGGCTGAGAGAGAGGCTCTCAGCCCAAACCACATCCAAACAATAGAAGAAAATTTCCTTTATGGTGAACTGGAGCGAGACAGATGAACAGAAGAACAATGTCAAAAATGACAGAAATAACGTAGGCAAGAGGTCTTAGAAGTCTTGGGCCATAACACCACCTTTTCCTAAAGCAAAACAAGAAAGTATTCCTTGCAGCATAGGGTCACCAGGCAAACACATTCCTTGCTACCATTTCTGAAGTGCAGAGAGAACCAGTTTCAGATCCGACAAAGTCAAAAGGGAAATCGACAGGGGTGAGGAGGCTACATGAGAGATCTCCTATACAAAGGTCTTTAAGAATGAGAGGCCAACAGTCTGAACGGGATAGAAAGGACAGAAACCTGGCCCTTTATAGCATTAAGAGCCAAATGCCAGTCTAAACCCAGCAAGAGGATTTGTCCCACAAAGAAAATTTCTAGGGTGAAAGCTCCAAGACTCGCATCAAATTAAGTATGTCTTCCACATCAGAGGATAGACCTGGTGGGAAGTAGCCTTCCAAGCTTTTTAGCAATGTAGGAATCACTGATTCAGAGATGATCTGGTCTCTTAAAACCTGGTCTTTAAAAGCCATGTCATTAGAGCCAGTAATGTGGATGGGATCAGCGTACCACATCTGCCTCGGCCAGTCTGAGTAATGAAGATCACCAGAGTTGCCCACCATCTCAATCCAGATGTGGACTTTTCAGGGGATGAAAGACATATACCACTAATTCCACTAAGCCACTAGAGCATCCACTGCTTTCAACAGAGGATCCCTGTATCTGTAGACAAATCTGCCCAGTTTGTTGTTAAAACATGGAGGCCAGGAGGTCTGTATCCAACATCACCCCACCTGCAACAGGTCCTGAACAGCTCCAGGTCCATGCACTGCCATCTAAGGAAGTCAGCCTATTGGCTATGCTTTGGGTTGTACATGGTAGACAAGGCTAAAATGTGAAGTTCTCCCCAGGATCTCCTGCTGAAGCAAGACTTCTAGCTCCTTCCTGATGGTTAATGTATGCCACAGCCTTGGTATTATCCAACTCAATCTGGACCAGATGGCATTCCAGCAGGATGCTGCAGAACCCTGAGCTGACCTATAATTCGGACAATTACTCTGTCCCTCAATAGATGAGAAAGAACAAGAAATTATCAGACCAAAGCCTGATAAGGGTGAATCCGATGACCAAAACTATCAATGGCCAAGGACAAAGATGTAGCAAACAATATGTGGACAGAAACAAGACTTTCCTTGAAACAACAAAGATGATAAGAGGGGAGAAAACCTGGAAAAAACATAATGGTATTTCATGGTCACATACAGTAAAATAATCTGGGATGTCACCATTTTGCTCCTAATGATATTCAAAGCTAAATTATCAAGAAAAGCAGATTAAAGGAAGTTCTCTGCACCTTTCTCTCAGCAAATGGGCCTCCACAGCTGTAAAAGCCAGCATTTATGACTAGAGGATCCATGGGTTATGGCCCAACTATGTCCTTTTTTTTGCCTTCTTGTTTACTGTCCATGCCCATTCTTCTACAGGTACAACCTGTAACTCAGATATCTACTGTTCCCTAAATGAACAGTTGGAGAAAATAAATCCCCATTTTGGCATCCCTCCATTGTAACCTGATCACACTTGTCAAAAACTCTATTTTCTAGAACCAGCAGCTACCATTTTAGATTTCAATACAGACCAAATATTTGAATATATGCCTTCCAGAAGTAGGATCCACAGATACACAGAGAAGGCAAAAAAATGGAATATCAGTAGAATGGACGTTTACACACATCTGGAGGTTCAGTTAAGATTTCTCATGTGGTGGCCCCATCTAAATACATCCAATGAAAGTACCTGGATTTGACTTGGCATCAGCATCTTTTTAACACCCCCTCCCAAACATTAGCACTAGGTGCCAATCAGATATGCTGTATACACATGTGCTTTCAAGGAAAATGCCAACAGGTGGGGAGAGTAGCAATAGTAGAGGTGAAAACGGCTGATGTTTCACTATGCATTCACTAGCCAAGGACAGGAAAGAGACCAAGCTTTATTGTTTAACTGTATAAAAGAAACAAAGTCCCCAGCTTGGCTTGTACAATCTGGCAGGGCTGTAAAATTGGCAAGACCGGACAAAAATACTAGTCCGTTATAAGGTAAAACAGCTAAATGCATTTCTGATTTAATAGTTTTATTAAACAATACAACTGTTACATACTGAATTTTGTTTTTGAAATTCAAAAGCTCATATACTGTATGGCACATTCAATATGTTTCACATGCAACAGCTGGTATCACCTTGGCAAGCAATAGAGGAAACTACGGTAAGTATCAATTTGTTTATCAAGGTATTATTCTGTTTGTATTATCTGTTGGCTAACAGGTCAGTTTTTATGTATTGTAAAAGGTAATAAAATAAAGGTTATGCAAAATTCTATGCAGTTTTGCATTGGGTGGGGATTAGAGTTCTTTGATGATTTCTGGTTTGCCACAGAAAGGTCACAGCTAAGCAGTTGGAGGGTGGAGAGAGTAAGTTGTATCAGAGGAGTCGATGGAGTGGGTTACTCAAGAGTTAGTTGAAACAAAGTGGGTGAAAAAGAAACAGAGGGGTTAAACATGAAGGGAAAAGGGAAGTGACGGCGGAAAAAAGGGTGGTCAGGGCGAGATGGTGAAGGGCTGAGCATATGGGTTTTTTTTTTTAGGGGAAAGGATGGGAGAGGGTACTATTGGTCTTGCAGTCTTTTGGGGACTACATATCTCTAGCTTCTACTACTGCAGCTACCTACTCATTGGATTACCTCTACATAGACTATCCCCCCTTCAATCCAACATAAATGCTTCAGCCAGACTCATCCACCTTACCAATCACTCTGTGCCTGCTACTCCTCTCTGTCAATCCCTCCACTGGCTTCCGATCACCCAACAAATTCAATTCAAAATACCAACAACAACTTACAAAGCCATCCACAATTTAGCCCCCAGCTACATTACTAGCCTAGTCTTGAAATACCGACCTCCTGGTCTCTAGCTCCCTCATCACCTCCTCCTTTGCTTGCCTCCAGGACTTTTCCAGAGCCTCTCCAATCCTATGGAACTCCTTACCCCAACGTGTCAGATTATCTCCTACTCTATTAGCTTTTAGTTGATCCCTGAAAACCCTCCTCTTCAGAGAAGCCTATCCTACCCACACCTAACAACTGTACTTTCATTTTCCCCATCAGTTCACCCCCCACCGTTATTACCTTTTGTATCACTTGACCCTCCCTTCTACATTGTAAGCTTCAACGAGCAGGACCCTCTGATTCCTTCTGTATTGAATTGTAACTGTACTGTCTGCCTTCATGTTGTAAAGCGCTGTGCAAACTGTTGGCGCTATATAAATCCTGTATAATAAAAAAGAAAATCGAAACTAATAGTATTCCAGACAGAAAGGTTTCATTTGAGTCTGCTACAGTGACCAGATTTTTAGAGGTTTAAGTTTGAAGCTTTCCAGTCATTAGCAATCGACTGCCTGGTTGCAAAAAAAAATAAGTTTGTTCTATAAATATTTCTGTTATTGGTAATTAAGAAGCGCTTTCACAGGGTCTTTGTGCAGAATGAACTGGAGGACTGTGTTAAAAAGAGGTTCTAAAGCCTTAAGGTTTTTCACCTTAATGCATTCTGTGCTGCAAAATCCCCCCCCCCCCCAATCCTATAATTATTTGATTTGATCCAGCAATGTGCACAAGAGCAGTGGCTCTCGCCGCTGTCTCCCTTCTTCCTGGACAAATTAATAGCAGCGGGAACAATTGGCTCCCACTGTTGTCAATCAAATGCTGTGCCAAGCGGGCGAGGGGCGGCACAGACAGGGCGGCACGGGAGTGAGCATGCACAGGTGCCCCCATGCAAAGCAGCTTTGCATGGGGGTACTTGCCAAAGAGGAGTACCCTGGAGCACTGGCTGGCAACCCTAGAAGAGGAGGATCAGGGCTGCTCTGTGTTAAGGAATGGGGAGAAAGTGAGTGTGATGCGAGCTGAGGGTGAAACGGTGAAAAACAATTCTGCAACATAGGGGAAACGGTCCTGGGTGAATGGAAAAAGAAAGAATGTGGTAAGAAGGCAGAGGGGCAGGGGGTTGGGTCGGGAGGGATAAGCGTGAGGGGACAATTCACCGGTTATGCAATGGAAGAAAAAGTTGAGTTTGTAAGCATTGCTAAGCATTAGGGCCTTCCCCACTTCTGAGAAAATAAGGTCATGCCAATAATCCAATAATACCGCGTTTCCCCAAAAATAAGACCTAGCATTATTTTCCAGGTGGGCTGCAATATAAGCCCTAGTTTAAAATGTTTGTAAAATCCTATAATTCAATCTATTACAGTAGTATATAATGTACAATGTGTGTGTTTCTGTACTATAATAATTGCGGGGAAGAGAGCTCTGGCAGGTCACAGAAGGGCAGAGCGGCGCTATAACAAAGGTATCTGGCACAATTATATTACAGAAAGACACACATTGTACATTATATACTATTGTAATAGAGTGGCTTATAGGATTTTACAAGCATTTTAATTCAATTAAACTGGGGATTCCCGTCAGGCAGAGAGAGGGGGGGAGAGAAGACAGCACTTTACATCGTAGGACCTACCCCGAAAGTAAGCCCTACTGTGTCTTTTGTTGCCAAAATTAATATAAGACCCGGGCTTATTTTCGGGGAAACACAGTAGCATGTTTGGCGTTATAGCTCTTGCTTGTTTTGAGAGGAAAGAATGAGGTATTCCATCTTTCAGATCTCCTCTACCTTATTAAGCCACATTGCTAGTGTGGGTGGGGAAGCGCCTTTCTATTTTGCTGCGATGCAGGCCTTTCCTGCATTTAGTAAACTCCACACTTTTCTGGCCTGGTGATTGTCAAGGTTCTTTTTTCTTTAGCACAGTGCAGCCCCAATGCTCCAGCCCCAGTCCCTCACTGCTGCACTCACTGAGTGCAGTGTGGAGTGAGAGAGAGGAGAGCACAACACTGTATCGAGATCAGGCTCAGGTAAGTATTTAGCGACACAAGGCGAGAGCTGCACATGAAAGGTATTTTAACCTAATGCAGAGAATGCATTCAGGTAAAAAAACCTTTACCTTTTACCACTTTAATTTGTTCACTTTCTTTGGCAACAGAATGTTACACCAGCCTACAATACTAAGCAGAATAATTTTACTACGTTTACAATGCTCACCTCAGATACAAGAATGGATGGGTGTTCTTTGGCAAATAAGCAGCATAAACGGTTTCTATAGCTTTCTTCAAAGCAGTGGATTCTACAAGCCTTGCTGCAAAAAAAATAATAATAAAAAAAATAACAAAAGAACTGCAGCTTGACCAACAGTATTAAATTGTTATTCAATAGATAAAAGGATACAAACATGTAAATGAAGATATGAATAATAACTATTAAAATGCATATAAAAAGATCTTTACCTTAAATTTAGAAATTGAGCACCGGGCAGGGCCAGATTAAGAGCATCATGGGCCCGGTGCTAAGGATCTTGGTGAATGAATGAATAATTTGTATAGCGCTGCAAATGCGAACTGAATTGCCTCAAGGCAATTCAGGTGGGCCTTTTTATGAAAATAGATAAAATGAAAACGCAAAAATGTTTAGTTAAATTATATTAAAGAGAGAGAGGGGTGTGAGAGAGTGGTTGAGAGAGAAAGGGGGGGGTGATAGCGAGATAGGGGGCTGAGAGGGGATGAGAGGGAGGGGAAAAGAGAGAGAAAGGGGGTGATAGCGAGATAGGGGGTTGAAAGAGAGGGGATGAGAGGGAGGGGGAAAGAGAGAGAGAGGGGATGAGAGAGAGAGAGGGGATGAGAGAGAGAGAGGGGATGAGAGAGAGAGAGGGGATGAGAGAGAGAGAGGGGACGAGAGAGAGAGAGAGGGGACGAGAGAGAGAGAGGGGACGAGAGAGAGAGAGGGGACGAGAGAGAGAGAGAGAGAGAGAGAGAAAACAAAAGGGGAATAGAAGGGGGTAAGAGAAAACAGGGTGAAAGAGGGGATGAGAGAGAGAGGGAGTGTGGGGGTGAAAGAAAGAAAGAGAGAGAGAGAGAGAGAGAGAGAGAGAGAGAGAGAGAGAGGGGGGGGGGGGGGGTGCCGGGACTACCTCAGTTTTGTAGCAAAGCAATACACGTGTAACCAGAGAGAGGGGAAGGATCTCTGTGTCCCGTGATGTACTCCAAGAAAAGGATTTTACAGGTAAGCTGTTATAAAACTCCTATTTACTTTATCGTACATCACGGGACACAGAGCCACAGTAATAACTGTATGGGATGTCCCAGAGTAATGCCAACTGAGGGGAGGGGACACAAACAAAAGTAGGGTGCAAATCAGACCTGAGGACCTATAGTGCTGCCTGCAGCACACTGCGCCCAAAGGCGATATCCTCATGTCTTCTTACATCCACCTGATAGAATCTGGTGAATGTATGGACTGAAGACCAGGTTGCGGCCTTGCAGATTTGAGCCATGGAGGCTTGGTGATGCACTGCCCACGAAGCACTAACAGCCCTGGTGGAGTTCGCTTTGACCTGAAAAGGTGGAACCTTCTTCTTCAAGCTATAAGCTTGAATAATTACCTGCCGAATCCATTTGGCAATAGTGAATTTCGATGCTGCCTGTCCTTTCCTACTACCTTCAGGCAACACAAACAAAACATCTGTTTTTCTAATCTGAGCAGTCGCCTTCAAATAGAGCTTGACTGCTCTCACTACTAAAGAGTGTTGGGACTTTCCTTCCTTAGAACAGGGTTCTGGAAAAAAATGAAGGTAAAATAATATCCTGGTTTAGGTGAAAACCTGAAACCACCTTTGGCAGAAAGCTAGGATGAGGACGCAATTAGAGCTGCACAATTTTAAACCCCCAAACATTATATATATTTTAGCAGAGACCCTAGGGAATAGCCCAGCGGTCTTTCAAATGCAACTTTTTGGGAAAAAATACACTTCAATGAATTTAAAAAAAAAAAAAACGAAACAGTAAAGTTAGCCCCCCTTTTTTTTTTTTTTTTTTTTTTAATGTGAAAGATGATGTTACGCCGAGAGAATCGTGATCCATCTTCTAAGCAAAAAAATCGTGATTCTCATTTTAGCCAGAATCGTACAGCTCTAGACACAATACTACTCTATCCTTGTGAATGATTAAATATGGCTCTTTACAAGAGAGAGCCGCCAACTCTGATACCCTTTCTTGCAGAAGAAATGGCTACCAGAAAAACTAGCTTCCTTGAGTACCTGTTTCAAATGGTCTCTCCAGGACTGAGAAACCCAAATTGCTGCCACTGCAGGTTGAGCCACTGAACCTGCCAGGGAGAGAACCACCCAGTAGATAAAGCAGGATTATGTGTACCGCCACCACATAGAGGGCCTCCTTACCAGATGCCAAACCAAACAAAGCAGATGTCTCTTTATGAAAAAACTCAGCTGGACCCAGACAAACAACTTGATTGATGGGCGGAATAGCAACTCTCAGCGGAGAACCAAGTGATCCGTAGAGCCGTGGGTGTCAGTTGGTAATACCCCAAGAGAGGTTTACCTCTTGAACCTGACGGTGGAGGTCGTTGTGACTGCCTGGAGGCTGATGCCCCAGACACTGGAGAAAAAACCCGTTTAAATGAGGGATGTTTACTCTTTTTCTTAACTGGCAAAAGGGTACTTTTCCCACTTGATATTTTTTGGATATATTTCTCCAAATCCTCCCCAAACAGCTTTTCACCGCGAAAAGGAAAACCAGGCAGGAGCTTTTTGCATGGCGCTTCGGCTGACCAACCTTTTAACCATAAGATTCTACGCATATGTACCAACCCAAGCGTAAGGCGAGAGGTTGGAAGAATAGAATCTCTGATTGCGTCAATTGCAAAGCACAAAGCTGCTGGCATTTCAGTTAATTCCTGGGCCTGCTGTTCAGGGAACACCTTGAGTACCTGTTTCACATTGTCTCTCAAGGACTGAGAAACCCAAATTGCCGCCACTGCAGGTTGAGCCACTGAACCAGCCAGGGAGAAAATGTTTTTTTAACAGGAATTTTTTATCAGTTGGATCCATAAGCATTTGCGCATTGTCAACCGGACAAGTCAAACTTTTATTCACAGAGGATATAGCAGTGTCAATTGCTGGTATACTCCACATCTTAGTAAATTTTTCCTTTATACCCTGTTTCCCCAAAAATAAGACCTAGCGTGATTGTCGGTGATGGTTGCAATATAAGCCCAACGCCCAAATAAGCCCTAGTTAAAGTCCTTGTAGGTCTTATTTTCAGGGTAGGGCTCATTTTCGGGGAAACAGGGTAGGGCTTATTTGGGGGGTAGGGCTTATATTGTAGCCATCACCGACAATCACGCTAGGTCTTATTTTCGGGGAAACAGGGTAGGATAAAGTGTTGAAAACATTTTAGGAGGAAAAAAGTGCTTATCTGGGTGATTCCACTCAGAATACAAAAGCTTTTCTAGTAATGAATGGAAAGGAAAGGCACGTAAGGCTTGCGGGGGGCTTTAGTGAACACAAACAGGAAGCGGGCTCTTCAACCGACTCCGTTAAAGGTAGCTTAAATGTGGCGCGGACCAAGAGAATGCACCAGCAACTTCTTAGCATGTGAAGCTGAAGAAGGTCCTTCCCCACTTGATTCCTCAGAAGAGGAATCATCAGCCTGTTCACATTCTGCTGAGGGGGATTCATCCTCCCCCCTCCCACTGTACCTCTGTTTGGGGATCCTGGGTGGTAGAAGGGGACCTAATGAGTTTTCTTCCACTCTGTGAAGACGTGATTAAAGCCACTAATCTTTCCTCTAAACCACTCATAGCTGAGGAGAAAACCTGCTCAGTTATATAGACAGGGGCTGAAGTGTCGGAAGCAATTGCAGCCCCTGATGACCCTGATGGCTCACTCTGACCAGCCTCCTTAGATCGGGATGGTGTTGCAGAGGGAGGGTCCTTAGGACCTGAGGGCGACCCCTTTGTGTCCTTGGTCTTTGTGGCATTTGAACCACCTCCTCATAGTGCTGAGCACAAACGCAGAGGTACCACCAAAAAAATGCACCCACTGCTGAGCAATAGTCCAGCAACTGCCGCTGCTATTAAGCTCAGCCTGATGCTTAAAGTAAATGTGCCTGGGAATGCCTGTGTCACCCACTCACATGCCACCCGTCCGCTCTGTGTCCCTCCTAGCTGTATGCACCTGAAAAAGGCGCAATTTATAGCTATGCAGCCTGTGTTGTGGAGGCTAAATCGCACCAATGCCGCTAAGCCCTGCCCCCTTCTTCCGACCACCCATCGCACCCCCCCATCTATTTTCAAATAGAGAGTTTTCCCGTGCGAGCGGGCTCCGATCCTGACCGGACCGCATGGGGAAGGACTGGGGTGGAGGAGAGCTGCCGAAGGGACCCGCCGTAATGGCTGCAGGAGCGGCACGGCACACCGCCATCTAATGCCATGCTCCCTCTGCCTGGAGGAAAGCTATCCAGGTGGGGGGAAATTCCTAGGAGAAGAAAACTCCCCTTTCCCACGACTTTACCTGGAGCCTAGGCCGGAGGAAGCGTGCAGCTTGTACACAGAGGCCAGACTGACAAGCATGGAACAAGTACTTACTCTTAAAGGGAAAAAAAACTGCGCTAATCCAATGAACCAATATGGGTGGACAGATCCCAAAGCTGCAATTAATGTGGGATAAACATATAGATGAAAAAGAGAAAATCGCACTTAATAAAGTCCAAATTAATACTATATAGTATTCCAAATGCTTGACCAACTGGAGATATGTTCAATGTTCACCCGGTGACTAAATCACAGAAAGTGTACCATCACCTTGTGGAAAACATGCTTACCAGATTGTAAGCCAAATAAGCAGATGGCTATAACACCAGCCCGGCTAGCGGTTTTGCAAGATGGAATGTATACGTTTCGAACCTCTCAGCATGGGTTGGTGTTGATTCCACAATTTATATTTCAAATATGAGTGTATATTACCATTAATCGATAAGAAAAAAATTTAATTAGTGAAGTTGATAAGTGCTAATTGTGTAGTGAAAAATGTTACTTAAATTGATGAGATATAGACAACCAATCGCCTTAAGCAGGTGATGAAAAATTATTGAATAATGATAAATAACATTTTTTTAATTTTTTATTAATAATATTAAATGAAAAATTATTTAATAAATAAATATTAAAAAAGTGAATGGAATTAGGATAAAAGTAAAATTGAACGTTCCAGTAAGAGATGGAATATGTAACCTCTCTCTGTTGGATAGACAATACCAAACATTGATATAATAATCAATATAGAAAATAATATTTTATAATTGAAATAATAAATTAAATGATAAAAAAAAAAAAAGGTACTTACTCTTGACAGCCCCCGGTGGTTACTATAGGCATAGCAACATCTACTTTAAAGGAGAAAACCCACAAGAATTAGAAAAATTCCTTAGGAATCTCCCTTACCTTATCCAGCTGCAGGGTTCTGTTGTAATAGACCCAATCTTCACCTCTCACGGTGGGCTCCGTTAAAAAACCTTCAGGGACTGGGGCCCCTTTTTTCTTTTTTTAATCGAGGGGATCCATAGCCCTGGGCCTGTAAAAAGCACCCTGCCACGAATATGGCTGAAAAAAACAAATACTGGATCCCGGGGTCCAGCTCTCTAAAAAGAGAAGCGTTACAGGTAAAACCTCGTTTCTTCGGACACGAGGCCCGGGTACCATTCAATTCAGTCTGGAGAAGACACTTTGAATGGATCCAGTTGCATGGCTTGCCCCAGTAAGGAATATTCCAGCGGAGCTCAGCACAGCACATCTTTACTCGTGACCAACACCTAAGACACTGGCGAAAACACGGAGGTACTCCCGGTAAGGGGAGGGGTTATATGGTGAACTTGAACTTCCTGTTTAGGGTGTGCCAGTGTCTATCACCTGAAGGTGCCATATAACCCATACAGTTATTACTGTGGCTCTGTGTCCCGTGATGTACGATAAAGAAATAGCACAGTACATTACATGGTTGGCACAACATATTACATGGTGGATACATGGATACAGCACATTTAATGGTGGGCAAAGCACAGTACATTACATGGCGGACACAGCACATTACACGGTTGGCACTGCCCAATACAGCACTTTGAAAGGTAGGCACAACACATGACATGGTTGGTACTGCACAACACAGCACATTGCATGGTGGGCACAACACAGCACATGCACACGGTGGGCACAGGACCTTATATGGTGGGCACAGCAAATGACATGACAGGCACAGCTGAGCACATTACAAGGTGGGCACTGCACAGCACATTATATGGTGGGCACAGCACATGGCATGGTGGGCACTGCACACCACATGACAAGGTGGTCACTGCATGACACCACATGACATGGTGGTAACTGCATGACACCACATGACATGGTGGGCACTGCATGACACCACATGACATGGTGGGCACTGCATGACACAGCACATGACATGGTGGGCACTGCATGACACAGCACATTACATTGTGAGCATAGCACATTAAATGGTGGACACCGCACATGACATGGTAAGCCCTGCACAGCACATTCCAATGTGGATACTGCACGGCACATGCCATGGTGGACAAAGTACAGCACATTACATGGTATGCACTGCATGGCACAGCACATGACATGGTGGGCACTGCACAGCAATTTACATGGTGGGCACTGCACATGACATGGTGGGCACTGCATGGCACATTACATGGTGGGCACTGCATGGCACAGCACATGACATGGTGGGCACAGCACATTACAAGGTGGGCACTGAATGGGACAGCACATTACATGGTGGGCACAATACATTACATGGTGGGCACTGCATGGCATAGCACATTTCATGGTGGGCAATGCAACTGCACATTACATGTTAGGAACTGCACATGACATGGCGGGCACTGCTGAACAGCACAGCACATTACACAGTGGGCACAACACACTACATGCTGGGCACAACACATGGCAGGGTGGGCACAGCTCATGACATGTGGGCACTGCATGGCACAGCACTTTACATGGTAGGCACTGCATATTACATGGTGGGATCACTGCATGGCACAGCACATGACATGGTAGACACTGCAAATTACATAGCAGGCATTGCAAGGCACAGCACATGACATCGTGGGCACTGCACATTACATGGCGGGCACTGAATGGCACAGCACATGACATGGTGGGCATTGCATATTACATGGCGGGCACTGCATGGCACAGTGCATGACATGGCGGGCACTGCATGGCACAGTGCATGACATGGCGGGCACTGCACATGACATGGTGGGCACAGCACAGCACATGACATAGTGGGCACAGCACATTACATGGTGGGCACTGCAATGTACAGCACATGACATGGTGGGCACTGCACATTACATAGTGAGCACTGCAACGCACAGCAAATGACATACTGGGCACAGCACTTTACATGGGGGGCACTGCAATGCACAGCGCATGACATAGTGGGTACAGCACATTACATGGGGGCACAGCAATGCACATGACATGGTGGGCACAGCACGATATGGTGGGCACTGCAAGGCACAGCACGACATAGTGGGCACTGCACATTACATAGTGGGCACTGCAATGCACAGCACATGACATGCATTTTGCATGGTGGGCACTGCAATGCACAGCACATTACATGGTGGACACAGCACATTGCATGGTGAGCACTGCAATTTACTAACCTTATCTCAACAGCATGGGAAATGTCCTTCCTCCCGGGCTCCTGTTGGTTAGGACAACATCAGTGCCCCTCCCCAGACAGCTCCCAGACACTGAGGATCTGCGTGAGTGTAACAGATCCTGTGATAGGAGTCAGACATGTGCAGAGACAAGACTCGACTGCAGTGACTAACACTTGTCTCCTCCACATGTGCAGTGCACAGAGAGCTCCTCTTCCTTCTGGAAGGCTCACAGATATTGATAAGCCACTGGCATGGGCCTATATTGAGGGAGGGGCCTGGAGCTGCAGCTCCACTAGCCCCTATGTTAATACGGCCCTGGCACCGGGACAGTGGAAATGCCCACAAAATGACCCCATTTTGGAAAGCAAACAACCCAACGTATATTATATGAGGCATAATAGGTCTTTTGAACATGTCATTTTTTTTCCCCTGAAGTTTTGAAAAGAAAAAAAAATGAAAACAAATTTTTTACGGCACTGACGAGGATACACCGATAAGGTGGCACTGATGAGCACTCACTGATGTGCACTATTGAGCACTGATGAGCACTAATAGGGCACTGTAGTGGTATTGATGAGCACTCACTGATGGCATGGATGTGCACTGTAGGGCACTGATAAGTTCTCACTGATAGGCACTGTTGGGTCTCCACTAAAGAAATCCATTCTCTCTTTATCCTGGTGACCTATGTCACTGGAACTAAAATTGAAGGAAAATGTAAAACTTCAAGTAGCAAACAGAACAGGAATAGCAGAGAAATCTTCAAATGGCAACATCTGTTCTGCTGACGATTGTCTAAGATAAGATTTACCTCACTTTGAAGAGATTTCCTCTTATTTTTATGTTGTGTTTTTACGGGACAGGAAGTAAAAAAAGAAATCTCTTGAATGAGACCGATGACACACCCACAAAAAAAAAAAAAAAAAAAACGGACTCTAGCCAAAATGGAAAAAAAAAACAAAAAACCACGAACTTTGAATTTGATATATAAACCACCTGCCTACTGGGCACTTTCACCCTCTTCCTGCCCTGGCCAATTTTCAGCTTTCGCATTCACACTTTGAGTGACAATTGGGTGGTCATGCAACAGTGTACCAATATGAAATTTTAATTATTTTTTTTTCACACACACACAAATAGACCTTTCTTTTGGTGGTATTTAATGACTGCTGTTTTTTTAATTTTTTTTGCTAAACAATGAAAAACAGACTGATTTTTTAAATTTCTGTTATACAATTTTGTAAATAAGTAATTTTTCTTCTTCACTAATGTACAGTGATGAGGTTGCACTGATAAGGGGGCATTGATGGGTACTGATAGGTAGTACTGGTGGTCACTGATATGCTGCACCCTGATTATTAGTGTAAATGTCTCCTGTCACAGGTTAGCTGGTTATTGGAGGAAAGGAAATGCTGATAACCGGCATTTGTTTACATGTGATCAGTTGTGACTTGACACAGCTGATCACATGGTAAAGGACCACTGTGATTGGCCCTTTACCTCAATCTGTGATTAGCTGATCTGGACAACCACACTGTAGCCGTCTTTTGGCTTTAGCGCAGTCTGCAAGTGGCAGGCGGATGTAGACGGCTGACAAAAGCCCAGGAGCCAGGATGCACTTTCTAGCAGCCATGACAACTTTGCACTTGGGATTTGTCGAGCCCTGCTTTAATGGTAATATGTTGCAGAAATTAGGACTGGAAAATGGAATGCAGGTTTCGTATCTGCCTGTATAGTAGAAGCCACTGCCTCCAAGGAGCAGATCTACCCAACTGTGCAAATGCAGCTCAGATGCAAACTCTATTTATACAAACTCAAATATTCCGCGCTTAGGACAATATTTAAAGAGAACTGCAGCCCCCCCAAAAAATGGAAAAACACCGAGGTGAAATCCAAAAAGACTAAAAAACTCTAGTGGGGAATGTGGCGCTGTTCAAAAAGTGAATAAAAATAAAATAGTACCCCCCAAAAATTTTTTTGTTGCAGCATATAAGAAGCAAATAGTGACCATACAGTATGTCAAGTGTAAATGCAACAAGTGTAAAACACCATGTACTATTATCAAATCAAGTGCAAATATATATAAGTTAGACTGGAGTGTGAATATTCCTAGAAAAAATCACTGCACTCATACCAAATACATAAATATGTGCATCATGTAAGTTCTGGTTTAAAAAATCCCAAAAGAAAACATATAATATACCAAAAAAATATATGTACTATAGACATCAATAGTGTACTAAATAATTGACGTGATGGTGCACCAAAAAATTAGAAATCCAAATAATTGTCCAAACAAAAATAAAGTCTTATATATGTAAAAAAGAAAAAAAAGAAAAAATCTGTGAAAAGTGTCTTTGCTTCAAAAAGGATCCCGTGTGAATTGTTGTGATTGTTATGTGATCTCCTCTTCTGGAACCCCCACTTGTGTCCCCACTCACTGAAAAGCCCAACCCCTGCAGGGGTAATGAGCATATGAATGTAACTTCACTGGCCGAAATCGATCGGTGTCCCCCTCTGGAATTCCGCGATCTCCTTCCTGGTTGGATTGCCGCTAGTCCCTCAGAAAGGTCCACCAAAGCGTATCCATATGTATGGAGAAGAGAGGAGCCTCATAGTGTAAATCCAAAAGTTTTTATTGTTTAGCCAGTCAGCTTACATTAAAACAAACTAAAATAAAAGGATGGTATCTGACTGAGAAGTGACACTGCTCTGCCGGCTAATGAAGAGCCTGTAGCCGAGACAGTAGCGAGGCAGCGGCGTGCGTTCCACAGCCAGACTGCCAGAAACCGGAAGTGAAAGAACAACAGCTTGTAGCGACGTATGCGTACCAACGTGACCACACCTTGCGCGTTTCGTCATCAAGACGTCATCTGATCTTGATGTCAACTATATAAAAAGGTATGAAGCACAAATCAAACTACAAAACCACTGCTCAGTATGAAAAACATGTCAACCTTGAGTGACCGCGTGAATTACTGTAGTCTAGTTTACAACTTACTGCCCTTGAACTCAAAACCTACATTCTCAGACCTTCCTAAAGCTGGCCACAGATTTTTTTTCCTTTAAAGTACAGGTTGCAGGAGGGGCGTGGCCTGAAGCTGCATGGAGTAAAGAGCGTGGTGGGAGAGCTCCGGCTACATTTATCCTCTAACTTTACCCTTTGGGGCCAAATCACCCTTAAACCCGGCACAACCTGCCCTGGCTACCTAAGGCTGCTCCCGGGACCATGTCGCCACCTAAGCGAGCCACCGGGACGCTTGGAAAACTGGATAAGTACCGCCATGAGGAGCGGGACCCGGTGAGCGAAGATGGCGCCACATCAGCCGCAGGGGAAGAGACTCCGCTATCTGGAGATACTGCCCGAATCCTTGACGCAGTTTCCCTCTGCCAAACGACCCTCACATCCAAGATTGAGGAAGTTGACATTTCCCTAATCCGCCAGGACATTCATAAGCTGAGAGAGAGGGTATCCGAAACAGAGCGCAGGATTGGACAGGCGGAGGATGAAATTCCGCCATTACAGGTCACCACGGAGAGGCTTCAATATCAGCTCAATGCTGTCCTCAGCAAACAGGACGATATGGAAAACAGGCTACGCCACTGCAACCTCCGATTTGTGGGGCTTCCGGAGAGGTCGGAGGGCTCGGACCCCCCCCCACATTCCTAGAGAACCTCCTAATTACCAACTTCGGCAGGGAGGCCTTCTCCTCCACATTTGTGGTGGAGCGCGCGCACCATGTGGCAGCGCTGCCCCCGCCTCCCGGAGCTCCTCCGCGAACCTTTATTGCAAAGCTGCTGAATTACCGAGATAGGGACACTATTTTACGCCTCACCCGTGAAAAAGGAAAAATACCATTCGGAGAAGCACACATTGCAGTATTCCCTGACTTCTCTGCAGAGGTTCAGAAGAAGAGGGCGCAATTCTCAGAGGCCAAGCGCCAACTGCGCAATCACCATCTAGCCTATGCCATGCTGTTTCCAGTGCGCCTCCGAGTGATCCGTGATGGCAAGGCTCACTTTTTTGAGGATCCTTCGGCAGTCATTCCTTGGTTGGAAAACCGGGTTGCGGCTGGTCCGGCGCCATCATAAACTGTGCCACGCACTCCTGCTTTGTCAACCTGCACTGAGAAGGAACCTTCAATCCCATACTGAGGACGCACACCTCATGAACAGTGAGTTATGCTACCCATGCTCTCCCCCCCTTCTCTTGCCCTGGCTCACGCCACCCTAACGGATGCCCCTGTGGATTGACTGCCTCTTTCCCTTCATCTAATAACGCATCCCTTGCAATGCCATCTTAGCTGCTCTGCAACGCTGCTTGGCCCTACAGATGAGTCACCTACCCAGCCGGGCTCAGGTAGCTTTGCACACCCCCTCCGAACGCCCGGATGCTTAACTGTTTAGCACCGCTGTGCTCTTCTGTTAACTTTTGTTCGCCCTCAGCGGCACCTGGGGGATTACCCGGTCCTTTTCTCCCCTTACCCTGCTGCACCATCTCTCCCTCACTAAGCGGACTGGGCCCCCCCTCGCAGCTGCAAAAAGCAATGTTTCCCTGGCCAGCAGCAGCCCCCAAGGCCGTGGAGGGTTGCCATAAGTTTGTTCTGCCGCGCTGGTCCAGAGCTGGCAAAGTTTTGGTTTTAATTGTTTTGTTCGTTTATTTTTTTATTTTCTGCTCATTTAGCCATTGTCTGACGTGTCATGTAATACAGCTTATATACTGCTCGTTATTGTCTAAATTGATCAAGGTACTTATCTGCATGGCTTCCTGCAGACTGGCTGTGGTCGCTCCGTGGCCTCGATCGGCCTGTCTGCGGGGCTTCATCATGATATATGAAGCGGACTCTGTGCCTCAATTTACATCACTGCTTGGATTGGTTTGGTGTGTGGCGGCTGTGATTGTGGGCCCATTCATGCTGGTCCAATTGAGTATACAACTACTTTCAACATTGAGATGGCCTCCCTAAAAATTGTTACGTGGAATGTGAGGGGATTGCGGGATAAGTCCAAGCGACTGGCTGCGTTGTCCCACCTCAAGCGTATGCATGCAGACATCTCTGTGCTCGTGGAGACTCATAACGGGGCATGATTATGCTCACTCCCACCTTGATCCCAGAGCTCCTCGCAGTAGGCTTCGGTGTGAGGGTCCTTTCAGACCATTCACCTTACTGGATCACTCTGCGATTGCCCTCCGCCCCGCCATCTCACCAGTGGAGACTGAATCCATTCTGGCTCACTGTCCTCACGGATACTGAGGTCATACAGCATGAGTGGTCTTACTATTTCCAGTCAAATCTGGGTTCGGCCTCGACCGGGATGGTGTGGGAGGCGTTCAAATCTCATGCCCGCTTGACCCTCTCCACACATATTAATAGACATAAGGCCTCCTCTAAAATTGTCCTTCAACAGGCTGCGGAACACCTAAGTTCCCTTGAGCAGGTTTTCCTTGCGGACCCGACACCTTTTAACTCTGCTCAACTTCGCTTGCAATCCAGACTCACAGACCACCTGCACTATGAGAAAGCAAAAAAGGGTATCTTTTTCAGCAAAGGGTCTTCGAACATGGAGAGCGGGCAGGGAGACTTCTCGCTTATATGGCTCACTTAGATCATACACCCCCAGGTTTGGTTAGGCTTCATTCACAAGATGGAGCCGTACTCACAGACCCTGACCAAGTTGCTCATGAATTCAGAAGGTTTTATGCCGACCTGTACACCTCTAGAGCTGACTGCCCCCCAAATGAGTTACACCTTCTATTGCAAAACATTGACTTCCCCTCTCTCACGACCTCTCAGGTGGAGCTTCTTGAGGCACCCATCACTGAGGAGTGCATCAAGGAGGCAATAGCGAGTTTACCAGCGTCAAAAGCCCCAGGTTCTGACGGTCTCCTGCTAGAATTTTATTCTCAGTTTCAAGAGGTACTCATTCCTAGACTAGAGTCTCTATACTCACACATCTATGAATCAGGTACACTCCAGCGCACTATGAATGAGGCCCTGATTGTTCTTATCCCAAAGCCGGGTAAAGATCCTCTCCACCCCGAATCTTACCATCTGATATCTCTCCTCCAGCTAGATGTAAAAATTCTTGCCAAAATTCTTGCCCTGAGACTCAACAAAGTCATACTTAGCCTCATTCATGCTGACCAAACAGGCTTTATGCCTAATAAGAACACAGCATTCAATTTGAGAAGACTATTCATAAACCTTAAAGCTACACACGATGACGTTGGCTCCAGGGTGGTGGTCAGTCTGGACGCCGCTAAGGCGCTTGACTCTGTGGAGTGGGGCTACCTGTGGGAGTGTCTCCACAGATTTGGCTTTGGCCCCAGATTCATTAGGTGGCTCCAGCTCCTCTACCAGGCTCCCACTGCCCGAATCCAGGTTAACGACAAAACGTCCACCCCATTTTCACTGTCTAGAGGAACACGTCAGGGCTGCCCCATATCTCCTATGCTGTATGCGCTGGCCGTTGAGCCATTAGCCATCGCCATCAAGGCACACCCTGATATTAAGGGTCTTCGTATGGGGCAGCTGACTGAGGTTCTCAGCCTATATGCGGACAATATGCTTCTCTATCTGGCAGACGCAGGTCCCTCCCTAGCAGCAGCCCTGCATCTCATTCAGTTTGGGACCTTCTCGGGGCTGCAGATAAATTGGTCCAAATCCCAAATACTCCCCATAGATGTTTCCGTTCCAACAAACACCCAAGAGGCTCTCCCGCTGGTAAGGACCAACCAGATTAAATACCTAGGTATACAATGCTCACGCTCCCTAGCGGACTATATACGCCTTAACATTGAGCCAATGTACGCTCTTCTTAAAAGCAAAACACAAATATGGTCTAGGCTTCCCATCGGAGTAATGGGTCGTATTAATTTGGTGAAGATGATCCTCCTTCCCAAATTACTATACCTATTCTGGCATGCTCCACTATACATCCTGACTCACGTATTTAGATCCCTGGAATCCATACTTAATACCTTTATATGGGGCTCCTCTAGACATAAATTATCATGGCAGACATTGAAGTGTCCCACTCACCTAGGGGGAACTGCCACTCCCGACCTCACATTTTATTACATGGCTTCCCAGCTGTCCCATTTTTATTATTTCAACAGGCACGATAAACTTCGTTATTCCGCATTGGTATGTACATCTGCATTAGATGTGGTGGCTCACCCATTTCAGATACTTTTCTGCAAACACAGGGGGGTGTCCCGCTCCGGGGGTGGGAGTCACATGTTAAAACACCACAGCAGGATTTGGCAGCGCGCACTTACCACTATTGGGGCTTCGCCCGGACACGCCCACACACCGCTTTGGGATAGCCCCCAGCTCCCTGAATTATTGACTATTCCAAACTATAAATTATGGATAATTTATAAAATCATATACCTCTCCCAGCTTATTTCTGGAGGTGCAGTTAAACCATTCCAAACCCTGAGGGATGAATTTGCTCTTCCCAACCATATGTTTTTCCGTTACCTTCAAGTCCGCAATGCCCTCCAGTCTCAATTTAATGACTTCATCCCCAGCCTAGAAGTAGTGATCTGCGTAGATATGGCCTTAGGCGACGACCCTAAAAAGTTGATCTCCACTCTCTACAACCATCTCCTCTCACCCTCTGCCACCACCCATACACAACATCTAAAAGCCAAATGGGAAACTGACACTGGAGAAATAGACGATGAACAATGGGGGGAAATACTGGCAACCTGCACAAAAGTATCTCCTAAACTATCAGACTGCCTCACCCACCTCTACATCCTCCATAGGTCATACCTTACCCCTGCATGGATCCTTAAGTATAAGCCGGACACTGACTCAGCCTGTCCCCGGTGCGGTGGCACTCCTAGTACTTTTTACCACCTCATATGGTCTTGCCCATCTATTCAGCGCTATTGGTCACAAATAGTCAAATTCCGCCACGACTGTATGGGCTCCCCTCTAACATTATGCCCACGCCAGTGCCTGCTTAGCCTCCTCCCCGTCTCAGGAGAGGAGAAATACCTGACAACATTCTTGCAGGAAACCCTCTTCATCGCCAGAATGCAGATAGCTCAATTGTGGTTTCGGCCTACTCCCCTACCACACAGCAATGGAAGAGGGCTGTGAATCTTACCCTCCCTTACAAGAAAGTTTTGTATACCCATCGTGGCTGTCCGAGCAAATATCATAAAATATGGGATAGGTGGATAAATGAATCCTCCACATGTACCGACTAACATCAAACGCTTTCTTGACTCATGTCTGCTTAGTAGTAATTGCTTTTGTCAAGACCTACTATGGCTTAGTGAAAAAATGTTCCTCACATGCATGACAATGTTCGACACCTGATCCGTAATTATAATGACTTGTCAGAAAATTCTGTATAGAAGATACAATGCATAGTATTGGTGCATTTTGCACCTAGTATTTTGATGTTAATAACCTGTATTGACTTTTATGCTCAATAAACTTTCCTTTTGATTAAAAAAAAAAAAAAGTACAGGTTGCAGGAAAGAAAATCGCTCAGTCTCCTCATCAACATTGACTCCCTCCCATGAAGCTATTGTGTTCTCCCGCCGGGAGAGCCGTCCCTGTCGAGAGAACAAACAGTGATTATTGCTAGTGAATATAGCTGCTAGCAATAATTGCATGAAAAATCTGACAGGCTGGCTGCACCAAAGTTGATCGATCAACTTGGGTACAATCAGCCTGCCCATACATGGTTCAAATCTCGGCTGGTCCCTGCTGAACCAGCTGAGATTCAAACATCTATGGCCAGCTTAAAGTATAACTGCAGGGAAGCTTTTGGTTTAGTTTTGGACAGAGTGGAGAGGAATTAGGGATTAAACCTGTCAGTTTTTATTGCTGTCTGTGTCCCTGTTAAGGAGAGTCACCTCTCTGTTTGTCCTGTATACTGTTGACATTAAAAGTGAAAGTAAAAGAAAATCTCCAATTTTGAGTTGTCCCCAGAAAAGTAATAGAGGGCAAATCTTGCAATGGGGACACTAGTTCTGATGACCTGGGGGTCCCTAACAAATTGTCCTATTTTGCAGTGATTTCCTCCCACATCCTGTTTGGCTATGGGTGAGGAAGTGAAGGGAAATCTCCACAATGGGACACAGATGGCAGCAAAAATTTTGACATGGGTCATAACCCTCCCTTCCTCTAACAAAATGAAAAAAAAAAAATGTTTTGCCTATAGTTTCTACTTTAACAAGACCTAAACCCTCTATGCAGTTTGCCAGGTACAGTAAAACAATGAGGTGGAGACCCAAAAATTAAGACGAATCTCATCTGAAACCCCCTTCCTCTTGGCGGTACTCCTGCTCTCTGTTAGGGACAAGTATCTGCTAAAAAAAAAAGGGTAGACAACCACAATTGATTTGCTATTCAAAGTGTACCATTATGAAGTGTATTGGAATCAAAAAATTAATCAAATATCACATTTTTTAATGTATGAAAATAACAGATCTCTTACAATTCTACAAATTATATATACTTACAATTAATGAAAAGCAAAAAAATGCATTTCTTCATTGAATAGTTGGCATTAGTTACGTAACCTTTAAGTTTAAATGCCAGTTTTGCATCTTCACAGCCAACTTCAATTAACTCCCTGTTGGTAATTTAAAATATCATTATTAAAATAAAAAGCATTTAATTGCAACAAATTGCCACAAAACAAATTATTTATACCTGTGCAAAATGACACAGACCAACATGGTATCTTAAAATCATAAGCCATACAAAAGTACTAGTCATCTCAGAAGCTTTACATTGATATAAATAAGATGAACCTTACAAAATATATGTACATCATGTATGGTATGTATATCAAGGCAACAGTTCTAGCATATTGCAAGCATAATATAAGCTGTTCATTCATAATATTGTTTTAGGTATCATTATTATATAAACTTGAAACATCTGAATCTCAGCTTACAGTTTCACCATCTTAAATACATAAAATGCCCGTTTCAACTTGTTCAGACATACTGAGTGAATACCCAATTTGCATTAGACAACAAATGACCTAAGCATTACAATAAGGTAAACAAAAATACTCTGTACCTGCTTACAGCATTCCCATATATAGTCCGGATGTTGTCCACTGTTGTTGCATTTGATAAAGTTCGTACATCTGCCATTGTCTCTCCTTGCTGAGCAAATGAAAAAAAAAAAGATTTTTATCAGCAAAGAGAACATTGCAGTGGTAATGTATAATATAGTTGACAGGGGTCATGAACATACTGGAAAGCCTGGTGAGGTAAGCATATCCAACAGACCAAGGAAAATACATTTAAAAATCTCTTTTGCCGTGTACACACGGGCGGACTTTTCGACCGGACTGGTCCGACGGAACAAATCCGTCGGACAATCAGATCGTGTGTGGGCTTCATCGGACCTCCAGCTGACGTTCTCTGTCAAAAATCAGACGGACTTTAGATTTAGAACTCGTTTCAAATTTTTCCGACGGACTCAAGTCCGATCGAAAAATCAGTTCATTTGTATGCTAGTCCGACGGACAAAAAAAGGACACAAGGGCAGCTATTGGCTACTGGCTATGAACTTCCTTATTCTAGTCCGGTCGTACGTCATCACGTTCAAACGACCGGACCTTCGAACTGACTTTAGGGCTTTCGAACAGACTTTAGTCCGTTCGTGTATGGGTAAGTCCGGTCGTTTGCAAGTCCGTCGTAACTCCGTCGAAAGACCATCGGACGTTTGATGCTCAAAAGTTCGCCCGTGTGTACACGGCATATGGCAGCAGTAATGCATCTAATGGAAAAGGGAAAGTCCTGGAAATCGCACATCTCTGCAAAACCCCCTAAGGTGGCGTATGACGGCCTCAGTCTGGGCCCCAATCAGGCCACATCCTCAACGTCTTTCACTCCGCCCATGGAGTTTAATCATGGGGAAGCAGTAATGCATGTTAGGTTGTTCCATGCAATTGTTCCTGGCTGAATTAAAAAAAAAAAAAAAAAAAAAAAGTATAACCATCTAGTGCAACCTGGATTCTATCTTTTAGGGGAGTCTCACAGGCCAATGTTATTTTATAATAAAAATAGGAAGAGTATGTTGGGGGTGTAGTGTTTGGTATGGGATACATTAGGTTAGAATGGGGGCCTATTTTGTCATGAAGATAGATGTGGATGTAGAGGAAGTCCTGTAAGGGTGTGGGTGATGGGTTGAGTCACCAGAGGAAAAAAAAAGTGTGTATGGTTGGGGAGTTGGGTACAAAAATAGCACTTAAACTTATAATTCAGAAAGGGGTAGTGCTTTGTTTTTGTCAGTGATCAGCCTGGGGAGGAGTCTTGTATTCCTCAATTTCATGCATTCCTGGTTTTGTATTTCTCAGCCAAGATCAAGTCTGGCCAAAAAAAGTGGTGTGGAATATGGACCTTAAAAAAGGTGCTTGCGAGCACAGATGAGTTTGGGTATCCTCCAAACCCATTTCTAACTTGTAAATCCTGACTTCCACTTTTAGGCTGCATTCACACCTGAGCGTTTTGTTTTCAGGCAGAAAGTCGTGTGCTTTTACCACAATTTTTGCTGGGTTTTTTATTGCAATTTTGCACAGGTCACCACTGAAAAAAGCAGAAAAACGCCTGTAATCTGCCCAAAATGAAGCTCATGTACTTTTTTGAGCTTCAGCCATGTTGCTTTAGGCTACAAAACACTTAGATGTGAACAAGGGCCATTTAAATTAATGAAATTTTGCTTGTTGGGCGTTTTTTCTGTATGAGCTGTGTGAATGCAGCCTTAGGGAACTGTTGGTCAGGTAATTCCCTGCCCTGTAGCTCACTGAAGCTGCAGGACGCGGAATGATCTGACCTGCAGCTCATTGGAGTACAAATGAGTGGAAACCCATGGAGCACTGCTCTAAGCGCCAACATATGCAGATCCAGTGACTCCACTGTTAGCGGGTTGCGGAATGCAGCAAGTGCTTGCCCGGACTCGCTATAACTGCCTATGTAAAAAGTTGACAGCCGCACAACAACAAACACCCCAGTCCTAGTGTAAAAGATTAGCTTCAGCCTGTCTCCAGAGAGTTCAGATAGGCATACCTAGAAAGTTCAGATTTCAGAATAGAGATAATTTTGGAGAATGCCCAAACTACTTGTGAGATTTCCACGAGATTGATACCATTTATTTTGTTGAACCACTGCTCTGTCAAGGAGGAGATGATGTTCTTTTAAGGACAGAACAGGAGTGAGCTGTATTTAACCTATGGGATGACCAAATTTTTTTTTAGAGCTTAAGAGGGATTTTGTTGAAGTGGAAAAGGAAAAATGAGGGCTGCTTAGAAACGGGATAGTCTAATTTTTAGAAACTTCCCACCCAGGCTATTATCTCTTGTTCCGAGTGGATGCCATATGCCATCCGCGGCTCGCACGCTAGTTGCTGGCACTGTCACCAATGTGTCCACTGAACACAGATCGTTGTATTGGCCTGCTACCCTGGTACCATATGATCACTGTGACCAATCACATGTCCGTTGTAATTATATTGTAATATAATGTCTGTCATTCATAGCCACTGTTTACTATTGTGACCTCTGCGACTGGTCACAATGATCACATGGTACAGGGTCAGCCACAGCAGACCTGAACCATGCGATAGCCGTGGCCAATCACAGCTATCACAATAGTAAAATTATTGCTTATACAGCGATCATTACTGTAATAAGCAATCAGTGTTAAAAAAATCCTGATCACCTCTCCAGCACGGGGACAACAACCCTAAACATACAGCCAGAGCTACAATGGAATGGTTTAGATCAAAGCATATTCATGGGTTAGAATGGACCAGTTAAAGTCCAGACCTAAATCCAATTGAGAATCTGTAGCAAGACTTGAAAATTGCTGTTCACAGACGCTCTCTATCCAATCTGACAGAGCCTGAGCTAATTTGCAACGAATGGGCAAAAATTTCTCTCTAGATGTGCAAAGGTGGTAGAGACATACCCAAAAAGACTTGCCTTGACTTTGAAAACCATTTATCATTTTCCTTCCACTTCACAATTATGTGCCACTTTGTGTTGGTCCATCACATAAAATCCCAATAAAATAAATTTACGTTTTTGGTTGTAACATAACAAAATATGGAAAATTTCAAAGGGTATGAATACTTTTTCAAGGCACTGTATATACACCATAGTTTGAAGACTATAGCTTTCACGGCAGACTAAATAATATACACCGATTTGCGTTATTTTTTTACCAAAGAAATGTAGCAGGTTAAAATTTGTGGAGAAAGTATTTATTTGCAAAACTTTATAAACAGAAACCAAGAAAAATGTGGCGTTTTTTTTTTAATTCTCTGTATTTTTTCATTCATAAAAGCATAAAAAAAAAAAAAAAAAACCCCAGTGGTGACTATACAGCGGGTAAAAAAAAAAGAAAAAAAAAAAAAAGTACTGAACACGTTACCATTTTTCTAGTTTCACTCTTCTGTCAGAAATATTGATAGGAGCACCTGATCATGGCTGGTTTATGATGAAATGACGTTCTTTCCACTTTCGGATTATGGCCTCAATAGGGCTCACTGGAACATTCAGAAGTTTAAAAATCCTTCTGTAACCAATGCCATCGGTATGTTTTGCAGCAATAAGGTTGCAAAGGTTTTGAGAGAGCGCTTTGCTTTTATACATCAGAGATGTTTGTGTGACTGCTCTGTCAAGGAGGAGATGATGTTCTTTTAAGGACAGAACAGGAGTGAGCTGTATTTAACCTATGGGATGACCAAATTTTTTTTTAGAGCTTAAGAGGGATTTTGTTGAAGTGGAAAAGGAAAAATGAGGGCTGCTTAGAAACGGGATAGTCTAATTTTTAGAAACTTCCCACCCAGGCTATTATCTCTTGTTCCGAGTGGATGCCATATGCCATCCGCGGCTCGCACGCTAGTTGCTGGCACTGTCACCAATGTGTCCACTGAACACAGATCGTTGTATTGGCCTGCTACCCTGGTACCATATGATCACTGTGACCAATCACATGTCCGTTGTAATTATATTGTAATATAATGTCTGTCATTCATAGCCACTGTTTACTATTGTGACCTCTGCGACTGGTCACAATGATCACATGGTACAGGGTCAGCCACAGCAGACCTGAACCATGCGATAGCCGTGGCCAATCACAGCTATCACAATAGTAAAATTATTGCTTATACAGCGATCATTACTGTAATAAGCAATCAGTGTTAAAAAAATCCTGATCACCTCTCCAGCACGGGGACAACAACCCTAAACATACAGCCAGAGCTACAATGGAATGGTTTAGATCAAAGCATATTCATGGGTTAGAATGGACCAGTTAAAGTCCAGACCTAAATCCAATTGAGAATCTGTAGCAAGACTTGAAAATTGCTGTTCACAGACGCTCTCTATCCAATCTGACAGAGCCTGAGCTAATTTGCAACGAATGGGCAAAAATTTCTCTCTAGATGTGCAAAGGTGGTAGAGACATACCCAAAAAGACTTGCCTTGACTTTGAAAACCATTTATCATTTTCCTTCCACTTCACAATTATGTGCCACTTTGTGTTGGTCCATCACATAAAATCCCAATAAAATAAATTTACGTTTTTGGTTGTAACATAACAAAATATGGAAAATTTCAAAGGGTATGAATACTTTTTCAAGGCACTGTATATACACCATAGTTTGAAGACTATAGCTTTCACGGCAGACTAAATAATATACACCGATTTGCGTTATTTTTTTACCAAAGAAATGTAGCAGGTTAAAATTTGTGGAGAAAGTATTTATTTGCAAAACTTTATAAACAGAAACCAAGAAAAATGTGGCGTTTTTTTTTTAATTCTCTGTATTTTTTCATTCATAAAAGCATAAAAAAAAAAAAAAAAAAAAACCCCAGTGGTGACTATACAGCGGGTAAAAAAAAAAGAAAAAAAAAAAAAGTACTGAACACGTTACCATTTTTCTAGTTTCACTCTTCTGTCAGAAATATTGATAGGAGCACCTGATCATGGCTGGTTTATGATGAAATGACGTTCTTTCCACTTTCGGATTATGGCCTCAATAGGGCTCACTGGAACATTCAGAAGTTTAAAAATCCTTCTGTAACCAATGCCATCGGTATGTTTTGCAGCAATAAGGTTGCAAAGGTTTTGAGAGAGCGCTTTGCTTTTATACATCAGAGATGTTTGTGTGACACCTTGGTAATGAGACACCTTTTTATAGACCATCAGTTGAGATTGAACCAGCTGATATTAATTTGCACTGAAAAGGG
The DNA here is from genome assembly GCF_042186555.1 of Aquarana catesbeiana. Classification (NCBI taxonomy): domain Eukaryota; kingdom Metazoa; phylum Chordata; class Amphibia; order Anura; family Ranidae; genus Aquarana; species Aquarana catesbeiana. The sequence goes on from NC_133328.1 coordinate 223,513,373, forward strand.
GCAGGATTACTTTCTAATTACTGATAGATTGTCAGCTGGTGTCTTGGCTTTCTATGCCTTTTTGCATCTCCCTTTCTTCATGTGTTCAATACTTTTTCCCTGTCTCTGATCAAGAACAGGCAAGGAAGGCAGAGATGCTGCGGAACGCTTTGCAGGAAATCCGGCCCCTCTGCATCTGCTGGTGGGATCGCCTCTGCAACATCAGGGACGGCAGACATGTAGAGATGGCTGGCTGCCACATCACATGAGGCAACAAGGGGGGGATAATGTGGTGGAGTGGCCGGACTCTGAGGGAGGACTGAGGAGGAATGAGCCCGCTCTCGGTCAGGCCTCTCTACCTGGCCCCACAGAGGAGCCAACTCTCAAGGACGTGTTCATGGCTGTGCAAAACTTTAATCACACACTTGCCTTCCTGACTACTCAGTTCCACCACTTAAGAGAGGATGTCACGATTATGAGGCATGATATGCAGAAAGTGCAGGAGCACACATCAGCTCTGGAGGGAAGGGTGAGCAACACAGAAGACGAGATGGGCCCCCTCCAGCGGGATCTAAAAGCAGTGGGCTTGCAAACTAATCACCACGCTGATCGCATTGATGATTTAGAAAACTGACTAAGAAGAAACAACGTGTGCATTCTGGGCCTTCCTGAGCGTATGGGAGACAGGAACCCCACTGAGTTTAATTGAGCAATGGTTGTTGGATGTCTTTGATAAGCAAAACTTCACTCCCTTCTTTGTGGTGGAAAAAGCACACAGAATCCCTGCTAGACCACTGCCTCCGGGTAATGTGCAACGTCCATTTATGTTAAAAATGCTTCATTACAGAGACAGAGACCAGATCCTCTCTCGCCCGCCCTAAAGGGTAATATTGATGTGAATGGATCCAGTTTCCTTTTTCCTGGACTATTCTGTTGAAGTCCAAAAGCCAAGAGCTCAGTTTGCAGATGTTAAAATGTGCCTTTGCAATCTTCAGATCCAGTATGCCATGCTCTACCCTGCTAAGCTCCGGATCGTCGCTAGGGGAGAAACACTATTCTTTACAAATCCTAAGGCGGCTGCCACCTGGCTTAACAGAAGTGAGCAACACTTACCCCGTCCTCCTTGCAGGGCTAATTCCTCATGATGCATCTTGGAATATGGAGATATCTTCTACTTTAGGTCTATTGTTGATTGGAGATGCCTACTTCATCACACCCAGCTAAAGGCGGTTGCTTTAAGGTTATCAACCTCAAACTCTATGCAATTTCAGTTGAAATTCTTCTGCACTGATGGGATCCATGTGCAGATGCAAGCCTGGATGGACTTCTCTTCCCCACTGTTCTTCATGCGGGAATCTATTTAGCATCCAGAGTTCTGGCATACGAGTTTGGATGGGTTTGTTCTTGATTTTGTTTTCTCTACTCATATGCTGTTCCGTTTTCGGACTTCCACATGGCCTGTTATGCTTCCGGCAATATTTGACTGGAACATTAACCAAGAACTGTACTGTGATGTACATGCTTCTACTGTTTTTGAGAACTGCTATTATACAAGAGCAGGACCAGAGGACACCTGGTTCATGTTGCCCTGCCTCTTCTCCTAGGCCATATGGTCACTTACAAGAATGGCTAGTGAACTTGTAATTTTGTCCTGGAACATCAGAGGACTTAAGGACCCAATTAAAAAGTGTGCCCTGTTTAAAGCACTGTCTCAACACGCTCCATCCATTGTCTGCTTGCAGGAAACTCACTTAGCACATGACACTGTCTCTTTATTGCAGAATAGAATGTTTTTACAGCCAGAGGCTCTAGCATGTTAATTTCCTCCAAATTAGTTTTTCTGCATGCAGACTTTGATAGATCCCCAGGGCAGATTTGTTCTACTGTTTCAATGTGATGTATATAATAATAATAATAATAATAATAATAATAATAATAATATGTATGTGATCTTGCACCTTCATCTATACATAGATGCCATATATAACAATGGTCATGATAAATAAACAATAATAGTGATGAGTGAAAAATTATTATATATAAAGAGTCCAATGATTGTAGAAAGATAAATGTTCCAATACAATCGGTGATCAGTCCTTAAGATAAATATATAGTTCCCAGAGAGTATATACGCTGCCACCAACACCTCGGTGCTCACAGAACTCTCCCCTCATAACCACAACACATGAGCCTTGGAACCAAATCCAATAAGGGTAAACTGATCCTTCCTCTCCGGGTCCCCTCCGCAACTTCTCAAAGATCATGTCGGAAATCCCTGAGGAAGTCACGTGGCGAAATGCATAGGGCATGGCCTGAGCACACAGCAGACCAGAAACGATGTGAGAGGCGTAAATCGCTGAGGTTTTTTTTATAAATTTCAGCGTTTTTTTTACAGAATTTTGGTGTAAGCAGATGTCATCTTTTAATAAATGGTTTGTGGTACGTTAATACACTAATGGAGGCTTGTTTGTCTACTTCACCCCCACATGTGAGATGTGATCTTTGACTGAGAAGTTGCAGAGGGGACACCGAGGGGAAGGATCAGTTTAACCCTATTGGATTTGGTTCCAAGGCTCATGTTTAGTGGTTATGAGGTGAGAGTTCTGTGAGCACTGAGGTGTTGGTGGCAGCGTATAGACTCTCTGGGAACTATATATCTATCTTAAGGACTGATCACCGATTGTATTGGAACATTTATCTTTCTACAATCATTGGACTCTTTATATATGATATTTTTTTCACTCATCACTATTATTGCAGATTTGTTCTACTGCTGTGCAAATTGTTCTCTATGCAATGTATTTTGGGGTCTGTATATGTTCCTCCTCCCTATAACAGCAAGGCACTACAGAGGATATGTGTATATTGTATGACATTTGGCGACTTAAGAACCCACTGTCCCATGCTTACTCATGCTGCTCCAGTACCTATCAGACCCTGTCGAGAATAGACCTCTCTTTGGGCACAGACTAATTTCTTCCATGGGTGTCCAATAAACAGTACTCAACTAGCAGGTTGTCGAATCACTCGAGACAGAATTAAACCAAGGACTAAACCTAATTGCTGGGTTCCAGCTTTTTATAGTTGCAGGTACTGCCTCAGGGGGATTCCATGGGTGAGGCCCTAACTGAATTTTTTCACAGTAATGATGGCTCTGCCTCCCCCCAAGTGGTTTGGGACACTATGAAAAGCGTACTTACGGGGTATGTTGCTCAAAGCCATCAGTGTCCACTGATGTGCAGCAGAGGGAGGCTCAATATATTCATGACCCTACCCCTCTCCAATCGCTCGGCATAGGAAGATGCCCAATTGAAGTATAGGCGAACAACCCTAAATAAAGCTGAACACTCTGGATTTTACTCCAAATGCCGCGGTTTTGAGGAGGGAGACAAAACAGGTCACATGCTGGCAGTTATAGTGAGTTCTCAGAATGCCACTAATTTTATCTCTTCTGTTACAACGCCAGAGGGTACTTGTACAAATGATCAGCATGACATACTAAGGTCATTTGGTACTTTTTATAACAACTTATACCAGAGTAAGGTCGATTACCTGATGGCACGGCTGAGGGAATTTTTGGACCCTCTACAACTGCCCTCTCTCTCTGCTATAGCTAAACGGGAATTAAATGCCACCCTGACATTGGGCGAGCTCATCCAGACAGTAGCGGACTCCCCTAATGGGAAGGCCCCGGGTCTGGATGGTTTACCACTTGATATTTACAAACAATATGGGGAGGTGCTACTTTCAAAACTGTTGCAAATCCTTAATAAGGCATTCAAATCCTTTCAGCTCCCAGACTCCATGAATGATGACTGCATCATAGTACTTCCAAAACCGGGTAAGGATCTCCTGGCACCAGAATCTTACCGCCCCATTTCACTTCTGAACTCAGATTTGAAGATTCTTGCCAGGGTACTGGCAACAAGACTTAGCAAGGTGATGCAGGGGTTGGTCCAATCCGGCTTTATCCCCACTAGATCCATGGCAATAAAAATTTAGGAAGACTGTTTTTGAATATGCAGTTACCATTGGATAACCCTGGGAAGCGGGCCATCTTGTCACTCGACTCTGCAAAAGCTTTTGACAGCGTTGAGTGGACATACCTTTGGGAGGTTCTGCGGTTGTTTGGTCTTGGAAAAAGATTTAGCTGTTGGGTCAAGTTACTCTATTCAGCCCCCAGAGCTGTATGCAAATTAATGGATCAGTTTCTGAATTCTTCCCATTATATAGGGGTACACGGCATGGGCGTCTTGTCCCCATTATTATTTGCTCTGGCAATTAAACCCCTGGCCAAAGCTGTTAGGCAGTCTTAAGCCATCTGTGGTTTTAAGATGGGTGATCGGAATTAACAAAAAAAAAAAAAAAAAAAAATTAATTTCATTATATGCCGACGATGCTCTGTTGTTTCTTGGGGATATAGACAAATACCTAACCTCCCTTATGTCGCTCATACATACCTTTGGCTCATTTTCGGGCTTTGTTATTAACTGGTACAAGTCCGTTCTGTTCCCCCTAGATGATCCCAATCTGACTATTCCAGAGGAGGTTCAGCAAATCAGAATAGTGTCCTCCTTCAAGTATTTGGGTGCATCCCAACATGGAAGACTACCTACGATACAATCTGGCTCCCATTTTACATAAATTTAAGTTTAAGAGTATCATTTGGACAAAGCGGCCATTAATCGGTTGTAGGACGTGCAAATCTCATAAAAATTATTTGGGCCCCTCAATTATTTTATGTCCTCCATAACTCACCCATTTAGATATCCCTAAAATGGTTTAAGAAAATAGATGCGTGGTTTCGCATATTGGTATGGAAAGGCAAAAACCCTAGGATCAAACTCTCCACTCATCAGTTACAGTACCTAAGGTTGGGGGTGGTCTAGCGGTTCCTCAGCCAAAAATATATTTCATGGCTTCCCAAATGCAGCATTTTGCTGGATGGGGAGTGATGAACTGGGCAGACAGGCCCTCCTACTGAGTCACTCTCAAGGGCTCCAGTATATAGCACAACTTTACACTCAAAACGTACTGAAATCCTTTAGGGATCTACAGGAGGCTTATCCAATTCCCCGCCATGATTTTTTTAAATATCTCCAACTCCGCCATGCCTTACACGCTCAGATTAAATCCGTCAAATTAGTAGTCAGCCCTATGCCGCTTTTAGCCTCTCTATCAGGTGCTACTGAGAAAAAAGGTCTTATTTCATTTCTATATAACCAATTAATGTCCAACCTTCAGGATACACTCAACTGCCTGGTTAGGAGGAGGATATAGGAGTAATAAAGGATGATGACTGGCAAACTATTTTGGAGAATGTACCTTCTGTGTAACTCTCCTCTGCACAACACCTGACCCAATTGTTTATCATACATAGGTCATATAGAACCCCAATAAAACAGTTTCAAAGGGGTAGGAGAGACACTCCAGAGCGCCCGCGATGTCAGCAATCTCCCGCAGGTTTCCTTCATATGCTATGGAAGTGTCCCAAACTGGTCAGGTATTGGCATGAGGCGGTGAGCACGATCAACAGTGCTTTTCTTACACATTGATCTAGATTCCAAGTCAACCCTGTTGGGTTGTTTGGATGAAGAATTCATTTTTGCCTGGAAAACTAGTATCTATTAATAGATTGCTGTTCATAGCACATAAACTTATTGCCATTAAATGGTTGTCACCTAGCCCTCCATTTGAGGAATGGCATACCCAGGTCAATGATACTCTTTTGAAAGAAGAGCATGTTTATAGAATTAGGGGCACACCGAATATATTTTACAAACTTAGGGAGCCATGGCTTGCGGCGCCTGGACTGGCTCCATTTGCACCGATTTCTCACAGGTTACAGCAAAGTGGATGATTGGGTGGGCTTGTGGTGAATGAATAGAGTTTATATTGATAGGTATTGGGTATTCCCTAAGAAGTCAACTACTCAGCTATGTGGAAACACGTTGCTTAATACACTTATAAGATGATTGCTCAAATGTGAGGATTGCAGTGAGTCATTCTGAGTCCTATAATTGGTTGCGGTAGAGAATTGGGAGATCGGCAGGCCATGGCGAGACAGACGTGATGCTAAATAACAAATGCTGTTCTGCAACCCTAAATAAGTGCTTTTAGAGTAGTAGGTTTTTGGGTGTGAGACTAAGACTATGCTAACGTAGGGTTGGATATGTGCATTTCTATATAATGTACCAGCATGTGAAATGTTAATACGTGTATTTTACAATGTTATTTCTTGGAAATGAATTTCCCCTCCCCCCCCTCATTTCTTTTTTATTTTACGTATGGTTGGTTGTGTGTATGCAAAAACAAAAAATTTCAATAAAAACTATTATCGATTATCAGTGCAGCCCCCCTGAGGATGCCCACCCAGGACCACAAGGGATACCAATCAGTGCCCAGTAGGGATGGCACTGTGCCCATCAGTGATGCCTGCCAGTGCTCCCTTATCAGTGCCCCCCATAAGTGCCACCTACCAGTGCTGCTCATCAGTGACACCTATCATTGCCCATCAGTGCAGCATATAAGTGCCTCATCATCAGTCCCCATCAGTACTGCCCATTCAGCGAAGGAGAAAACTTATTTACAAAGTTGTTTCTGTTACAAAAAGAAAAAAAAAAAAAAAAAAAAAAAAAAAACGTTCCCCCGGTCATTTTTTATTTGTATCGCAAAAACAATAAAAACCCTTAGTGGTGATCCAAAACCACCAAAAAAAAAAAAGCTTTATTTGTGGGGTAAAAATGATAAAAATTTTGTTTGGGTACAGTATCGCATGACCACGCAATTGTCATTCAAAATGTGATAGCGCTGAAAATTGGTCTAGGCAGGAAGGTGTAAAGATGCCCTGAAGTGGGTAAAGTGTTTGTTACCCCAAAACTTCAAATTCCTGATTTGTGCCTGCTGTAACATGTACTTGTATGAGAAAGTATCCTTTTCTCTTTGTATTGCTTTCTTTGTGTGAAATCCCTGGTGATCCTGCCGGTCCCTCTGCTTTCCTATTAAAAACTGATGACACTAAGCAGAACACTCAATGGTCAGTTCTCTAGCTATGCTGGGAACTCAGTGTGCTCTCCTCCAATGATCAGACTTGTTCTGACACGTCCTCGCTGCACGGCCATTCACTGGGAAGCACCGTGTGCTGCTGCTGCTTCTCCTCCTCCTCCTCCTCCTGCCCCCAGCTCTTATGCAGCTGAGAACAGAGGGAATGTGATAGATAGATGAGATATCTATATATAAAAAAGGGGGGAAAAAAAAAGAAAAAAAAAAAGAAAAAAAAAAGGCTTTTTTTTTTTCTATACCAAAATGTTTTGCCTTTTACTTCTATTTTAAACAGAATGGGTTGATAGTTTACAATCACTTTAAGTTAGGAAACCAATGGTGGACAGCTGTCTGGTACATTTTGTTGTTCGAAAAGGAGTCTCCCCCTCTGCTTGATTTGCACAGGATAGTGTGTTTTATGCAGGTCCAGATGAAATTGTTTACTTATGACTGGATAGTCATGAAGAAGGTAACAAGGACACTTTTGAAAGTTGTTTTATTTAGCCTAAAATAATGCTAAATATTTAACAGTAATGGTAAACACAAATGCAGTCAAAGTCATACGTTTTGGAATATGCAAGTATGCTTTAAAATATGACAGCAAGTGAGAGTATCCAAAATGATCTTGTTAAAAGGATAAGTTCAACTTTAGGGAAAGAGAATAAAATGCACACATTTTTGCTGGAAAAAAAATAAAAGAAAACTGCATTTAATCCTACAGGAGTCTGCAAAGCATGGCCATGCCAGGCTCCGGTACACTTTCCCTCCAGCATTCTGCCCATACCCCTTTACAGTCTTTCAGTTTGAAAGCTGTAGTAAGAATGAATAGACTATGAGGGTGCTGATCAGCACCTTCATGGTCCACTGAACTACTGCTGATGGGACTTGTAGTTTATTCATTCACAGATCTCCGTCTGCACAGTCACACAGATTTTAAATGTGACAGCAGCTGCGGGGGAGAAGAACCCCCACCCGCTGTCATGGGGAAAGGGGGGGATGGGGAAAGGGGGGGGGTGCTGGACCAGGTTACATCCTAAATACAGGTGCAACATGTTCTAAAGGTTTACCTAGTCTTTAAAATAAAAACCATCAGACAGGGAGGCCAGGCTCATAAGATGGAGGGTCTGGGTGTCCAGTTAGCATTCATGAGAAACCAATAAAACAGATAAAAACTAACATATGGAAATTCCAAAAGTCCAAAAACCATGGGATACAAACATTCTTCTCACAAAATCACAAAAAAAAAAAAAAAAAAAAAAAATTCATTTCATGTTGAAAAAAAATTCCTTTAGAAAAAGTATATTACAAGAGCCAAAAATATATACAAACTATATCAACCTAAAAAAAATTTAGACAAATTATTCATAATTGCTTGAAAAAAAAAAAAAAAAAAAAAACACTGAATATTTCCAGGATGTTGATCAGTTGAAAAATCCTGGGTATGATTACAGATTTTTGTGAAGCCAGTGTCATTTTATTATGGGTAATCTTCAAATCTCCTTTGTAACAAAGATAAAGTCAGTCAGTGTAAACTAAACGATTTGAGAAGCATATATTCACCAACCTTCTTAACAGAGAAGCTGATGCCAGAGTTGTGGATGGCATACCTTTCAAGAAAAAAAAAAAAAAAAAAAAATTAAGAAACGAATATCATTTTTTAAAATATAGTATTACTACCATTATTAATAAATCTATATCTATCTCTATATATCCCTGCCCCTGGGAAAATTGGTTTAAAAATGGACACAGGACTCTCAAAGAGTCAGTTTGAGCAGTTCCAGCAGAAGATGTGTGAGCAGAGAAAACTGTTTTACGTGTTCTCTGGATTTGGCAAGTCTGAATTGGGGCTGGAATTTGAAGACTTCAAAGAGCATTGGGAGGGATGGAGTCTTCAGTCTTGTGGAGAGAGAGTTGGGCCAGCTGAGAGTCTGGGGGACCATAGCGGAGACAACTGGAAGAGAGTCCTGGGGACTGCAGGTCTCAGAGGAGTGTCAAAGCCGGGAGTGTCAGGAGAAGCCCTTCCTAGAGGCCAGGAGTGGGCCTGCGCAGCATGGTACTGCGACCAAGGCTGAGTGAGCCTTGAGAGCCAGGTGGCTTGGCATTTTCGTTTTGTTGTATTTTTCTGGAGAAAAACCCCTGTGTGGGCAACCCATGCATCTATGAACTTTAATTTTTGTTATTTTTAATAAAAGTGGGATAAAATTATATATTTATATTACACATATAATATATACATACACTATGACCTGAAACAGTTTACTTGATTAATAATTGTGTTACCTGCTAATGACCTCTACTATTCTTGCATGCTCCTCACTTGGGCTCTTCAGAGCTTTCCTCCTGGTAGACACGTTATAAAACAAATCTTCAACCTGAAAAATACATAACATTTCATTGCTTCAGGAAACTCAGTGTACAACCAAGCATAATTCAACCGGGAAATGCATAGCATTTGATTATATGAAACGGCCCTACTCCTAAGTATACGGATTAAAAGGCAAAGCACCTTTTGTTATACAGTAATTTTGTCAGCTACTATCTACAACAGCACACAATGGCAGGCAACTAAATGCACACATTCCACTCCTGTAAGGTAGCCAAAATATTACAGCCATGGTGGCTGTGGCAGAAGAGATGAACAAAGCCAAGCAGAGTTACACTTTTTAAAGTAGTATATAACAACAAAACAATGAAGGGACTATCCAAAATTTGGAAATTGAAAAGTACGTAAATTTTCAATACCAAATATGATCAAGTTAAATTTCTTTTGTAACATCAATGATTTTCAGTGAGGACCACTGCCGCCGAAGAAGAGGAAGAACTCTGCAAATCATATGAATAGATAAAAGACAGCCGAAAGTAAAAAGGTTAAATACATTCAGGAACAAAAATGTAATATTGCAGCTTACCAATCGTTAGATGTGGACACTGCATTTGTTTTCCTTTTTCAGGCAAGTACAGAAAATAGCTGTTGATCTTACCAAAATGTCTGTCTCACAAATGACATTCTTCTATAAACAAATAGGATTTTTATAACAGCTTACCTGTAAAATCCTTTTCTTGGAGTACATCACGGGACACAGAGCACCATAGCAATCACTATGTGGGTATATAGGCACCTTCAGGTGATGGACACTGGTATAACCAATACAGGAAGTTCACTCCCTATATAACCCCTCCTCCTACCAGGAGTACCTCAGTTCTTGTAGCAAAATTACTTAAACCCCAGAAAGAGGGGAGGGACCTCTGTGTCCCGTGATGTACGCCAAGAAAAGGATTTTACAGGTAAGCGGTTATAAAAATAGGGTTTTTTATAACCGCTTACCTGTAAAATCCTTTTCTTTCGGTGGACATCACGGGACACAGTAATAACTGATGGGTTATGTAGGTACCATTAGGTATTTAGCACTGGTCACACCCTAAGCAGGAAGTTCAACCCCCTATATAATCCCTCCCCATACAGGGATACCTCAGTTTTGTAGCAAAGCAATATAAGTGTATTAGAAGAGGGGCGGGACCTCTGTGTCCCGCGATGTCCATCGAAAGAAAAGGATTTTACAGAGAGCCACAGTAATAACTGATGGGCTGTCCCAAAGCAATGCCAAGGGGGGGGGGGGAACCACAACCAAGTAGGGTGCAATCAGACCTGAGGACCTTGTACCTCTGCCTGCAGCACACTACGCCTAAAGGCGATATCCTCATGCCTTCTCACATCCGCCTGATAAAATCTAGTGAATGTATGGACTGAAGACCAGGTTGCGGCCTTGCAGATCTGAGCCACAGAGGCCCAGTGATGCACTGCCCAAGAAGCACTAATAGCCCTTGTGGAATGTGCCCTGATCTGAAAACAGAGGAATCTTCTGTTTCAAACCGTAAGCTTGAATAATCAATTGTCGAATCCATTTAGAAATGGTAGCTTTTGACGCTGCCTGTCCTCTATCGGGACCTTCTGGCAGCACGAACAAAACATCCGTTTTGCGAATTTGAGCAGTTGCTCCCAGATTTTGACTGCTCTAACTACATCCAAAGAATGTAGTGACCTCTCTTCCGGGGAACAGGGATCTGGAAAAAAGGAAGGCAGAACAATGTCTTGGTTTAGATGAAAACCTGAAACCACCTTCGGTAAGAAACTAGGATGAGGGCGCAATACCACTCTATCCTTGTGTATAATCAAATAAGGCTCTTTACAGGAAAGAGCTGCTAATTCTGATACTCTAGCAGAAGAGATGGCTACCAGAAGAATTAGCTTCCTTGTCAGCAAGACCAAAGGAATCTGACTTATTGGTTCAAAAGGCTGTTTCTGTAACACTGACAGAACCAAGTTCAAGTCCCAGGGGTTTAGGGGCGCCTTAACCGGAGGATTAAGACGCATCACCCCCTGCATAAAGTTTTGGACCAAAGAATGCGAAGCAAGTGGCCGTTGAAACAATACTGATAAGGCCGAGACCTGGCCCTTGATGGTACTCAAGGCCAGCTTCATCTCTAATCCTAATTGTAGAAAATGAAGAATTCTACCTATGACATATCTTCTGGGATGCCAACCCCTGGATTCACACCAGGATCCATAAGCTTTCCAGACTCTATGATAAATCATTCTGGAAGCTGGCTTCCTTGCATTGATCAAGGTAGATATCACAGAACCTGAAAGCCCACGACTCTTCAGAACGTGGGTCTCAATAGCCAAACCATCAAATTTAGCGTTTGTAAAGGCAGGATGGAACACTGGACCTTGAGATAACAGGTCTGGGCGTACCGGTAGGGTCCACGGGGAACCCACCGTCATCCTTACTATTTCTGCATACAAAGTCCTTCTGGGTCAAGCAGGGGCCACCAGAAGTACCGACTTCCTTTCCTGCCTGATCCTGCGAAGGAGTCATGGCAGTAGCAGAATAGGCGGGAATGCATAAATCAGTGAGAACCGATGCCACGGAATCACCAACGCATCCGTCCCGCATGCAAGAGGATCCCTTGTCCTTGCCACAAATCTGTCTATCTTTTTGTTGAATTGGGATGCGAAGAGATCTACATCTGGAACCCCCCCCCCATCTTTGGCATATGGCCCAAAAGACATTGGGATGCAGAGACCATTCCCCTGGGAGTAACTGCTGGTGACTTAAATAGTCCGCCTGCCAGTTCTCTATCCCTGGAATGAAAACTGCCGATATGCATGGCACATGCATCTCTGTCCAGACTAGGATCTGGTTCACCTCTTTTTGAGCAGCTCGACTCTGGGTGCCTCTCTGATGATTGAAATAAGCCACTGCTGTGGCATTGTCGGACTGAATCCTGACCGGGCAACCCTGTAGCCTGATAGTCCAGGCCTTTAGGGCTAGATATACCGCCCAAATCTCCAGAATGTTGATGGGTAAGGTCCTCTCGGTCTTGGACCATAGCCCCTGGATCGGACTGTTCCAGAACTGCTCCCCAACCTGACAGACTGGCATCTGTTACCACTGTCCAGGTAACCGGTAGAAAGGATTTCCCCTTCTGCAGGTTTTCAGGTATTAGCCACCAATTGAGGCTCTGACGCACCGCATGAGACAGGTGCATCGGGAAGTCTAACGCCTGAACCTTCTTGTTCCAGGCTGACAGAATACTGTGTTGCAGCAGTCTTGAATGAAACTGAGCATAGGGAACTGCTTCGAATGAAGACACCATCTTTCCTAGCAGCCTCATACAAAGGCGGACAGAAGGACCCTTCTTGGTCCTGACTGTCAGAAACAGCTCCCTTAAAGCAGTAATCTTTGCCTGAGGAAGAAATACTTTCTCAAGGCTTGTATCTATGATCAGACCCAAATACTCCAGTCTTCTTACTGGTTTTAGGAAAGACCTTTCCAGGTTGAGGATCCAACCTAGGTGTACCAGATACCTGACCGTGGTCCTTAGGTTCCCGTTCAAGGAGGCTACCGACTGGTCTATCAACAGCAGGTTGTCTAGGTATGCTATGACAGTTATACCCTGAGCCCTTAATCTGGCCAGAGGAGGAGCCAAGATCTTTGTGAACACTCGAGGTGCAGTGGCTATCCCAAAAGGCAGAGCCACAAACTGGAAATGGCGCCCTCCTATCTCGAAGCGCAGAAACTACTGATGAGCAGGAAAAATGGGCACATGTAGATATGCATCTCTGATGTCTATCGATGCTAAAAATTCTCCTCCCTGCAGGATGGAGACTACTGTCCGAATTGATTCCATGCGGAAGGAATGAATCCTTAGGAATCGATTCAGATCTCTTAAATCCAGAATGGGTCCGACAACCCCATTTGGTTTTTGGACCGTAAAAAGGTTGGAATAGAAGCCCAATCCTTGATCCTTCGTGGGAACCTCCATAATGACCTCTTGCGACAAAAGTCGCTCTAACGCTAGAAGGAGCGACTACTTCTTCTCTGGGTCTCTGGGAACACTTGATCTGAGGAAACGAGGAGAGGGAAATTCTTGGAACTCCAGCTTGTACCCTAAGGTTACCTTGGAGATTACCCATCTGTCCTGGAAGTCCACCTGCCAGAGCTTTGAGAACTGTAGCAGTCTTCCCCCCACTCTAGCGAGCGGGGGCGCCCCTTCATGAAGAGGCCCTAGTGTCTTGTCTAGTAGACTTCTTCCCCCAGGACTTCTTTTGTCCCAGGGGTTGACTCTTGTTTCCTGACCCCGACGGAGGAGGCCGTCATGACTGCCTGGAGGCAGATGCCCCTGGCGCTGGGGAAAGAGTCCGTTTGAAAGAGGGATGCTTACTCTTTTTCCTAACAGGTAAGAGTGCTTTTCCCACAAGAGATTCTCTTGATATAGTTATCCAAGTCTTCTCCAAACAACCTTGCACCACGAAAAGGAAACCCAGCCAACAGCTTCTTACATGGTGCTTCGGCTGACCAACTCTTCAACCATAAGATTCTATGCATATGCACCAACCCAAGTGAAAGACGAGAGGTTTGCATGATAGAATCTCTGATGGCATCAACAACATAACATAAGGCCGCTGGAAGGTTAGCGAACCCCTGGGCCTGCTGTTCAGGTAGAACTTTGATGACCTGCTTAACATGGTCTCTTAAGTATTGACAGACTCCAATCGCCGCTACTGCAGGTTGAGCCACTGATCCTGCTAAAGGAAAAAACATCCTTCAGTAAGGATTCCATCCTCTTATCCACAGGATCCTTGAGCATCTGAGCGTTGTCTACAGGACAAGTCAGACTACTATTTATAGAGGAAATGGCCGCATCAATGGCCGGTATCCCCCACATCTTAATAAATTTTTCTTCCATAGGATAAAGTATTGAAAACTTTTTCGGCGGAAGAAAACGCTTATCTGGGTGATCCCACTCAGAATAAAGGAGCTTTTCAAGTAAATTATGAACAGGAAAAGCATGTGCTGTTTGAGAAGGTTTCAGCTACCCTAAAGAAGAAGAAGATTCCTTAACTGATTCAGATATGGGCAACTTAAATGTGGAGCGGACCAATCCAGTAAGGATCTGTACTAAGACTTTCTCCTCTTGGGAAGCCGAAGAGGGTCCCTCTCCATCTGATTCCTCAGAAGAGGAATCATCCGTCCCATCCCGATTCTCTGATAGGAATTCTTCTCCTTTAACCCAGAGCTCCTCTGCCTGAGGGTCTTGGGGAGCAGAGGAAGGCCTAGTGCGTTTTCTTCCACCGAGTGAAGATGTAATCACGGCCATTAATCTTTCCTCTAAACCAGTAATGGTTGAGGAAAAAAACCTCTTGTGTAATGTATACAGGGGCTGAAGTGCCAGAAGCGGGTACAGCCCCTGACCAGCCGTCCCTGGCCCCTCAGGGGGGGAGGATGCTGCAGACAGGGGGTCCTCAGAACCCGACCAAGATCCCCTAGTGTCTCCGGTTCTGGGGGTATTTGAACCTCTTCTACCCATAGTGCAAAGCAACAAGGTGGAGGTATCCAAAATGAACACTGACTGCTGAGCGATGTAGTCTGGCAAAGAGAAGTAAATGCAGCCTAGGAGAATGCCTGTGTCCCACCTTACATGCGACTGTCAGCTCTGTGTCCTTCCAAAGGCTCAGAGCACCTGTAAAGTGTGCTTTAAATAGCCCAGTTTCCGGCAATGTGGGCGTCTGAGCACGCTGACGCTGTGCTGACGCCCCCCCCCCTTTCCGCCCCCCTCTTCGTTCTTTTTCGAAAAACGTGCCGCTTCCGGGACAAGCATGGAAGAAGGCTGGGGGTGGAGGAGGAAGGAGAGGCTGGCAGAGATGGAGCCTGCACGTGCAATGGCGGCCTGGCGGTGGTGACAGTGCGGTGTAAAACCGCCTTACAGCCCTCCTGCGGCCTTCCCCTAGCCTGGGGGGGGGAATATCCCAGAGGAGAAAACCCCCCATCCCATCCTACTGGAGCCGGTCGGAGGAGCTTGTGCAGCGTCGAATGCTGAGACAGAAATCAGCATGAGAAGGTATGTGCTCTTGGCAGCCCCCGGTGGTCACAATAGGCATAGCATGCATTTACCTTAAAAGGAGAAACCTACTAGAATTCAAAATACTGTGGGGAATCTCCTCTTACCTTATCCAGCCGCAGGATTCTGCATTTACAGACCCAATCTTCACCTCTCACGGTAGGCTCCGTTTAAAAAAAACGTCAGAGACCGGGGTCCCCTACGAATAGGGGGATCCACGGTTCTGGCCCTGTAAAGCACCCAGCCAGAAATAAGGTGTTAAAGACCCTTTTCTAATATGCGGGGTCCAGCTCTCTAAAAAGAGAAACGTTACAGGTAAAACCTTGTTTCTTCGGCAAAGAGGCCCGGGTACCATCCAATTTGGCCATGAAAGGACACTTTGAATGGATCCGGTTCGCCTGGCTTGCCCCAGTATAGGATATCAGGATATTCCCTTTGGAGCTTCAGCACAGGACATCTTTACACGTCCAACACCTAAGACACTGGCGTAAAAACTGAGGTATCCCTGTAAGGGGAGGGATTATATAGGGGGTTGAACTTCCTTCTTAGAGTGTGACCAGTGTCCAATACCTAATGGTACCTACATAACCCATCAGTTATTACTGTGGCTCTGTGTCCCGTGATGTTTGAGAAAGAAAATCCTATTTTCTTTCTCGAACATCACGGGACACAGAGCACCATAGTAATCACTTTGTGGGACGTCCCATAGCAATGCTATTTGAGGGGAGGGAGACACAACCCTGTAAGGCACCCCCAGACTTGAGGACCCATACTGCTGCCTGCAGCACACTGCGCTCAAAAGCGATATCCTCATGCCTTCTTACATCCACCTGATAAAACTTGGTGAATTTATGTACTGAAGACCAAGTTGCGGCCTTACAGATCTGAGCCATGGAAGCCTGGCGACGCACTGCCCAAGAAGCACTAACCACCCTGGTAGAGTGCGCTTTGACTTGAAAAGGTGGAATCTTACCCCTTAAATCATAAGTCTGAATTATAACGTGCCGAATCCACTTAGCGACAGTGGATTTCAACGCTGCCTATCCTTTCTTAGGACCCTCTGGCAGTACAAATAAGACATCACTCTTCCGGATCTGAGCAGTTGTTCTTAAATAGATTTTCACTGCTCTAACCACATCAAGACAATGTAGTGAGTTCTCTTCCCTGGAACATGGTTTTGGAAAAAACGATGGCAGGACAATATCTTGGTTCAGGAGGAAACCCGAGACCACTTTTGGTAAAAAAAACCTGGACGAGGTCGCAACACCACTCTGTCCTCATGAATAATCAAGTATGTCTCTTTACAAGAAAGGGCAGTCAATTTCAAAACCCTCCTAGCTGAGGATATAGCAACCAAGAACACTAACTTCCTTGTCAGAAGGACTAAGGGAATATGTTGTATAGGTTCAAATGGCTGTTTTTGTAACACTGACAAAACTAAGTTCAAGTCCCAAGGGTTCAAAAGGAGGGCTGACTGGTGGATTAAGCCACATCACCCCTTGCATAAAACTCCGGACCAAGCGGTCTTTGAAATAAGACTAATAAAGCTGAGACTTGGCCCTTGATAGTACTCAAGGCCAGCTTCATCTCTACCCCTAATTGTAGAAAGGCAAGAATTCTGCCTATGATATACTTCCGAGGGTGCCAACCCTGGGATTCACACCAGGAAACATAAGCCCCCCAGACTTGAATATATAGTTCTGAAAGCTGGCTTCCTTGCATTAATCAAGGTAGAGAACTGACCCGGGAAAGCCCACGTTTCTTCAGAATGTGGGCTTCAATAGCCAAACCGTTAAATTTAGAGTTTGTAAGGTAGGATGGAATATCGGCCCCTGTGAGAATAGGTCTGGCCGTAGTGGAAGGAAACATGGATCTTCCACCGCCATCTTTACGACTTCTGCATACCAGGACCTTCTGGGCCATGCTGGGGCTACCAGAATTACCAGCTTCCTTTCAAGCTTGATCCTGCAAAGAAGTCGTGGCAGCAACTGAATAGGGGGGAATGCATAAAATCAGTGAGAACTGATCCCACGGGGTCACAAACGCATCTGTTCCGCATGCGGGTGGATCCCTTGTCCTGGACACAAAGTTGACCAACTTCATGTTGAATCTGGACGCCAAAAGATCTACGTCCTGAGTCCCCCATCTTTGGCAAACAGCTCGAAAAATGTCAGGGTGAAAGGACCATTCCCCCGGGAATAACCACTGGTGACTCAAGTAGTCCGCCTGCCAATTCTCTACTCCTGGAATGAAGACTGCCGATAACCACGGAACATTCCTCTCTGCCCAAGTTAGAATATGGTTCACCTCTCTGTGCTGAAAGACTCTTGGTGCCCCCTTGGTGATTGATATAGGTCACAGCTGTGGCATTGTCGGATTGGATCCTGACAGGACAATCCCGTAACCTGAAAGTCCAGGCCTTCAAAAGCCAGATGCACTGCCCGAATCTCTGGGATGTCGATGGGCAAGGCCCTTTCGGTTCTTGACCACTGTCCCTGGACAGTTGTCTTTTCTAACACTGCTCCCCAGCCTGAAAGGCTGGCATATGTCGTTACCACCTTCCAGATAACTGGTCTGAAGGATTTTCCTTTCAGCAGATTCTGGGTTAGTAACCAACTGAGGCTTTGGGACACCCTTGGGGACAGCCGCATTGGCAAGTCTAAAAGTTTAATCGTTTTGTTCCAAGCAGACAGGATACTGTTTTGCAACAGTCTCGAATGGAACTGGGCATAGGGAACAGCTTCGAATGAAGCCACCATCTTTCCTAAGAACCTCATGCAAAGGCGAATGGAGGGATCTCCTTTTGACCTGACCATCTGCACCAGCTCTTATGGAATTGATCTTTGCCTGAAGCAAGAACACCTTTTTCTGGGCTGTGTCTATGATCAGACCCAAGTACTCCAGCCTTTTTAGCGGTTTTAAGGAAGACTTCTCTAGGTTGAGAATCCAACCTAGACTTTCCAGGTAACCAGTTGTAATGTGCACGCTTTGCTCCAAACGAGCCACCGACTGGTCTATTAGCAATAGATTGTCTAATTACACCAAGACTGTTATGCCCTGTGCCCTTAACCTGGCTAGAGGTGGGGCCAGGACTTTTGTAAACACCCAGGGTGCTGTAGCTAGCCCGAAGGGCAAGGCTACAAACTGGAAATGCTGCTGTTCTACCTCGAACCGCAGAAACCTTTGGTGAGCGGGAAATATAGGAACATGCAGATATGCATCCCTGATGTCGATAGATGCCAGAAGTTATCCTACTTGCAAGATAGAAACCACTGACCTGATCGACTCCATGCGAATGAAGCGGATCTTCAGGAACTGATTTAGATTCTTTAGATCTAGAATGGGTCTGACATCTCCATTCAGTTTTGAATAAAACCCCAAACCTTGCTCTTCTGTGGGGATTTGCATGATCACCCCCTGAGCCATTAATTGGTCTAGTGCCCGAAACAGAGATTGCCTTTTCCCTGGATCTTTGGGAACGTTTGACCTCAGGAAACGAGATGGTGGAAAGTCCAGAATTCCAGTTTGTACCCTAGAGTTACCGTGGAGATGACCCATCTGTCCTGAATTTCCTCTTGCCAGACTTCTGAAAACTGCAGAAAATAGCCGATCCCCATGAAAAGGAAAACCAGTCAGGAGCTTTTTTCCTGGTGCTTCAGCTGACCAATTTTTTAACCACAGGATTCTACACGTGTACTAGCACAAGCACAAGGCGGGATGCCTGGTGAATAGAATCTTTAATGGCGTCTATGGCTTTTGGTAGTTTGGCCAAATCCCGGGCTTCTTGTGCAGGAACCTCTTTAAGGGCCTGTTTAAATTGGTCCTTTAAGGATTGACAGATGCCTATTGCAGTGACTGCAGGCTGAGTAACGGCATCTGCTAAAGAAAGAGGACATTAACAGGCATTCCAACCTTTTCTTTTATCTGTTGGATCCTTAAGCATTTGTGCATTGTCTACTGGACAAGTTAGACTTTTATTCACACTGGAAATCGCAGCGTCGTTTTTGTGGTGTCTTTGTTGGTACGCATAGTCCTAAGCACAAAAGCAGAGGCACTATTTAAATGCACTATTCGCTGAACATGCAATGCTGCTATACAGGTTCAAGCTAGTGCTGGGAAAAAATGTCCTTTCCGTATTAGGAATGCCCCTTGCAGTCCTTACCTGCCCCACCGCTCCCGTGTCCCAAATGCAGCCAGGCTTGCTTCTCCTTGCTTCAGCCGAGGAGAGACTGCTCCATGTGAAACTCTTAAGGCTGTGGCATGCGTCCTCGTGGATGCCGTGTCGTACACACGGCACGGCGCCGCGCCTAGGCCCCACCCCCTCCTTTCGTTTGAAAAACCTGTTCCCGCGCATGCCGCGGGCGGCCTTCGGGTCCGCAGACCCAACACAAGGGGGGGGGGGGCAGAGCCCAAACAAGCAGAAGAGAAAACACCAAATGTGGAACAAACTAGGGACTTTGCATCCCCTGAGGGTGGGTCCCTTCAGGGGGGAGAAAAGCACGGCAGATCTTACCTTGAGAGGAATCCCCCTGTGCAAGCTGCTGCAGCCACACACAGACTGACACTGAGCTGAAGTTAAGACAACAGATTAAGGTATGTGAACATACTCCCTCTTGTGAAGAGTTAAGGCATGACAAAGAAGAAAAACTTTAGGTGGACTTTTATAGTTCCTAGGTTTCTTCCTAACCTTATCCCCGCCATAGGATTCTGCTGAATTAACAGACAGATCCAACCTTCACCCATCACGGCGGGCTGAGTTTAGCAAACCTTCAAGGACTGGGTCCCTTTTTATTGGGGTTCCACTCCCTTGGACCTGTAATAGCACCCCGCCAGAAAAAAAAAACTTTAGGTAATGTAGCATGACCAAAGCTCTGGGTCCCAGGGTACAGCCCTGCAAAGAGGCGTTACAGGCAAAACCTCGTGCTTTCGGATATGAGGCCCGGGTACCATCCACCTTGGCCTCAGTGGCACTTTGGATGGATCCGGTCTGCGGAGTTTTTTTAAATCCAGCATGGATCCCTCCTGGAGCTCCTCAGAGCACATCTTCACTGGTGACCAACACCTTAGACAATGGTGAAAAAAAAACTGAGGTACTCCTGGTAGGAGGAGGGGTTATATAGGGAGTGAACTTCCTGTATTGGGTATACCAGTGTCCATCACCTGAAGGTGCCTATATACCCACATAGTGATTACTATGGTGCTCTGTGTCCCGTGATGTACGATAAAGAAAAGAACCAGTTACACTTACCGGTAACAGTGTTTCTGGGAAGTCTTCCAGGACGGCACCCTGAGAGATGACTGGTCCACCCGACAGGAAACACAATCCATCAAGAGGTTAAAGGCCCCCGCTCCTCCTCAGTTGTGACAAAGTATTGACCCACACCAGTGCACGAGAGTGAAAAACATAACCACCACCACACTCTAAACATTACATGTTTCCTAAATAGAACGGGTGGGAAGTAGGCCTGCCGTCCTGGAAGACTTCCCAGAAACACCGTTACCGGTAAGTGTAACTGGTTCTTTAATCAAGTCGTCTTCCAGGACGGCACCCTGAGAGAAGAGCAAGTAGCTCAGGCCTACCAATTAGGGCGGGACCACCGCTTGCAGGACCTTCCTGCCAAATGCCAGGTCCTGAGGAGATAGTAACTCCACTCTATAATGCCTCAAGAACGTGCTCTGGCTTGACCATGTAGCAGCTCTACATATCTGCTCCACCGAAGCTCCGGCCCTTTCCGCCCAGGAGGTTGCCAGAGATCGCGTGGAATGCGCTCTAAGATTTCTAGGAGCTGCTTTACCTGACTGCTTATAGGCTAACAAAATGGTATGTTTAATCCATCTAGCTATAGAAGCCTTGGATGCCTGTTAGCCCTTCTTTTGGCCAGAAAAATTAACTAAAAGATGGCTGGACCTTCTGAATTCTTTAACCCTTTCTAGGTAGGATAATAAACAGCGTCTGACGTCCAGACAATGAAAAGAAACTTCCCCTTCACTTTTGGGGTTACTACAAAAGGAAGGCAGCACCACTTCTTGAGTCCTATGGAACTTTGATGCTAACTTAGGGAGGTACAGGGGGTCCTGCCTAAGTATAACCCCGTCCTCGAATAAAGAAAAAAATGGTTCTTTAATAGAAAAAGCCTGAATGTCACCTACTCTCCTAGCTGAGGTGATTGCTAGTAAAAAGGCTAATTTAAAGGTCAGGATCCTAAGGGGGATCTGATCTATCGGTTCAAATGGGGCCTTTGTTAACCCCTCCAGTACTAGTGTAAGGTCCCAAGGAGGACACCTGGACATTTGAACAGGGGACAACCTCTCCCTGACCAAGAGAAATCTCTTGATCAGGGGGTGTAATGCCAAATGTTTCTCAAGGAAACAGGACAGGGCCGAAACCTGCGCCTTAAGGGTCTTGGTTGCCAAACCTAGATCTGCTCCATCCTGGAGAAATTCTAAGATAGCAGGAATCTCTCTTTGAGAAGTCCCTCTCTCCTGGCACCAGCGAGAGAAAATCGCCCAG
Organism: Aquarana catesbeiana; assembly: GCF_042186555.1. NCBI lineage: Eukaryota > Metazoa > Chordata > Amphibia > Anura > Ranidae > Aquarana > Aquarana catesbeiana. The sequence goes on from NC_133328.1 coordinate 223,535,307, forward strand.
GTCTTGGCGTAAATACGCCTTGTGACTGGCTTCCTACTAAGGAGCAGTGTATCCACTACTCTGTCCGACAGCCTCTTCTCCCGCAGGTTCTGCCTTTCAAGAGCCAGGCCGTCAGCTTGAAGAAGCTGGGGTCTGGGTGGCGGACTGGACCCTGAAGGAGAAGGTCGCCCCGGACCGGGAGGTGAAGCGGTGGGGCTATGGACCAACCCTGCAGGGTTGGAAACCAGGCTCTCTTGGGCCACCAAGGGGCTATTAGAATCAATTTGCTTTCCGAGAGGAACAGTTTTTGAAGGACCTTCGGAATTAGTCCCAGAGGGGGAAAGGCATAGGCCAGTCGGAAGTCCCAGACCTGCGCCAACGCATCTATCCCCTCTGAGCCTCTCTCTCTCGAGCAAGGGAAAAGAATCTCTTTACCCTTCTGCTTTTCCTGCGGGCAAAGAGATCTATCTCTGGAACGTCGAATTGTCGACTTACCAGGGAAAAGACCTCTGGATTCAGTTCCCATTCCCCCTGCAGAATCGGCTGCCGACTGAGGTGGTCTGCCTCTACATTTAACGTCCCCTTTATGTGGACTGCGGAGATGGAAGGAATCCGACTTTCCGCCCAGGACAGGATCTCTGCTGATAGGGATAGGAGTGTTGTGGATCTGGTACCCTCTGATGATTCAGAAACGCCACAGCCGTGGCATTGTCTGACAAGACCTGCACCTCCAGGCCCCTGATCCTTCCTTCGAAAGCCTTTAGTGCTTCTCCTATGGCCAACAGTTCTCGAAAATTGGAGGAGGCTCTTCTTTGTTCTGAATGCCAGGATCCCTGAGCTATTAGATCCTCCAGGTGGGCTCCCCACCCCCAGGAACTTGCATCTGTAGTTATCCTGAGAGGCTGAAGTTGGCTCCAAAGAAGGCCCCCTTGAAGCCTCTGAGGAAGGAGCCACCAGTGAAGGGAGTTCTTTACTTCGACCGGGATGGCTATCTCTATGTCCAGATAGTGTCTTTTTCTGTCCCAAGAGGATAGAAGAAAGTGCTGGAGGGGCCTGGAGTGTAGCTGTGCCCAAGGAACTGCTGGGATAGCTGACGTCATTAGACCCAGAGCTCTCATGATACCTCTGTAGGAGATAGTGCTTGCCTGTAACAGCGACGTGACCGCTGATATGAGGCCCTCTACCTTGCCCTGAGGAAGAACTAACTTTTGTTCTGAGGAGTCCACCAGGAAACCCAGATACAGCTTTGTCTGAGCAGGAGTCAGCAAGGACTTTTCCTTGCTGACAATCCATCCCAGGGCTTCTAAGGTCTCCATTACTCTGGATAGATCCAGAAGTAGTTGATCCCGACTTAGACTGTAAATCAAAATGTCGTCCAGGTAGGGAATCAATGCCACTCCCTGGAGGTGCAGAAAAGCCACCACCTCTGCCATGACCTTTGTAAAGACTCTCGGACTGGATGCCAGTCCAAAGGGGAAGGCTGTGATCTGCCAGTGTTGCACTCCCTCTGGAGAGGCGATCGCAAATCTCAGGAGCTTTGATGGCCCTGAAAAATGGGGACATGAAGGTAGGCGTCTTTTAAATCCAAGGTCACCATAAACACTTCTTTGAGGAGATGTCTCCTGAGGGAATAGACACTCTCCATGCGGAACTTCTTGTAACGAAGAAAAACATTGAGGTTCCTTAGATTTATAATAAGACGATAGCTTCCTGAGGGTTTTGGTACCACGAAAATGTGGAAATAAAACCCCTGACCCTGCTGGTCCACTGGAACAGGTATTATAACCTCCTGACTGGCCAGCTCTCTTATATTCTGAAGGATTCCTACCACCTTGCAGGAATCCCTGGGAAGGCAGGTCAAGAGAAACTTGGGGGGTGGAGGGGAGAGAAACTCCAATCTGTAACCCTCTCTTATGATCCGAAGTACATAGGGGCTTTGGGTGATCCTTTCCCACTGAGAGGCAAAGTGGGAAAGTCTGCCCCCTACCGGAAAGTCATTTGGGGGTCTTGTCAACTGACTTCTGGCTGGAAAAGAGAACGCCAGTTTTTTGTTTGTCTTTTCCTGCGCCCCAACGTCTATTAGGGGAGACCTTTTTCTTGGAGAAGCGATTCTTTGCCTGGGGGCCACGAAAAAACGCTTCCTCTCTCTCCTAGGTTTGGTAGGAAATGTTTTCCCATTCTCGGTAGATCTGGCTAGAGCCCGATCTAGGCCAGCACCAAAAAGGAGCGTCCCTTCAAAAGGGAGACCACATAGATGGGTTTTGGATGAGCTATCCCCATCCCAGGTTTTAACCCAGAGGGCTCGCCTGGCTGAGTTTAGTAAGGCACCTGTCTTAGCGGTTGTACGCACTGTCAACCGCAGCATCTGATAAATATGCGACAGCATTCCCTATGACCTCCAGAGAATCCAGGACCTCCTTGTATTTTGAGGTTCGGGATACGTGGTCCATTAATTTACAGACCCACGTGTCGGCATTCCTTGCGATGCAAGCTGGGGCCAATGCGGGGCTCATAGCCGCAGCGTTAGCTTCCCAGGCTCTGCGTAAAATGGTTTCAGCCCTGCGATCCATTTGATCCTTTAAATTACCGGTATCTTCAAAGGAAAGATCCGACTGCTTAGAGACCTGTGCTAAGGAGGCGTCTAGTCTAGGAGTTTTGAAAAACTTTTCCTCATTCTCCTCAGAGAAGGGGCATCTACACTTCCAGGTTTTATATTTCAGAAGCCTTCTTTCTGGTTCTTTCCATTCCTCTAAGATGACTTACTTAAGGGCGGAATGTACCGGAAGGACCCTGGCCTGAGGTTTAATCAAGCCTCTATACATCCTATCCTGAGCGGACACCTGTGCAGCAGGCTCCTGAATCTCTTCTGAGGCATAAATAGCTTTCAGAAGATCTTCCATGTTGTCGGCAGAAAATATATGTCTGCTAGACCTGGATTCCTCCCTCCCATCCTCTTCTTGGCTGTCCACCACCCCTTCATCAGAAAACTCCTGATTAGGAACTTCTAAATCACACTCTTCCTCCGAATCGTGGGGGAGTGGATACTTCAGTACCTCGCCCGATACCTCCTAGAGGAGGCGGAGCTCTCCTGGGAAGAGGCATCCTTACTAGAGTGAGCCTCTGAATCCCTAGGCTTAAGGGTGGCCTGAAAAGACTTTAAGGTGGACAGCATCTCAGTTTGCACAGTAAGGAATTCCTTCATTATCTGAGATGTCTCCTTCCCTGTCAACTTCTGTATGCATTTAAAACAGAAGGGCTTTGGATGTTCTGGGGGTAGCCTGTCATTACAGTTCCCACATCATTTAGAGCGGGTGGAGGATTTCACAGGGCGGCTGGCAACCTCACGGGCAATAGCGTTGTCCCCTGAAAAAAAAAAAACACACAGGCATAAACTGAGAGTCGGAGGAGAAGAGTTGGGGTACCCTCCCCCTCTAAACCTCCGAAGGCCGGTCAGACTCACCCCCTGTGGTCTCTTCCATGGCCGCAGACCCTGCAGGTCTCTCCTTCTCATGTTCCATGCTACTTCCAATCTCTCCCTGGAGGTGCTGCATACAGGAACGCAGCGGAGACATGGGCGCCTGTTCCCTGTGGCTTTTTATATCCTCTGTATGCTGGCTGCAACTCGCCACCGCCATCTTGCCGAAGACAGGAAGTGATACTGGACCTGAGGTCACTTCCTGCTGCAGCCCTCCCACTCCCTCCTCTTAGAGGAGGAAGTGATGTAATTTCCTGATCTTCAGGAAAATGGTGCTGAGCTACACTCAGCAAGGCCCCTGGAAGAAAAGCTCTCCATGCAGAGCTTCTTGCCGCGCGACCCCCGCGAACAGTCGGCGGGCGGACAGGCGGATGGACAGACAGACAGACGGACAGACGGACGAGCGGACGGACGGCAGCCCTGGCCAGACCCCAGAACGGGTCCCAGACTCACCTCCTGTGGTCTTGTAGCCAGTCGAAGGAAAACCACCAACTCCTGCAACTGCGCGGCCACCGCACAGGTAAGGAAGGGCAACAGGAAATTTGGCCCCTGAAGTTCTGGGTACACCACCGCACCCAGGGTTCTTCAGCACTCGGGGGGGGGGGGGGGCTCTTCCATGGAAAGAAGCACGGTCACCGACCAGGGTCCCGCTTCTGCTGCCTCTCCCCCCCGAGACACGGATTGGGAAACCCCCCAGGAAGGATGAGAACCATCCGGCCGGACCCAGCGGCTTCCCAGGCATTTGGTCCAGCTCCCAGGGGGAGACCACCAGCCCCAGGCTTTTAGGTCAACAGAAAAATAAACGGTTTCGCTGTGGGGAAACACAATCAAAAACTGAGGAGCATCGGGAGGAGCGGGGGCCTTTAACCTCTTGATTGAATTTCCTGTCAGGTGGACCAGTCATCTCTCAGGGTGCCGTCCTGGAAGACGACTTGAGAAAAAACTATTTCCCTATGTGATGGAAATAAAACTAATAAAGACTGACATGTTCAAAGTCCAGCCTGGGTGGCAACCTTGACTCCCTCTATATATACACACAGCGGAGGAATTAATGTAGCCATCCAGGGACAGGAAACGTGTTATTTGTAGGATTGTTAGGTGGAAATAAAAGGGAAGTAAAGCCAGGAAAAACATTTTTTTTTTTAAAAAGCTACCACATCTATGGACTAGGAAACAGCAATTATTTACATTTTTGTTTTGGAGTTTGGATAAATGTTAAGGTATGTTTGCTAAAATTGGATGTTTAAACTCACGATAAATCCCTTTTCTTAGAGTCCATTAGGGGACAAAGAAGTCATATACTCTAAGGATATATTAGTACCTACAGAAAGTATGGACACTGGCAAACAAAGTCTGTAAGCCAGTCCTTGATAACCCCTCTACCAAACCTCAGTTTATAGCAAGCAGTGCCAAGAGCATTATTATAACTTCAGAAGGGTGAGACTTGTTTCAATGAACTGCAATAAAAAAATAAAAACAAAACAAAAAAATTATTACATTGGAGTACAAAAATACTTTATATATTCTCATTCACTGAGGAACACCAGAAGTCATACAGAATACAGTCAAAATGTCCAAAAGCAGTCCAACTGAGGAATGAGCAACTAGCAACACACTAACAGGCCCAATCAGAGCAGGACTGCCAGCACCTGAAAAGTACACCAGAAGAGGCTGAGCCTCATGTTTAATGGGGGAAACTGCAACAACAAAAGGGAGGGAGCAACTAAAGCTGTTTATGCATGCAGATTTTCTTTTGTTAGGCATGAGGGCTGAACAAAAAATCTAAAAGGTTCCTCCATCTATGCCAATCATCACAGATGGACAAATCTCATGTTGCCTACTCGCTTAGCATTAGTCTTCGTCTCCCTCCAAAGAAGCAATGAGGAGTGCCACATTTCTGTTGTGTTCTACTTTTTATGGATTATGGCTATTTTAAATGGGAAAGCTCTAGCTGGGAAATTCTATAAGCATTTATCATTTTTGATCTAGTTTACTTATATGCTGTGGGGCAGGCTATTTAAGCTTAGGTTTTAGGTTTATACGTGGATGGCTTTTTTTTTGTACAATACTTCAAGGATTTTTGGCTAGAACTGTTTGTAAAGTATATTACATCCTACAATCTACAAGTTTTTGTATGTTGCCTTCCTGGAAGGATTTCTAGCCTATTTGGGAAGGACTGTTCTGGCTACAATTTTTCCCATATTGGGCCGCTTGCACACCGCTTTTTTTAATGATCTACTGTAAATGCAGCCCATTGTTTTCAATGTTCTTGTACACACAGGTGTGTAAACATGCACTGTGTATAGATGAGTAAACAAAATACAAAAATCTGAGTTGTCGGTCAATATTTTACACTCATACATGTGTAAAATGTTAATTTTAAGAGGTTAAAATTGCCCGTGTACACGCAAATGCGCATAAAATAACTGCAAGAAATTTCGGCCAGGAAAACGAATGTTATATTATATTGGAAGTCCCTTTTGTTCAATCACCCCTGGTATACACCTGCGCTTGTCATGAGGAATCCTTTTGCAGCTTGAGAATTGGCTAAATGATTAACTGAACTACTATATACCTCTACCATCCTCCTGAAGAAGTAGTTTCGTTAGCTGAGTGAGCCACACAGGAGGCACCCTGAAATTAGTCTTAGTCAAGGATCAATAAGTCAATGGTCTCTGAAACAAGCCAGCAAGAGCAGAGACCCTACCCTTAACCCGTTGGTGCTGGTCGCACACAAATTTTCAGTCTCTCAGCAGATGAGCCTTGGAGCAGAGCGGCCGCATATTTGCGTGAATTGGTGAAATGCAGCTGGGCTGAGAGAGTGCATGCTCCTGGCACAGTTACCTGCGGTAACGGTCGCCGCTTGCAATTAGTAATTTTCCGATCATGTGCACCCTAAACTCCTTAAAGGGTGAGAGGCGCCGCCTCTAAGGGTTAATAATGCTAAAAACTAAATGCTGGACCAGTCCCAGCTGTTAAGGGAAGAATTTGTCCCACAGATTATCTCCTAGAGTGCAACCATCCTACAGTAAAATATCCCTTCCATGTACGATGAGAAGTAGACTTCCTAGTTTTTTTCACAGGGATAACCAATCTCTCAGAACCTTGGCTTCAACAGCTTAGTCATTAAAACCAGCGACCAGAAAGCAGTATGGTAAGTCAGTCCATGAGACAGAAGAGCGTGGCAATCTAGAAGTGCTCACAGAGTGTCCATTAGTACCACATCCGCTTTGGCCAATCCACAATGAGGATCACTGCAATGCCCTCTATCTTGATCCTGAAAAGCAGACGAGGAATAGATCAGGATGTACTGATACCATGGAGCCACCAGAGCATCCACTGCTTCTACTAGATCAGTGGTCTCCAAACTGCGACCCAACGGCCGGATGTGGACCTTTGCGTGTATTTATCTGGCCCTTGGGGCACCACTTTTCCTCCCACTGACACCAACCAAGGGGCACCATTCCTCCCACTCACACCAACCACGGGGCACCATTCCTCCCACTGACACCAACCACGGGGCACTATTCCTCCCCCTAAAGCAAAAAAATACATTGTTTACTGCCGCTGACATCGGGACAATTTCTACTCCCAATGGCCACAGTCGGCCTCCCTAAAGTCTGAAGGGCAGAAACCTGGCTACATCCCACATCACTATCTGTAACCCAAGTCTCAGAACCCCTGCGAGTGGAGGGACCATTCTCCCAGATCCAGGCTCTGCCGACCAAGGAACTTAGCCTGTTAATCGTATACGTCTGGGACGTAGACAGCAGACAAGGCTGAAATGTAAAGGATTTTCTCTAACTCGCTGCAGCGAGAGCTCTGGTTCTATCCTTATGGTTTAAATATGCCACTGCCATGGCGATGTCTGACTAAATCTGGATAGGATGACACTTCAATCAGACAGCACAGCACTGACAACAAAATAACCAACAGCTCCAAGGTAGATCAGGATTGAAGACCATAATAAAAAAAATAAATAAAAAAAAAAAAAAAAAAACACAACACAAAACAATAAGGTAGTGGGCTGATTTACAGTTTGTTTGCAATTGTTCAATTCTCCTGTAGGCAGCAGTATATCCCAAGGTTTAAGACTTTTTGTGTCCTTCAATGGATGGCAAAAAAAAAAAAAAAATGTATATATATTATAATTTTAATACAAAGAAGGGGAGTGGTATAACAACAAAGCAGGGTTTGCATTTAACAATGAAAAAAAGCTCAATTTACTATGCAATCAGGACATCAATATGGAAAACTGCATACCGTTATCTGGGTTCCTTGATTGCCAGCACATGGTTTTGGTGGAGATTTAAGTTTTCCGTCTGCATAATTTGCTCTACAGAAAAAAAAAAAAAAAAAAAAAAAAAAAAAAAAAAAAAAAAAAAAAAGCAGGCTGTAGTATATACACATGATAGCAATCAAAACAATATGCATCAATACAGGGTTTTGGGCTTTCATAGTGTCTTTGATTTATTTATTTGATATTCAGCTTTTCTTCTAAAGCAATCACAAAATGAATGAAGCAGCTTAACCTGTCCTTTTAGAAAATTTCTTAAAGAACAATTTAAAAAAATAAAAATAATTTCATGGTTCTGTTGGATACAGGACAAGTAAAGCCTGTTATTACTCACAGCATGGGAATAAGGGGTATTGAGATAAATATGCTAACAACTTTTGAAAATGCTAGCTGCCGGGCTGTCATATTGATCCAATGGCTTCAACAGTTTTGGTTAGTGACCTCCTAAAAGATGCATGCAAGACTGCGTGTTTTGAGTTAGTAAGTAACTTGTATATTTAGAAGGAAGTCTGTAATGACAGCTTACTGATTTTTTCTCAAGGCAGGTTTCTCTAAAGTAGCTGTAAACCTCAGACAAAAAATATGAACAAAGCATATCCCTCTATACCAGTTTCAATCCAGAGTACTTAGTTTCATTTCTGTCCGTTGCCTCGTTCCTCTGCTATCTGCAGTTGCCACTTCTGACAAGTTTTCCTGACACCAAGAGGTAAAAAAGGAGATGGGGGGGAGCTCCAGCACACAGCTTGCGATTGGCAGCCTCAGCTCTGTTCCTGTGTGAGGAGGGGGTGTGTCCCTTCCCTCCAAACAGCTCTCACTAAGCTTTACAGAGTACAACTTCAGCTCTGCACCCCCTGTTTTCTGAACGCTCAGACAAGCTGTATAAATTCTGCACTTTGAACGGATGCATATGAGAGAGGGCTACAGATAAACAGGTACAACTTATGTAGGAGGATTTGTTTCATCTCTGTGTATCACCTGAGGCCAGTCACTTCACTGGGTATATGTAAGGGTTTCAAAAAATACTTTAAAACAAAAATGTACAAACATATTAGTTATATAAAATAATTTAAAAAAAAATTACAATATAAAAATTGTAATTTTTATAAACAAACACACAAACAGCAAGATAAAGTTGTATCCAGGAATAATTATTTTCTGTAGCATTGATAATTTTCCATTAGGGCTCATTCACATGGACACATTTGCCCATACAGCTTATAAAATACAATTTGCATTGTGGGAATGCATTGGGAACACAAGTAGCCCCTAAAGTGGGTCATTTCTCACCTGTAAGCACACTTTCCATCTGCTGTCTTTGTTGTGATGGTTACATGAGCCACATGACTTATACTTGCTAAAGCCTGTTCAAAATATGAGCAATGCAAGTTAATTTAAAAAAATAAACTGTGGAAGGGACTTACAATAAATACAGTCAATAAACAATGTCCACCTCAGTCACACCTCCCCCAAAATTTTTGCAGGGTTCAAGGAGACTGTGTTCTTGGTTTACGAGGGAGCTGAGCTGCCATAATTACCCCATCTGAAATGTACTTCATTATCAGTTGCAACTAGATTTGAACGTTGTCTATCCAAACAAAGGGTTAAAAGGTGTAGAAGCTGGTCTTCTTGCACTGTATGTTAATGAGGACAGACTCAAACATTGTTCAAAAATGGCTTTTAGGTTTGCTGTGTGAATAGGAACATACACATAATGGGGTTTTTATGGACTGCAAAAGTGGAAATACACTTAAAGCAAAGCTCCACCCAAAAGGGGAAGCTCCGCTCGTTTGCTTCCTCCGCTGCCACATTTGGCACCTTTCGAGGGGGGTTTGACAGGTACCTGTCCCCACCTTTGCGAGACCTCGCGGTGGCGAGATCCCTCAGAAGTCCACCCCCCCTTCTCCTTCCCTCACCACTGGGCCATTCAGAAAGCACAGCGCGCTTCAATCGTGCACAGTGGGGAACCGGCTGTGGAGCTGCAAGGCTTCCTGCCGGTTTCACTTACAACGAATGGCGACGGCAGCACCCGCAAATCGGTTGGAAAAATCGTCTGGGGTGCCGACATTACTGGATCCCTGGACAGGTAAGTATCCTAATATTAAAAGTCAGCAGCCACAGTATTTGTAGCTGCTGACTTAATTTTTTTTGGGGGGGGGGGGGCGGGGCTGGAGCTCCTCTTTAAATGTATATGCTCAATCTGTAATCCTCAAGGTGTTTTTGGTATATGCCGGAGATCTGAACTACTACTCATATCTTTTGGGGAATCTGTCAGTGAGTGAATAATAAGCATTTGTGTGGATTTGAATAATCAATCAGCATACTATATCCCGTCCCCATAGTGTTTATCAATAGGAAAACATGGAGAAGGAGGGAGGGGAATGTCATTTGCCACTGATAGTTTTGTTTTTACTGAATGTGTATATTGAAGATCACTGTAGATCAGCCTTTTTCAACCTTTTTGCCAAGGGGGAACCCTTGAAATAGGATTTTTTGAGACCTGAAAACTTTCTAAAATTGTTAGTGTGGTATATTGGTGTAATCGGCAGGTTGGAGTGAATTTTAAATAAAAGAATAAAGAAAGGAACTTGCTTCAGGATCATGAAAGGAAAAACACAATAGATTAATAATGGCCAGAAATAAAAAGTGAAAATTGTAGTGACCCTTTACATTGGCAGATAGTGTAGGCGATGAATCTGCTTTTGCTCTTTTCTCAAGGAACCCTTATCGCAAATGCTGGAGGAATCTTAAAAGTGGGTGTAAACTCTCTTGGTTGATTTTTAACTATTAGGTAAGCCTATAATAAGGCTTACCTGTAGGTACAGTAAATATCTCCTAAACATGCACTGTTTAGGAGAGATTTACTTGTGAAGCCGCTGGGGAAGTCACCAGCGCATGTGCTCTGAAGGAAGGGCATACCTTTGCCGTCCCTTATGAGCCCTGTGCTGTGAACAACGGCTCCCGTGCGCATTCACAGGAGTGACATCATTGCAGCCCTTCCAATTAAAAAGACCAGAGCCCGCCAACCCGGAAAGAAGATGGAAGCCTTGTCAGCAGTGACAGCGTGCCGCTAGAAGGCTTTGTTTTAAGGTAAATTTCACATAATCTGCCAGTAAGTAATGCAAACTAGCACATTACAACATTGCCTTTTATTTCTCTACCGAGTTTACTGCCACTTTAAGGCTCCACAAAACCCTGTCTGAGAAAGGCTGTCGTAGACCATAAGACAAATATTTCCAAAAGCACTGCAGCCTGCACACCTGCTCTGGTCATTAAAAGGGGTTCCTATCCACATATTTATTTCAGGTACTTGTATAGCGCTATCAATTTACGCAGCGCTTTACATACTGTATACATTGTCATCAGTCACTGACCTCAAGGAGCTTAAAATCTGGAGGTATTGTATGCTTTATTTTTTATAAATTGCATGTATTGCCAAAACAATTTTTCTTTAGTTTAGGTTAATATATGGAAGGGATAAAACCCCTGTATGTTTATTTTATTAATGACTGCAACCTGTTGTTGTAAGGGAAATAAAGGAAAATCTCCCCAAGTAGTGAGTGTAAATCTCTACAAAGTGATGGGTATAGCCCTCTTTGACAGCTGTCACTGGAACAGGTGTTGTCATTTAAAAATTCACCCTCTCCTGTTCTAGTGATATCTGGAGAGTTTTGGATTCCCAATCACTATACGTTTCTGTGACAATGTTCACCCAGACAAAAGGAGGGTGAATCTCCTCAGGAAGGACAGAGACAGCGATAAAAAAAATGAACAGGGTACTAAACCCCCCCCAACTGTATCCAAAACTATTTTGGCTCTACATGCACAATATGGAGAATGCAACAGGAGATGCTTGGATATGCAAAAGGCAGATGGGAACATTTAAAACTCAAATTTGACAGAAAGTTTTTTGGGAATTATGGCAGCGAGATCTTGCAGCTAAAAATATCCAAGGGCTTACTCAGTTTACTAGGTTTTACCTTTAACTAATATTTACATTTTAAGTGGACCAAGATACCAGGTATTTTTAATTACTTAAAAGGACAAATTTGAATAGTTTTCCACCGAGGACTAGAGGCAGAAGCAGATGGAGCAAAAATGGGTAAGGTTGGAGTTTTGCTTTAAGAAAATCTAGAATATGTATGTATGTATGTATGTATGTATGTATGTATGTACACTTACTTCACCACGGAAGCCATAAGTGGCAATACTGGACAAGTCTTCAAATGACTGCAGTTTGCTTGTAGTAAATCTCTCACAAACTATCTCCATGTCTTCTTTCTAAGGATAAATATTTTTTTTTTAAAACCAAAACATTTTTTTATTCTAGACACGATAAACAAAATGTCCTTTGCAATAATTTGGTTATACAGGTCAACTGAAACCCAGGCCAATCAAATGCCTAGGCCAGATAGACACCCTGAACAGTCAAAAAAGAACTAGTGAGGCTTTATGTATACAGTAAAGATACAATATGACAAAACATCTGCAAATAGTGTATACAGATGAAAACAGTCAAACAAATGTAAATGGATGATCATCATTTACATCCATGTCTGTTCAGGAAGTAGACCTAAATGGATGTAAACGAACAAATGATCCCTTTTTGCAACGGTTGTTAGAAGCCAACACCCGCCAGCATCCCAACAACCATGACGCATTCCTGTTGTCAGGGAGGAAGGCCAGGAAAAGCGGGGAAATGAGCGTGCAACCTCCCCCAACCATAACAGACCACATGCCCTCAATGTGGGGGTATGCTCTCCCTGCCGCTAAAGTAAACAAAGGGGTGGAACCATCTGGTGACATCACTGGGTGACCCTGCCCCTATATGACATCACATACGGGCAATGCCATAATAAAAGGTGGAGTCATCCAGTGACATTACTGGATGGCCCTGCCACTATGTTTACATTAGCGGCAGGGGGCTGGGAGTACCAGAAATGTCATCTGGTGCAAATGCAGCAAACGATGATAGCGGTTGAGTCCGGTGGGCTTTTTTTTGTGCAGGTCAGCGGCCACTGTTCACTGCGATTGACGTGGACCCATGGATCCACATCGGGTGACTTTTTTTTTTAATAAAGGACATTTTTTGAATGAGTATTTCATTTACTTGGGGGGAGGTTCAGGTTCTGGGGGCTGTGCCTTGTTAAAGGGGGCTTCCAGATTCCGATAAGTCATCCCTGCACCCCCTCAACCACCATGTCAGAGCTGTGGGGAAGCAACGTGCTTTGGCAAGGGGTTCCCACCTGACAATGTTTCCCCCAATGTTGAGCAGGTGTGGCCTGGTGTGCTCGGATAAGGGTCTGGTATAGATTTTGGGGGAGGGGACCCCATGCCATATTGTTTTTTGGCGTAAGGTTCCCCCCCACATGCATACCAGACTAAGGGTCTGGTACAGATTGGCGGGGGGGGGGGACGACCTTATGCCTTTTTTTTTTTTTTTTAATTTTCAGCTCTTGTTTACTTCTGCGGTCAGCAATGACTTCCCCACAGACAGCAGGGATGAGTTACTGGTTGGTAGAACGACAGCGGGTGCCAGCTCCTAACAACCAATGCAAAAACGGATGCAGAAACAGACTTTGTCGTTTACGGGCGCTTTTTAAATTTTCTTTAAAATGGAGACTTGTTCCGTTTAAAAAAAAAAAAAAAAAAATGTATGCAGATGTAAATGGATTATCATCTGTTTGCCCATAGGAATCTATTGCTGTCTGTTTTTCATACCCGTCAATGAAAGGACCCCAATTGGCTGCGATACATAGCCTACCCTGTAGCTTTGTAGCCAACACAAGTGTTATGCTGTAATACAAAACCTGTGATGTAGTAAAATGGCATTATTACTGAATATCATCATTTTTTGTTTTTTAGAAATAACCTTTCAACAAGGCAAGAACATAGATAGGTTGTTTAACATAATTTTCCTTTACAGAACTAAAACGCTTACCCTAATTCCAGAACCATTGTCCTGAATTTGAATTAACTTCAGCCCACCTTCTTTAACGGTCACTTGAATGCTGGTTGATTTAGCATCTAAACTGTAATAGACAGGAGGCAGATACAATGGAAAAAAGGTGTAATAAATTAAAGATTAAACATATACTGCATCTCATATTCATATTCTTCAGTTCTGGTCAAAATTTGTACAGTCAAAAAGAATGCAGCCGCGCAAGACTCCGTCCACACGGCCGCGCCATTCATTGAGTTCTGTGAATGAACAGTCTACAAGTACCAATAGGCTCTGTGGCTAGCAGCTTGTAGTTTTCAATTAACTACGAGGGCACTGGTGAGCATATGCATAGTTTATTGAATCTTGACTGAAGCAATTGCCTGCCCAGAGAGGTAATTTTTTTTTTTTTAGGTGAACTTATCCTTTAAGGGTAAAAAGGTGTGCTAGAGTGACCTTGCGTATATCAGCAGGCAATCCTGGTCAGAATTGTATTGAGAGGTTATTGGGGGAGAGGTGTTTATACTGTTGGGCCTCTACTGGGAGAGGAGCGTCTGTACTGGTGTGCTGTGTGTGTGTCGGGGGTCTGTCCTGAGAAGTCTGTACAGAGGGATCTGTACTGGGGGTGTCTGTACTAGTGTGCGGGGGAGCAACAGAGTCTGTTTGTGTATGAAAAAATGCGCCGCGCCTAGGGGTGTACCTGAATAACTGTAAATCTGAGTACAAATTACAAATAATATAACGTGCAAATCAAATAGAGCTTAAAAACTGTGATCACTTGCTAAGATCACCTACTGTGTGAATCCTATAACCATGCACATTAAAAATGTCTAGTGCAATAAATCACAAAGTGCAATGTGCATAGAAAACCATAATGTGGTAAATATAAAATCATCAGTGATCAAAATAAAATCATTCCTCATAAGGTGTACATGCTAAAAAATGTTACACATATATAGATCCACTGTGATTAAAATAAAAAAGAGAAAAAATAAAACAATGTATATAATCGTAAAAAATGGTGAGAAACACAAACAGAATAAATCAGTCACATGCGTGGGAAAATTGAAGTGACATAAAGTGACCAAGCTCAAATAAAAGTCAGTATAATGGTGATGGTTCAAAGAAAAAGTTCCAGTTTTGAATCACTTTATGTTACTGGATTGGAAGATTTTTTCACGATTGTGATTTGAACACCGTAATTAGGGCGATTATAGTTTCAATTTTCCCACGCATGTGACTGATTTATTCTGTTTGTGTTTCTCACCATTTTTTACGATTATATACATTGTTTTATTTTTTCTCTTTTATTTTAATCACAGTGGATCTATATATGTGTAACATTTTTTAGCATGTACACCTTATGAGGAATGATTTTATTTTGATCACTGATGATTTTATATTTACCACATTATGGTTTTCTATGCACATTGCACTTTGTGATTTAATGCACTAGACATTTTTAATGTGCATGGTTATAGGATTCACACAGTAGGTGATCTTAGCAAGTGATCACAGTTTTTAAGCTCTATTTGATTTGCACGTTATATTATTTGTAATTTGTACTCAGATTTACAGTTATTCAGGTACACCCCTAGGCGCGGCGCATTTTTTCATACACAATTTATCGCACGGTCATGAATACGTGATCTGCGTCTGCAGCCGGGTAGCTGTTTGGTTGAATTTCCATTAAGGCACTGGATGATTGTGGCTCGCAAGATTTTTTCCATAATAGAGTCTGTTTGTCCTGGGGAGAGGGGTTGATTCTTTACTGGGCCCTGCCTGTGTGCTCAGAGGTCTGTAAAGGGAGGGTGTATATAGTGAAGGGTCTGCGCTGGGAGGTTGGTGGAGGATGTCTGTACAGAGGGATCTGTGCGGGGGGTGCAGTTGTACTGAGAAGGTGGGTTGAGGGGAAATTTAGAGAAGGGGGGGGGGGGGAATCTATACGCACTCCTAACCACTATAATATAAGTACTTTACGCCTGAAGTTCTTCCCTCAGATAGGCTATGTGCGAAAAAGCATATGGAATGGAACAGCTTCTATTTTTTTTATACTATTGCAATGACCTTTGCAGTTGTCTGTTACACTTGTGCTTGGGGCACAATCATTAAAGAGGAGCTCCAGGCTCTCCCCATGAAATTAAAAGTCAGCAGCTACATAATACTGTAGCAGCTGACATTTAGCCCTGGTTCACATTGGTACGATTTGGCATGTGATTGGAAATGTCAAAACACATGCCAAATCGGCAGCTATCGCCGGAAATGGCACCACTCAAAATCGATGCTGTGCCGCACCGATTCCCAAAAGTAGTTCCTGTACTACTTTTGGCGACTTCGGGAGGCGATTTGTATAGATATCTGTGCAGGAACCCGCACAGATGTCTGTCAAATGGCCCCTGAAGTCGGACTGCATTGCATTGTTCAGCTGAACTTGCACGATTGCCAATCCACAGCAATGTGAACCTAGGCTAAATATAAGGACACTTACCTGTACAGGGATCCAGCAATGTCCTCACCTGAGCCGATTCTTCAATCATCTTCAGATGCAGTCACCGGCATCTTAGGTAAGGGTTCACAACCAGTTTCCTACTACGCATGCACGTTCCGCGCAGCGCTTTGTGAATGGTCCCACAGTCTTCTGGAACCTGCGACGTGTACCAGAAGGCTGCGGGGGGAAGGAGAGGGGGCTGAACTACCGGCTCAGATTGCCGCGGTGCATATCGGGGGAGGGAGGATGCAAACAAGTGGAACTTCCCCTTTTGGGTGAAGTTCCACTTGGTTCTAAAGGCAACTTGTTTTTTTAACCTTAATGCATTCTCTGCATTAACCACTTGCCTACTGGGCACTTAAATCCCCCTCCTGCCCAGACCAATTTTCAGCTTTCAGGGCTCTCACACTTTGAATGGCAATTACTCAGTCATGTAATACTGTACCCAAATACATTTTTTGTCCTTTTTTTTATACAAATAGAGCTTTCTTTTGGTGGCATTTGATCACCTCTGGGTTTTTTTATTTTTTGCGCTATAAATGAAAAAAGACCGAAAATTTTGAAAAAAAAATGCATTTTCTTAGTTTCTGTGATAGAATTTTGCAAATTATTAATTTTTCTTCATAAATTGTCTGTAAACTTCAGACACAAAATATAAACAAAGCATATCCTTCTATAGTGTGTACTTGTCTCTGTTCTGAGCACTGTTGCTTCAGTCTTTGGCTATCGGCACAAGTCACTTCTCGTTTTCCCTGACACAAAAAAAAAAAAAAAAAAAAAAGGTGACGGGGTGAGACCTTCAGCAGAGTGACAGCCTCAGCTCTGTTCCTCTGTGGAGGGGGTGTGTCCCTACCCTCCAATCAGCTCTCAGAGCTCTCCTCACCAAGATCTGCAGCATGTAACTTCAGCTCTCCGTGTCCTTTTTTCTGACAACTCAGACAAGCGCTATCAATTAGGGAATTTGAACAGATGTGGAGAAGAAAGAGCTGCAGATAAACCAGTAAAACTTATGTAAGAGGATTTATACCATCTCTGTGTATCAACAGGCCAGTCACTTCTCTGGATAGATATATATATATATATATATATATATATATATATCTATATATATATATATATAATGGTTTACAACCACTACCTATACATATGTGATCCTGTGTACAGTTGCCGGTAACAGTAAAACTGCTATAGGGCAATCAGCAAGCGGTTAAAGTATAAAATCTTTCCGTGTCAACAAGAATTATACACCTTGTTGCTTTAAGTGAATAGGACCTGTCCACAGGATCACATATGTGCAGGTGCCCTAAAACCATGTGCAATGCATGCGGGCAAATTTTCTCTGACAAACCCTAAGACACGCCCACAATTTGGTGCAGGCATTGCATCCAATCATTTTTGTTTTTTTGGTTGGGGGTTGTTACACCACTGGAACCAGGAATGAAGAATACATACTGGAGCTCTCAATTATAAGCCATAATAATGTATAGAATCAATGGCGAGCCCCCACATGGGTGTGAGATGGGCACAAACAAGGAGAGGGATTACCAGTTCTCGATCATCTCCTTGATGGCATTCGCAGGTCTCTGGATCACTTCCCCCGCTGCAATGCGATTGACCACCGTTTCATCCAGCCGGCGGATCACACCGGCAGTGAGCGGCATGACTGCACTAGTAGTGTCCGCAGCACAGAAGATGTTTACAATGGAGAGAGCCCACTAGAGGCAGCGCCTTCCCCGTCATACACTGCACGCTGAGTCTATGGATACATTCCTATGTACAGCACACTGGACTCAACATAGAAAGTTGGCGCGCCAGACCTCCAACCAAATACAGCGAACTTCCGGAATCCTAGTCCAAGAGCCAATCAGCGCCTGCTATTTCCAGCAGCTGTGCCTTCATCATTTCTGTAATAGAGACATTTAGTGGTTTATCGGCGGCCATTTTATTGAAGACCAAAATGCATTTTTTTTTTTTTCTTTTTTGACACACGGTGTTCCGTCAGATATGGCGACCCGTCAGAATTGGTAACAGAAGTGACGTTTCGTTGCTGCCATCTTGCTACACCCCGCCCTCCTCCACAGTAAAGATACACGGAGAAGGGGGCAAGCGGACATCTTGTTACACCCACCGGAGTTTTGCATTACACTGTGATTTTTAACAGGAAACGGAGCTTATATGGTGAAATACAGCATTTAGACATTTTAAAAGCAGCGGCAAACCTGCTGATCTCATAGGTTTGCTAATGTGACAAGAACAGCGCTGCTTTTATAATTCAACATGCATAGTTGCCAACATTGTAAAAAAAAAATGTGGGACACTTTTGTGGCTGTAGGTGGAGCCGTACAATAATTAGGGGCGGGGCATTCGTTTGTAGGCATGGCTTAGGAAAACTATAGAAGTGCGGCGCACGAAGCGTGCGGCGCACGAAGCATGCCGCTGCGAAAAATGGGCGTGGTTTACACAACATAGTGGGCGTGGCTTAAATGGGCGTGGCTCAAGAGGGTGTGGTTAGAGTCTGAGATGAATGAGGGATGGAGAGGGGGAGAGAGATTAGAGGGGAGAGGGAAATGACGGGAAAGCAGCCCCATATCCTACACAATAAAAATATGTGTATTCTAGAAAGTTTAACAATCAGCAGATAAAGATACTCCAAACACCTGGTGTTAGCACTTCACTCATCCCAGCACCATGGTTGTTATGGTGTCAGGATGATTGAAGTGCATTATTTCTATTATTACATTGTAATATAAAATGAAATAATTCAACTCACCATAATGCAGAATCAGTGGGATCCCTGAGCGTGTCACTAGCCACGTCGCCTGCCACCAGCCGTCCGTCCTTGTGTCAGATGTCCCAGCAGAGTCCGTCCTTGCATTAGGTGTCCCCAGCGGAGCCCCTCTTACATCAGATGTCCCCAGCGGAGCCCCCCCTCACACCAGGAGTCCCCAGCGGAGCCCCCCTCACATCAGGAGTCCCCGGCGGAGCTCCCCCTCACATCAGGAGTCCCCGGCGGAGCTCCCCCTCACATCAGGTGTCCCCGGTGGAGCTCCCCCTCACATCAGGTGTCCCCGGCGGAGCCCCCCTCACATCAGGAGTCCCCGGCGGAGCTCCCCCTCACATCAAGTGTCCCCTGTCCCCAGCGGAGCCCCCCCTCACATCAGGAGTCCCCGGCGGAGCCCCCCCTCACATCAGGTGTCCCCGGCGGAGCCCCCCCTCACATCAGGTATCCCCGACGGAGCCCCCCTTCACATCAGGTGTCCCCAGCGGAGCTCCCCCTCACATCAGGTGTCCCCAGCGGAGCCCCCCCACATCAGGAGTCCCCGGCGGAGCCCCCCCTCACATCAGGTGTCCCCGGCGAAGCTCCCCCTCACATTAGGTGTCCCCGGCGGAGCTCCCCCTCACATCAGGAGTCCACGGCAGAGCCCCCCCTCACATCAGGTGTCCCCGGCGGAGCTCCCCCTCACATCAGGTGTCCCCGGCGGAGCTCCCCCTCACATCAGGTGTCCCCGGCGGAGCTCCCCCTCACATTAGGTGTTCCCAGCGGAGCCCCCCTCACATCAGGTGTCCCCAGTGGACCCCCCCTCACATCAGATGTCCCCAGTGGAGCCCCCCTTGCATCAGGTGTCCCCAGTGGAGGCCCCCTTGCATCAGGTGTGTGTCCCAAAGGAGCCCCTCCCTCACATCAGGAGTCCCACATCGGTGCGCCCCCCCCACCTCAGAGGTGTCCCAGTAGTGTCCGGCTAGAACCCCCGCCCCTTTCCATATCAGACAGGAAGACGGCTGGGGGGGGTAGACGGAGCTCCTCCGCCTCACCCCGCCTACCCCCCCGCCCCGCTGCCAGTCTGATATGGAAAGGGGCGGGGGGTAGGCGGGGTGACCTCTAGCGGCGGTGGCGGCGAACTGTGAAGAACCGGATTTCTTGGGACATTTCCCGGGACACCAGAAATTCGGGAATGGCGTCCAAGTCCCGTGAATGTCCCGGGAAATCCGGGACAGTTGGCAAGTATGAACATGTAAACAGTCCAATGGATTTCCAAATACTGTATTCATACCTCCCAACATTTTGAGATGGGAATGAGGGACACCTACTAGCAAATGTATGTAGGCATAGGGCACGCCCCCTGTCACACCCCCTTAAAGGAGAATTAACCGAAAAAAAGGTTAATTAAATCCACAAGTTTTTTTTTGTTTTTTTTTTTTTACCACTACTATTCTTTTTTATTGGCTTTTAAAATGTACAAATGCAGCAATTTAGAAATTGGATGAAAGGTTTAGCTCTGGGGAACACTTTTTGAAAGATAAAAAGTACGTTTCATATACTATATAGATCTGACCAAAATGAGGGACAGATGAGGGAGGGAGAAAGTGGGACAGAGGAACATTGCTTCAAATCAGGGACAGTCCCTCGAAATCAGGGACAGTTGGGAGCTATGCTGTATTTCACCATATATGCGCTGTTTCCTGTTAAAAATAACTGTTAACTGGTGGGTGTAACGTAATGTCCGCTTGCCCCCTTCTCGGCGTATCGTTACTGTGGAGGAGTGCGGGGTGTAACAAGATGGCGGCGACGGAATGTCACTTCCGTTACCAATTTTGACGGGTCGCCTAATCTGACAACAACGGCTAGAAAACTACCTATGTTATTTATTTATTACAGGTACTTATATAGCGCCGTCAATTTACGCAGCGCTTTACATATACATTGAAAATTCACATCAGTCCCTACCCTCAAGGAGCTTACACTCTAAGGTCCCTAACACACATTCATACATACTAGGGCCAATTTAGAAAGGATCCAATTAACCTACCAGCATTATTATTATTATTTAAGGTACTTATATAGCACCGTCAATTTAGGCAGCGCTTTAGTTATGCATTGTACATCCTACCCTCAAGGAGCTTACAATCTGTGTCTTTAGAGTGTGATTCTGTTGTGAAGAACTGATGTTAAATATGGTTTTTGTTTGATTAACCATTTCAGCCCTCAGTCAGCTGTGACACTTGTCACATAAATGTAAAAATCAACTTTTTTTTTGCCCGAAAATTACTTAGAACCCCCAAACATTTTATATATAATTTTTAGGCAGAGTCCCTAGAGAATAAAATGATGGGTGTTGCAATTTTTTTAGGTCACGTGGTATTTGCACAGCACTCTTACAAACGCAACTTTTTGGAAAAAAATACACTTAAATGAATTTTAGTGCACACAATATAATACATTTAAAAGATGATACGCCGAGTAAATAGATACCAAACATGTCATGCTTTAAAATTGCGCATGCTCCTGCATGGGTTTACGTTTTTGTTTCTTCAACTGGATTTTATTTTCCCCAATATTATGTATATTGGCTTTTCTGTATATTTGAATTTTGGTACTTCAATAAAGCTCTTTTGGTACCAGAAAATTGCACACTCCTGTGAAACAGCGACAAACTATGGCACATTAAATTATCCTCAGGCAACGCTTTTAAAGCCTTTACAGGTTAACACTTTAGATTTACAGAGAAAGTCTGGTGCTAGAATTATTGCTCTTGCTCTGGCGTTTGTGGTAATACCTCACATATGTGGTGCAATCGCTGTTTACATATGCATGCGGGACCAACGCATGCATTTGCCTTTGAGGGCGAGCACGGCGGGACCGGCGGCACTTTTAAAAGTACATTTTATTTTTTTATTATTATCTTTACACTGTCTCTTTAAAAAAAAAAAATTAGCAACTTTATTGCTATCACAAGGGATGAACAACATCCTTTGTAATAGCATGGGCAGTGACAGGTACTCTTTACTGAGAGATCTGGGGTCTATTAGACCCCAGATCTCTCCTCTGACTTTTAAAGCATCGGATCAAAAAAAAAGATTGTTTTGATCTGATGTTATCACAGACTGGTAACAGCCAGTGTACATTAGACCAAAACTTGAAGAGACAAAATACTAGTCCCTTCTGGTTTCTTAGACCATAGAGATGATTGGGGATGTTCTAGTCCTCAGTCATCTCTATGGCCAGCCAGCAGAACCATGAGAGCATCGCCGGCCAGAAAATAAAAATCCAGATGAGGCCTGTAGCTGTAGGCTTCGTCCCGTATAACCCGTCCAACCTGACGTACAGTTACGTCGCTGAGGCTGAAGTGGTTAAATGAAAACTAACCTATCAAAGGGGGAGCTCCCACTGAGGAGCATTAATTCACTTCTCCTTCTTGTCCTATGCAGTTGTCACTGTATAGGAAGGAGAGGAATTTTATAGGTTGGCAGTTGTCATCAAAATAATGAAGAAAATGGCAAATCTGCCAACGTGACAATTGCTCTGGTGATAACTTTTTTCCCTTCGTGACATTTCCTATGGTGTCTTTCAGCAGTAAAATTGACATTTTACTGCAATGCGTGGTACAGCGTGTACTATGGTGAATTGTGGTGGTGTTTGTTTTGAATGGCTCACTAACACATTCTTACAGTATCAGGCAACATGCCAACACTATAGTGCACCTCAACACACATTCCATGCTTTATACATAATAAAAAAGGATGCATGCCTGTTTTTTCGCTGCTAATGTCATCATACTTGCCAACCTTCCCGAATAGTCATGCTTTTTATTAAGCTGTCCCGAGATAGATGTACGCCAGGATCCTTCCCAGAAATCAGAGCTTTGGAGACTGCAGCAGTCCTGTCTGCTCACTTTCCCAGATGCTGCGCCACCCCCCAACTCTCTGCTTCTCCTTGCATCTCTCCTGGCTCTCTCCAACATCTCTGCCCCCCCCCCCCCCCATTCTGCAGCATCGATCCCCATGTGGCTTCCCGGCTTCCCGGCTTCCGACTTCTCCTCCTCTCCCCTCCTGCCAGCTTCAGCTGCTGCAGGGAAGCCACAGGAGGATCAAACTCCATAAATTAAAGCCCCCATCCTGCACTCGAACCTCCAGCAACACTGGGCAGCGGGAGATCGGTGAGGTGTCCAAGATGAAGGCGGTGGGGGGCATTAATAAACATGTAATTTTTACCAGCCCTTTTCTAAATTAACACAGTGAACAATTGCTACTGATTGCTCTGCTGTGTTCATTAACCACTTGCTTACTGGGCACTTAAACCCCCCTCCTGCCCAGACCAATTTTCAGCTTTCAGCGCTGACGCACTTTGAATGACAATTGCGCGGTCAAACAACACTGTACCCAAATGAAATTTTAATAATTTTTTCCCACAAATAGAGCTTTCTTTTGGTGGTATTTAATCACAGTTGGGATTTTTATTTTTTGCTAAACAAACAAAAAAAGATGGAAAATTTTGAAAAAAAAAAAATCATGTTTCATAGTTTGTTATAAAATTTTGCAAACAGGTAATTTTTCTCCTTCATTGATATACGCTGATGAGGCGGCACTGGTGGGCACTGATAGGCTGCACTGATGGGCACGGATAGGCACATTTAAGGCGGCACTGATAGGCACAGTTAAGGCGGCACTGATAGGCACAGTTAAGGCGGCACTGATAGGCACAGATAAGGTGACACTGATGGGGACAGAAGGGGCAGCACTGATGGGCACAGATAAGGCAGCACTGGTGGCCACTGATGGGTGGCACGGATGGGTGGTACGGATGGGTGGCACTGATGGGCATTGATAGGCACCACTGATAGGTGGCACTGATGGGCACTGGTAGGTGACACTGATGGGCACTGATAGGTGACACTGATGTGCAGCACTGTTGTTGAGGCACTGATTGTGGGCACTGATAGGCGGCACTGTGGGCACTGATGGGTGGCACTGTTGCCTATTGCTAGGTGGCACTGGCAGAGGGCACAGGCGGGCACTGAGGATCTGGTGGTGCTCGCCGTGATCGGGACTGATGTCCCTCTCACGGCCGCCAGTGATCGTCTTTTTTTTCCTCCTCAAGCTGTCAGCGCGAGGAGAAAAAATAGCTAATTACCGGCTCTGTTGATGTCACATGATCAGATGTCATTGGCTGACAGTTGATCATGTGTTAAGGGATACTCTGATCTGTGATCAGGCGAGTCTCATTTCCTTAGTTTAGGCCGATATGTATTGTTCTACATATTTTTGGTAAAAAAAAAAAAACGCAATACGTGTACTGTATATTGATTGGTTTGCGCAAAAGTTATAGCGTCTACAAAGTAGGGGATAGAATTATGGCATTTTTATTATTTTTTTTTTTTTACTAGTAATGGCGGTGATCTGCGATTTTTATTAGGACTGCAATATTGCGGCAGACAAATTGGAGACTTTTGACACATTTTTGGGACCATTGACAATTATACAGCGATTGGGGCTATAAAATGCACTGATTACTGTATAAATGTCACTGGCAGGGAGGGGGTTAACACTAGGGGGAGATCAAGGGGATAACTGTGTTCCATAGGTGTGTTCTAACTATAGGGGGGAAGGGAGTGTCTAGGAGGAGAGAGAGAGAGAGAGAGATATTGGTGTTCGAACACACGATCTGTCTCAACTCCCCTAAGAGAACTGTGATCTGTGTGTTTACACACACAGATCCCGGTGTCACGAGCGATCGGGGGAGCTCGGCGGTCATCGCGCTCCCCGGGGCAATCGCATCGGCTCCGGGCACATGCCGTGGGTGCGGGCCTCCGACGGTGCGCGCACGCGCCCCTAGTGGCCAAAGGTGAAGCCCAGACGTGCCATACTGCCGCAGTAAAACTGCAGCAGCTGGTCGGCAAGCGATTAAAGCGGATCTTCACTGCATCTGAGCACCACAAACTAAAAACACTATATAATTCATGGCATGGCAAACTCCTCCATCCATCCATGTCTCCATGCTTTATTTTGTTGAGAAATCACTTCAAAAAACACCCCATAGTATTTCTGCCTGTGGTCATCTTTAATAAGGGCAGATGATTCATGTAGTTCAGGCATGCATGCAGGAGCGTGTGCTTAGCTAAGAGCCCTTTCACACTGGGGCGGGCGTCGGCGCTAAAGCGCCGCTATTGTAAGCGGCACTTTACCGTCGGTATGCAGCCGCTAGCGGGGTGGTTTTACCCCCCGCTAGCGGCCGAGAAATGGTTAAAAACCACCGCAAAGCGCCTCTGCAGAGGCGCTTTGCCGGCGGTATAGTCGCGCCGTCCCATTGATTTCAAAGGGCAGGAGCGGTGAAGGAGCAGTATATACCGCTCCGAAGATGCTACTAGCAGGACTTTTTTTACCGTCCTGCTAGCGCATCGCTCCAGTGTGAAAGCCCTCGGGGCTTTCACACTGGAATGAAAGCAGCGGCACTTTCGGTTCAGTTTGCAGGCGCTATTATTAGCACAATAGCGCCTGCAAACCGCCTCAGTGTGAAAGGACCCTGAGAAAATCCATCCTCCTTTCCACTCCTCCTGAAGACTCCAGGGATGTATGACATCATTTGCCTATGTAAGAAACTAGGAAGTAACTGAAGAAATGTAAAAAAAACAAACATGTTTAGAACAAGTAAATATGATATACTTTCCTATCTATTTACTAATGCTAGCAGAATGAGGATTAAAAATAATCAATTTTGGTTGGGAGACTGAATTTCCATTTTAATTGTTCATTCATCACTAAAGCATAATAAACTGTGGGGTTGATTTACTAAAACTGGAGAGTGCAAAATCTGGTGCAGCTGCGCATGGTAGCCAATCGACTTGTTCAATTAAGCTTTGACAATAAAATCTGGAAGCTGATTGATTTCTATGCAGAGCTGCACCAGATTTTGCACTTTCCAGTTTTAGGTATTAAACCCCTGTGTTTACTATGCTTCAGCTTGTGAATGAATAGGAGCCGCTCTGTATGGAGCACTATTCATTCATCTGCAGCGCATCAGGCTGCAGAGAAAGAGAATGGGAGCTATATGTCCTCAGTCCCCTTCCCTGTCTCACGAAAGAGACATTAAGGGTCTGTTAAACTTAAACCCCACAAAAGGGCTGTAAAAAATAATATAAATAAAATTCTAAAAAAGAAAAGAAAAAGGCCTCGTTCCCACAGTTTACCCCCACAGGAATGCACAGGTCTTTCCCTGCATCCCCGAACAGGCAGGCAGTCCCACTAATGTCAAATGGGATACAATGGCTGCATGGATACAGCCACTGTTCCCAAATTGACATCTGTGTGGGTGCATGTATGTGTACCCAAACTCATACTGTCTACTTTCGGGGCCACGCACCCGCACTTGCAAGGATGTCAGATTGAGGGCAGCAGCTGCTGCGTCCCAATTGACAACAATGAGACTGCCTGCACAGAGATGTACAGAACACTAGAGCATCCCCATGTGGGTAAATGTGGCCCTCCAGGGTCGTACAATTTAGTACATCCCATGTGAAAAAAGACTTTAGTAGGAATTTAGCAGGTATTTTGTAAGTTATATAGTTTTTTTTTATTCTACAGGCCATGTGCTTTCAGAAAATATACTTTGCCCTCCTGATCCCTCAGTACTGTGCCCTGGTGCCCCCCTATACTTTGCCTTACTGACCCCCCCCTGTACCATGCCCTGGTGCCCCTCTGAAAAAGACATTCTTCGGTGTGTTTCTGTCTTTTTATGAGAAATCTTCCCATTTACAGTATTTTAGTAATAAATTGTTACATACGGTATGTAAAGCACTGCATAAATTGGCAGTGCTATACATATGCCTGAAATAAATAAATTATTAGCTTAACAATATGCTTCTTGTAGAACCACGCCCATTTTAGATGAATGCCACACCCCAAATTAAAGACCATTATCCGCCTACAATGTTCTGCTGGCTACACATAAAAAAAAGGTGTCCCTAGAAACTTCTTTGAAATGTTGGCAACTATGCAGTAACAAACAAAAGTGGTTATAAAACTCATTCATGAAATCTGACCTGGGCATATATATCTGTAGTGTTTACTTATCTCTCTCCAAAGCTTTGAGTCCTGTGTCTTTCTGCTGCTCCATTCTTCTGTTATCGGCATTATAACTTCTGACAAGTTCTCCGACACAGGAGATAACAGCAGTCAGGGGCGGGGGTCACACAGGGCTGGATTATTGTCCAAATTGCAGGGAGAGATCCCTCCATCCCTTGCTGCAGCTGCAAGCTGGTGATGTGTCATTCCTGTCACAGGGCTGAGAGTGTGTGGAACGTCTTACAGAGCACAGCCCTTCCCCCGTCCTCTAAACGAATGGGAGAAGGGATCTGCTTTGCCTATTCCTTGTGCCCGCCCACACTCGATGCAGCCCATGCCCGTGTGCTGTGAAAGGGATGTGCGGGCGGGAAACTTTAAAGTCAGCAGTCTCAAATCACAATGTCACATCATGAAGACGCTGATTGAGTCAGTGAACCTCCTACTGGGACAGTGTAAGTAAGTGAGCGGTGACCATACTCTCCCCTCCTCACTCTCTTCCTTTCTACTCTGTCTCTCCCAAATTCCTCCCCCTCATTCTTATCATTTAACCACTTGCCTGCCAGGCACTTTCACCCCCTTCCTGCCCAGCTTTCAGTGCTCTCACACTTCGCCCTGGTTCTCATTGGAGCGATTTGGCATGCGATTTGACATGTCAAATCGCATGCCAAATCGGAAACTATGGCACCATCCGAATTGGTGCGACGCCACATTTGCTGTGCCACACCGTTTACCAAAAGTAGTTTCTGTACTACTTTTGGCGACTTGGGGGCGCAATTTCTATAGACATCTGTGCAGGAACCCGCACAGATGTCTCTGAAATCGCCCCCAAAGTCAGACTGACATGCGGGAATAAAAAGTGTGAGTTCAGCTAAACTCACACATTTTCATTCCCGCTGTCAATGAAAATTACGCGGTCATGCAACACTGTACCCATATTACATTTTTGTCCTTTTTTTCACAGAAATTGAGTTTTCCTTTTGGTGGTATTTAATAACCACTGGGTTTTTAATTTTTGCTAAAAAACAAAAAAAGACCGAACATTTTGTAAAAAAAATTTTCATTTGTAAATAAGACCCCTTTCACACTGTGCCGCCACCGTCGTCAGCGGTAAAGCGGCGCTATTTTTATCGCCGCTTTACCGCCGTTTTAGCGGGGCAGTTTTAACCCCCTCACTAGTGGCCAAAAAGGGGTTAAATCCGCCCGCGAAATGCCGCCAGAGCGGCATTTTGTCAGCGGTATCACAGCGCTGCCCCATTGATTTCAATGTGGAGGAGCGGTGAGTTCACTGATCTAAAGAAGCTGCTGGCAGGACTTTTTCTGACACCCTGCCAGGGCACCGATCCAGTGTAAAAGCCCTCGGGCTTTCACACTGGAGTGAATGGAGCTGCTTTTTTCAGGCGATATGCAGGCGTTATTTTTAGCACTGTAGCGCCTGAAAAAAAGCCCGCAGTGTGAAAGGGGTCTAAGTAATTTTTCTCCTTCACTGAAGGGCACTGATGAGGAGGCACTGATAGGCGGCACTGATGGGCAGTAATAGGCAGCACTAATAGGCAGCACTGATGAGCACTGATAGGCAGCACTTATGGGTGGCACTGGTAGGTGGCATTGATGGGCAGCACTGATAGGTGGCACAGATGGACAGCACTGATTGGCACTAATAGGTGGGCGGCACTGATGGGCGGTACTTTTGGGCACTTATTATGAGCATTGATGGGTAGCACTGATGGGCACTGAAAGGCAGAACTGATTGGTGTCACTGATGGGCACAGACTGGTGTCACTTGCTGGGCACTGCTAGGGCTGCACTGTATTTAGTGCCCTAATTATCTGTACAGTCTCCCCTGCGAGGAGATGCCGCTGATCGGCTCTCCTCTCCTCACACGCTGTCATTTACATGTGATTGGCTGTTATTGGACACAGCTGATGACATGGGTAAAGAGCCGCTTCATCCGCTCTTTACCAAGATCGGGGTCATGCTGTGTCATATTTGTTTTGCTTCATAACATCAATAGCCATTGTAAAACCAGGTGGCCATGGATGGTGAGCTGATTTGGTGGTACAATGGGCCACTCGACTAAACTTGCCCCCCAGACTTAAAGCTGCCAGCCCTCCCTTGACAGCAGCTGGAAATTTGTGTCGGGGAGGGTGCTTAGAGATAGATAAGCAGAGAGCTTATCTATTCACAGCATAGCTCTGCAAGTTTCTTAGTTCCAGTTCCTCTGCCTATGTGGAGAGGGGGGGGGGGTGCCTTTCCTCCAATCAGCTGTCACACAGTGTATGCCCAGACTCCCCACCCACTGCTGAGACAAGAAGAAAGATTTCTAACACAATGTGCACTTTCTATAAAACTGAAGACAGAACGTTTACATGTACAATGTATGTAGGGAGATTTGTTTCATCTCTGTGTATCATCTGAGGCTGTTCACTTCACTGGGTATACGTGAGGGTTTACATACACATTAAGCCCATGTGTTTGCACTAAAATGACAGTTTTGTGATTAAAATTTCATGTGGTAACTGGTGTGACATAAGTTAACTCCTTAGATTCTGTGGCACAATTCTCCTTCTCTATGAACTTGTACCTCATGGTTAACAGTCCCTCATTACATTCCTTTCAAGAAGTGCAGCATTTCTCAGACAGTGCTGTGTGACGTGCACTGGACTCCACCAGCCTTGCATACTAGCACATTATGCCTTTACCTTGCAGGGAGAAATCACCCTTGCGGGGTGATATCTGGGGTGTAGAGGGGTCAGAGTGCTGGGGGGATATCTGGGGTGTAGATAGGTCAGAGTGCTGGGGGGGTATCTGGGGTGTAGATAGGTCAGAGTGCTGGGGGGGAGATCTGGGGTGTAGATAGGTCAGAGTTCTGGGGGGATATCTGGGGTGTAGAGGGGTCAGAGTGCTGGGGGGATATCTGGGGTGTAGAGGGGTCAGAGTGCTGGGGGGATATCTGGGGTGTAGAGGGGTCAGAGTGCTGGGGGGATATCTGGGGTGTAGAGGGGTCAGAGTGCTGGGAGGATATCTGGGGTGTAGAGGGGTCAGAGTGCTGGGGGGATATCTGGGGTGTAGAGGGGTCAGAGTGCTGGGGGGATATCTGGGGTGTAGAGGGGTCAGAGTGCTGGGAGGATATCTGGGATGTAGAGGGGGTCACAGTGCTGGGAGGATATCTGGGGTGTAGAGGGGTCGGAGTGTTGGGGGGGGATATCTGTGATGTAGAGGGGGTCACAGTGTACAGAATGATTGTTCATGTAGTTAATGCGGAGCTCCACCCAAATGGGGAAGCTCCGCTTGTCTGCCTCCTACCTACTTGATGTCTGTTTACCTGCACTGTCTCCATTGTAGAGGCCCCAGAGCATTACTTTGCCCAGGGGCCCATGATGCTATTAAGACGGCCCTGACTGGCACTGTTGCTGCTTGCAATCGGGAACACTGTTGCCAGCTGCAGTGGTCTGGTGACACTGGCACTGGTGAGGCTAGCAATCAGAAATACTGCTGCTGGCTTACACAGGTCTTGTGACACTGGGGCTGGTATGGCTATTGATCCTAATAGCATACAACTTTTCCAAAAGACCCAGCTACTGTGGAAAGCTAGCAGTATTCAAGTTCCATTTCGGTGGCACTTTGTCCTTGCATCTTGGATCATTCCAGACATTTACCAGTGTTACCAGAGCTATCCTAAATTCTACTGTGAGGGCCACTGTTTATGAGTAGGGATGAGCCGAACACCCCCCGGTTCGGTTCGCACCAGAACCCGCGAACGGACCGAAAGTTCGCACGAACGTTAGAACCCCATTGACGTCTATGGGACTCGAACGTTCGAAATCAAAAGTGCTCATTTTAAAGGCTAATTTGCATGGTATTGTCCTAAAAAGGGTTTGGGGACCCGGGTCCTACCCCAGGGGACATGTATCAATGCAAAAAAAAGTTTTAAAAACGGCCGTTTTTTCGGGAGCAGTGATTTTAATGATGCTTAAAGTAAAAAAAAAAAAGTGAAATATTCCTTTAAATATCGTACCTGGGGGGTGTCTATAGTATGCCTGTAAAGTGACGCGTGTTTCCCATGTTTAGAACAGTCCCTGCACCAAATGTCATTTTTAAAGGAAAAAATCTCATTTAAAACTGCTTGCGGGTTTAATGTCATGTCGGGTCATGGCAATATGGATGAAAATCAGTGAGACAAACGGCATGGGTACCCCCCAGTCCATTACCAGTCCCTTTGGGTCTTGTATGGATATTAAGGGGAACCCCGCACCCAAATTAAAATAAGGAAAGGTGTGGGGCCACCAGGCCCTATATACTCTGAACAGCAGTATACAGGCGGTGCAAACAAGACAGGGACTGTAGGTTTGTTGTTAAGTAGAATCTGTTTGTAATTTTGAACATTTTTAACGTGTTTAGCTCCAGCCAAAAAATCTTTTCTAAGCTTTTTGGAAAACATAGGGAAGGGTTATCACCCCTGTGACATTTGTTTTGCTGTCTTTCCTCCTCTTCAGAAGATTTCACCTCACTTTTTTGTCCCAATGAAAAATGTTTTTTGAAAATTTGGGTTTTTTTGTGGAACAAGGATTGGAAAGCATCAGTGGAAAGGAGAACTTGTTTTCCCATATTAACTCTTACAGGAGAGAATTTCCCTTCCTAGGGGTAGATTTCATCTCACTTCCTGTTGTCTCCTTCCGTTTGCAAGTAGGAGTCGTTTGTAAGTTAGATGTTTGAAAGTAGGGTCCTGCCCTATATACTCAGCAGAAATTTGGGCCTTAGGTGTTGCTGTGGCCACAACACTGTAAGCCCTCACAGGGCCCTGCTGTGAAATATTAGATCAAGAATTGTAATTACATGCCCCTGTTGAACAGGAGCTGAAAAATTAGGCCTTAGGCACTGGTGCTGGTGCCACAACACTGCAACCCCTCACAGACACTCTAGTTGGAACGCAGGAACGAGCCCTGCTGCAAATTATTGCTTCAAAAATTGTAATTACACGCCCCTGTTAGACAGGGGCAGAAAAATTGGGCCTTAGGCACTGGTGCTGGTGCCACAACACTGCAACCCCTCACAGACACTCTAGTTGGAACGCAGGAACGAGCCCTGCTGCAAAGTATTGCATCAAAAATTGTAATTACACGCCCCTGTTAGACAGGGGCAGAAAAATTGGGCCCTAGGCACTGGTGCTGGTGCCACAACACTGCAACCCCTCACAGACACTCTAGTTGGAATGCAGGAACGAGCCCTGCTGCAAAGTATTACATCAAAAATTGTAATTACACGCCCCTGTTAAACAGGGGCTGAAAAATTGTGCCTTAGGCACTGGTGGTGGCGCCCAGAACCAAAAATGTTCTTACAAGCTATCAGCGTGATGATTGAGGAGGAAGAGGATAATTACTCAGGGATAGTCACTCAGCATCAGCATAGGCAGTCTTTGAAGGGATCTGAGATTTCAAAAAAAATTATTCGGTTACATCAGCATCAGGTGCTTGGTAGCTGGTGGTGATCCAAGACTCATTCATTTTTATGAAGGTCAGCCGATCGACCGAGTCGGTGGACAGACGCACCCTGTGATCGGTTACCACGCCTCCAGCAGCACTGAATGTGCGTTCCGAAAGAACGCTGGATGCAGGACAGGCCAGTAGCTCAATTGCATACTGTGCAAGCTCTGGCCAGTGATCCATCCTCAAGACCCAGTAACCCAGAGGATTTTCGGTGGGAAAGGTGTCCAAGTCTGATCTTGCCCCTAGGTATTCCTGCACCATGTAAAACAGACGCTGGCGATGGTTGCTGGAACCGATCATACCTTGGGGCTGCGGACCAAAAAATTGTCTGAACGCATCGGTCAGACGGCCACCTTCTCCACCGCTCCTTCTTTGACTGACCGAAGCCTCAGCAACACGTTGTCCAGAAACAGGAGTTTGTAACCTCCCAGTCTCTGGGAACGCGTTGCACAGACCTTTCTGCAAGGCCTCCCGAAGATGTTTCATCCTCTGCTCCCTCTGCGATGGCAAGATAAGGTCCGCAACCTTACCCTTGTAACGTGGATCAAGGAGGGTTGCCAGCCAGTATTGGTCCTTCTCCTTGATACCACGAATACGAGGATCCTTACGCAGGCTTTGCAGGATCAGGGAGGCCATGCAGCGTAGGTTTGCTGAGGCATTCGGTCCGGAGTCCTCTGGGTCACTAAGAACGACATGGTCCGCAGCCACCTCCTCCCAGCCACGTACAAGTCCATGTGTTTCTTGGGACTGATCCCTTAAAGACTGCTGCTGATGCTGAGTGCCAGGCTCCACCTCCATACTGACACAATCTTCCTCCTCCTCCTCTTCCTCCTCGTCCTCTTCCTGTGTGATCGGCGGGCACGCAGGAACACTGTCTGGATAAAGGGGGCCTTGAGAGCTAAGGAAGTCCTCCTCTTCCTGCCTCTGTTCTGCCTCAAGTGCCCTGTCCATTATTCCACGCAGCGTGTGCTCCAACAGGTGGACAAGGGGGACAGTGTCACTGATGCATGCACTGTCACTGCTCACCATCCTCGTGGCCTCCTCGAATGGTGACAGGACAGTGCATGCATCCCTGATCATGGCCCACTGGCGTGGGGAAAAAAAACCAAGCTCCCCTGACCCTGTCCTGGTGCCATAGTCGCACAGGTACTCATTGATGGCCCTCTGCTGCGTGTGCAGCCGCTGCAGCATGGCCAACGTTGAGTTCCACCTGGTGGGCATGTCACAGATTAGGCGGTTCTTGGGCAGGTTAAACTCCTTTTGGAGGTCCGTCAGCCGAGCACTGGCATTATATGACCGGCGGAAATGCACACAGACTTTCCTGGCCTGCCTCAGGACATCCTGTAAGCCCGGGTACCTGCCCAAGAACCGCTGCACCACCAAGTTAAGGACGTGAGCCAAACAGGGCACATGGGTCATTTGTCCCTGTCGGAGGGCAGAGAGGAGGTTGGTGCCATTGTCGCAAACCACCATTCCTGCCTTAAGTTGGCGTGGCGTCAACCACCTCTGAACCTGCCCCTGCAGAGCTGACAGAACCTCTGCCCCAGTGTGGCTCCTGTCCCCCAAGCACACCAGCTCAAGCACCGCATGGCATCTTTTGGCCTGCGTACTTGCGTAGCCCCTTGAACGCCTACGGAGCACCGCTGGTTCCGAGGAAGAGGCCATGGAAGAAGAAGAAGAGGAGGGGGTGGAGGAGAGAGGTGTGTCACAATCAGCATTTTGGAGGCGTGGTGGCGGAACAACCTCCAACACTACTGCACCTTGTCCTGCATCCTTCCCAGCTGCCAGCAGAGTCACCCAATGCGCCGTGAAACTTAGGTAACGTCCCTGTCCATGCCTGCTGGACCATGAGTCAGCGGTAATATGCACCTTACCGCTGACCGCCCTGTCCAGCGAGGCATGGACATTGCCTTCCACATGCCGGTAGAGAGCCGGAATCGCCTTCCGTGAGAAAAAGTGGCGTTTGGGTACCTGCCACTGAGGAACCGCACATTCCACAAACTCACGGAAGGGGGCAGAGTCTACCAACTGAAAAGGCAGCAGTTGAAGTGCTAGCAATTTTACCAAGCTAGCATTCAACCGCTGGGCATGTGGATGGCTGGGAGCAAACTTCTTTCGGCGGTGCAGCAGCTGGGGCAGGGAAATTTGCCTGGTACAATCTGACGTCGGTGTACCAAAAGCAGATTGCCCACAAGTACTTGGCTGTGACACACCTAATTCTACACCTTCATTCCTCTCACTGCAGGTCTCAGAGAGGACTGAAGGTCTAGTGGGGTTGGAAATCTCAGCTGATGAGGAGCAAGGAGAGATCCTCTTTGTTCTTTGGTGTGGGTCTTTTAGATACGCTTGCCAACGAACTGCATGGCAGGTCAACATATGTCTGGTCAAGCATGTGGTACCCAAGCGGGAGATATTTTGGCCACGCGAGATACGCTTGAGACATATGTTGCAAATAGCAGCGGTGCGATCTGATGCACTCGTCTCAAAAAAGGCCCACACCAAAGAACTTTTTGAATAACGCGCAGAGACTGCAGCGCCCTGCACATGTGGAGCTTTGGGGTGTGATGCAGTCAATGTGCTGCCCTTAGGCTGGCCCCTGGAGGGCATCCTGCCTCGTTGGTGATGTGCTGCCGCCTCCTCCTCCTCCTCCTCCTCCTCCTCCTCCTCTCTCCTATCAGGCACCCACGTTGAGTCAGTGACCTCATCATCCCCTCCCTCCTCATCACTGGAGCAAACCTGGCAGTATGCTGCAGCAGGGGGAGCATGACTGCCAGATTGCTGTCCTTCTTGGGCACCCCCTCTGTCCGCGCTTATGTTACTGCCTTCATCGAGCTCAGTATCGTCATCAGAGCCTTCCAAACGCTGGGCATCCTCCTGGAGCATGTACCCAACACTGTGGTCAAACAGTTCGAGGGAATCCTCATGAGGACATGGTGGAGCTAGGGAAGGAGTCACTGATGACATTGAGCTGAGGGAAG
Source organism: Aquarana catesbeiana (assembly GCF_042186555.1). Lineage (NCBI taxonomy): Eukaryota > Metazoa > Chordata > Amphibia > Anura > Ranidae > Aquarana > Aquarana catesbeiana. Next base: position 223,570,781 of record NC_133328.1, read on the forward strand.
AGGCCGCTGCTTTGCCAGACAAAGCACCCTGGGCATGGGTGAGAGAGGATGAGGAGGATGAGGACGGCTTGGTCATCCACTCGACCAAGTCTTCCGCATGTTGCGGCTCAACATGGCCAGCTGCCGAAAAAAAGGCCAAGCGTGTCCCATGGCCACGTGCTGATGAGGATGCACCGTCTCCACGACCAGCACTAGACACAGAGCCTGCTTGCCCTCTCTTATTGGCTTGTGACTGTCTGCCTCTCCTTCTTGGCCTTCCAGACATACTAATGGCCTGTAGCTGCACTAAGCTGGGATAGAACACCTGTAATTTTCTTCAAGTAGCTTTATATACTGTAACCAGACAAGCCTGCCTGTCAGTAGGAAGATAACAGGAACGGATCTAGCTGAACACTGTGAGCAGGACGCACTGTACTAAATGTAAATAGTCTAGCTGCCTGACCGTGGTACTAATAGGATCAAATAGAACACCTGTAATTTTCTTCAGGTAGCTTTATATACTGTAACCAGACAAGCCTGCCTGTCAGTAGGAAGATAACAGGAACGGATCTAGCTGTACACTGTGAGCAGGACGCACTGTACTAAATGTAAATAGTCTAGCTGCCTGACCGTGGTACTAATAGGATCAAATAGAACACCTGTAATTTTCTTCAGGTAGCTTTATATACTGTAACCAGACAAGCCTGCCTGTCAGTAGGAAGATAACAGGAACGGATCTAGCTGAACACTGTGAGCAGGACGCACTGTACTAAATGTAAATAGTCTAGCTGCCTGACCGTGGTACTAATAGGATCAAATAGAACACCTGTAATTTTCTTCAGGTAGCTTTATATACTGTAACCAGACAAGCCTGCCGGTCAGTAGGAATTTAACAGGAACGGATCTAGCTGAACACTGTGAGCAGGACGCACTGCACTAAATGTAAATAGCAGGAACGGATCTAGCTGAACACTGTGAGCAGGACGCACTGCACTAAATGTAAATAGTCTAGAAGATAACAGGAACGGATCTAGCTGAACACTGTGAGCAGGACGCACTGCACTAAATGTAAATAGTCTAGAAGATAACAGGAACGGATCTAGCTGAACACTGTGAGCAGGACGCACTGCACTAAATGTAAATAGCAGGAACGGATCTAGCTGAACACTGTGAGCAGGACGCACTGCACTAAATGTAAATAGTCTAGAAAATAACAGGAACGGATCTAGCTGAACACTGTGAGCAGGACGCACTGCACTAAATGTAAATAGCAGGAACGGATCTAGCTGAACACTGTGAGCAGGACGCACTGCACTAAATGTAAATAGCAGGAACGGATCTAGCTGAACACTGTGAGCAGGACGCACTGCACTAAATGTAAATAGCAGGAACGGATCTAGCTGAACACTGTGAGCAGGACGCACTGCACTAAATGCAAATAGCAGGAACGGATCTAGCTGAACACTGTGAGCAGGACGCACTGCACTAAATGTAAATAGCAGGAACGGATCTAGCTGAACACTGTGAGCAGGACGCACTGCACTAAATGTAAATAGCAGGAACGGATCTAGCTGAACACTGTGAGCAGGACGCACTGCACTAAATGTAAATAGCAGGAACGGATCTAGCTGAACACTGTGAGCAGGACGCACTGCACTAAATGTAAATTGCAGGAACGGATCTAGCTGAACACTGTGAGCAGGACGCACTGCACTAAATGTAAATAGTCTAGAAGATAACAGGAACGGATCTAGCTGAACACTGTGAGCAGGACGCACTGCACTAAATGTAAATAGCAGGAACGGATCTAGCTGAACACTGTGAGCAGGACGCACTGCATTAAATGTAAATAGTCTAGATAGAAGATAACAGGAACGGATCTAGCTAAACTGAATACAGTGTATATATATATATGCAACACCTGGGATGCATATATATACACAATACACTGTAAGTGCAGCTAACTGACTGACTGTTCTGCCTAATCTATCTAACTCAAATCAAATGACACTGTCTCTCTCTCTCTCTATCTCTCAGCACACCGGAACACACACTACACAGGGCCGCCGTGCAGGCGGCCTTATATAGTGTGGGGTGTGTACTAAATCCCCTGAGCCATAATTGGCCAAAGCCACCCTGGCTTTGGCCAATTACAGCTCTCTCTACTGACAGCGCTGTGATTGGCCAAGCATGCGGGTCATAGTGCATGCTTGGCCAATCATCAGCCAGCAATGCACTGCGATGCCGCAGTGAATTATGGGCCGTGACGCGCCACACGAATTTAGCGCGAACGGCCCATAACGTTCGCAATTCGGCGAACGATCGAACAGCCGATGTTCGAGTCGAACATGGGTTCGACTCGAACACGAAGCTCATCCCTATTTATGAGCATGTAGCACCCTGATGTTTAGGCAGGGTTGCTAATAAATGTATTTGCCAAGTGATAGTTGCCTTGACCAATTGATAGGAGGTCCATTCATTTCACCCTAATTCTGGAATTGCTGCACTTCTTTCTTCTGTCACTAGATGGCCAGGTATCTGGTGACATTAGCTAAGACAAGGGCATTGCAAGGACAGATTAGGAATGAATGGGGTGTCTCAGCCAATGGGCAGGGACTTTCTTGGGTCCCTTGGCCTGCTGGGAGAGCCTATTTATTTGGGTGGAGTCAGGTGATCGGAGTTCTGTGCCACCTGGACGGCTGTCTGGGTGGACATGTGTTGTATTGCCCCAGGCTGCTAGGCCAGAAACCTAAGGCCTATCCCGGGGGCATCTGGCTGCTAGGCTATCTGAGGGCCTATCCAGAAGTAGTGCAGGGTTGGGACTGTGGGCTTGTAGTCCAACCAGAAGTAACGGTTCTGCCGGCGGGGAACCTGTCGTGGTTGGAGGTAGAAGGGAAGCTGTCGCCACAAAGGGACCATCCACCTTGCTACTATTGTGAGTAAGCTAAGGCCAGTACCAGAGCAGACTTCTCACCTTAACTCTGAAAGTCAGAATTGGGCTTCAGGGGCCCCGGGACTTAATTGCCACAAGCATAATCCAGAGCACAGCTATACTTGCGAGGCATCCTGCACTTCTTCGGCAAGAAGGAGCAAGATTTTAGCACCAGTTTGAGGGCTTGCTTAAAATGTGACTTCTCATGTAGTCCAAGTGTTGGGGTGTTGCAGCATGTTGTGATAGGCAGTAAATACTCAGAGTCCTGTTTTGCAAAGAACATTGCATTAAAACAGCAGGTTAACAGCACAAACAGGCCCAGTGGGAAGCTCACCCATCTGGTGCTTCTTACAACTTGGCAGTAGATTGACAGCGGAAAGAAGACTCAGGGATGCCGACAGCATCTGCCATGATGAGCAAAGTGCGGCCTGGCCTATCCAAAAGGGAAGCTTCCTGAAGGGATATACATAGTGCCTGCTCTCTACTCGACTGGAACAATTCCCTATGACTGTCACTGTCCCTCATAGCTCCCAACTGTCCCTGATTTTGAGGGACTGTCCCTGATTTGGAACAAAGTCCCTCTGTCCCACTTTCCTCCAAAATGTGTCCCTCATTTTGGTCTGATCTGTATAGTTGTATATAAAATGCACTTTTTATCTTTCAAAAAGTGTTTCACAGTGCTAAACCTTTCATCCAATTTCTAAATTGCGGCATTTGTAAATTTCAAAAGTCAGTATAAAGAAATAGTAGTGGTAAAAAAAAAAAAAAAACACTTGTGGATTTAACTAATATTTCTTTTGTATAATTCTCCTTTAAGAGGGCATGGCAAGGGGTATGTGTCCTATGCCTACATACTTTTTCTAATACGTGTCCCTCACCCCCATCTCAAAATGTTGGGAGGTATGATCCCTGTCAGATGGGAAATCTACCCGCTTGCATAAAGCGTTCCAAGCCCAGGAGCCAGGGTCTTAAATAGACTCTGCCTGACCCAAGATGGCCACTAGAGTCACATGGGGCACCAGCATTCAATTAGATAGCTGTCTCCTTGTGACTGAGGAAACCATTATTTTTAAAAAAAAAATTTTTAATGACTGAAGCTCCTCTTAAAAGGCAAAACTTTTTGTTTTGGACATAGTGCAGATGTATTAGAACATGTCAGTTTTTATTGCTGTCTGTGTCCTGTTAGGGAGAGACCCTCTATTTGTCACTTTGTTTACTGTCATCACCGAATGTAAAAGAAAATCCCTAATTTTGGGTCACCAGAACAAGGATAGAAGGGAAATCTTCCAAAGAGGACACAGGTGGCAAAAAAAAAAAAAAAAACTGACAGGGATTATACCTAGGGTTGCACTGATACCGATATCAACGCAGACACTAAGCATTTGCATGATCGCTCGTGCAAATGCTCCGATACCTGAAACCGATACCTATGCGGTGCAATTTGAGCAGTGTGAACCCAGCCTAAAGGGAGGGTCATAACTAGGGTTGCACCAATATCGTTTTTTTACCGAGTACAGATACATTTGGTCAAGTACTCGCTGATCCCGATACCTCTGCGGTGCAAATTAAGCCCATACAAAATGAATGGGCTCAAATCGCACTGCAAAGAATCCCATGCGTTTTGAAAAGGAATGCAGTGCGATTCCTGTCTGAACTGCATACAGTTTGTCCCACCGCTTCTGGTTCACACAGGAGTGGTCGGAGAAACTGCATGCGATTCAGACAGGAATCGCGCTGCATTACTGTTCGAATGGCATACAGTTCTTTGCTGACCGATTTGAGCCCATTCATTTTGTATGGGCTTAATTCGCAATGGTGTAAACCCAGCCTTAAAATCGGAAGTAAAATTTCATCCGACGATTGATTTGCCTATTTTTGGATCATTAGTACGGTGCTTTCGACAGCTGATTCTGTTTTTTCGTCAGACATAAACTGGATGTGCAGACCATAACATTTTTTTGTAGAACATGAAATCAACGTCTGATTTTTGTACGAAAAAAAATCATAAGAGCAAACCTACGCATGCTCTGAAATGAAAGAATACATACAAAACTAGTCAACACATGACGTCACTTCTGAAGTTGTATTCTGTCGTATGAGAATTTTTGTATTGTGAGTAACCTCTTCACTTTAGACATGAGACTAGCATCCCACAAAAAATGGACAAACGGTCACCCAAAAATCTGATCGCGCGTACGAAGCTTTACTCTATACTAGCCACCTCATCCCTTTAAACCTGAACACATATGAATTACACAGGTTGTGAAGCTAATTAAATGCAGATAAGGCAACAAGTGAGTTTAATTACCACCTTAATCAGCCACAGAACCTGTGTAATTAAAGGATCACTAAGGCTGGGTTCACACTGCTGCGGTGCGGGAACGCAGCGAATTTACTGCGGGTTCCCGCATCGCACCAACTCGCACGGCAGTTCACACTGCCATATGCGAACTGCTGGGGAGTGTCATACAATGTTAATGACACCCCCAGTTCAGCCCGCATATCGCACTGCGAACTGACAATTCGGACATTTTCGGATCGCATAGGTGTGAACACCCATGCGATCCGATTCTGGTCCGAACAAAAAAAAGGGTCCTGTGCGAGTTTGGACCGAATGCGGTGCGATATCAGCCATACTATCTGTATGGCTGATATCGCACAGCACAGACATCGCATGTGATGTGAACAGCAGTGCGCTGCGAATCACATACGATGTCTGCCACCGCAGCAGTGTGAACCCAGCCTAAAGCTAATTTTTGTTTTTTTGTTTTTAAATAACAAACATGTTATACTTACCTCCATTGTGCAGCTCGTTTTGCACAGAGTGGCCCCGAACCTGGTCTTCTGGGGTCCCTCGGCGGCTGTCTAAGCTCCCCCCCGCAAGGACTCAACACCTTCATGCGAGCTCTCTCGCATGGCGTTGAGTGCTTGCGGGCGCGTTCCTGTGATACAGTCGGCGGCCATAGCCGCTCACTGTATCACTCGGCCCCGCCCCCCCACATCATTGGATGTGATTGACAGCAGTGCGAGCCAATGGCTGCGCTGCTTTCGATCCATCCACTCTAACCAATCAACGGCCAGGCTGAGCGGCAAAGAGGATGTCAGGAGCGAGCGCGGGACTTTCGAGGGGTCAGGTAAGTAAAGCGGGGCGGGGGGGGAGGGGGCAGTGTTGTCAGATGTATTTTCACCTTAATGCATTAAGGTGAAAAAGCTTTTCCGTTTAATATGTGTTCGGGTTTAAAGGAATGAGGTGGCAACTCTACTCTATAGCCATGGTGCCCAACCTGTGGCCCTTTGGTATATGATGTGTGGCCCTTGGCAGTTTGTAATGGGAACATCGATTAGGTTAATAGCATTGATCTCTTCTAGCCTCATGTAACATGTTCTCAGTTTCATATGGTCTTCTCCACCCAAAAATGTGGCATGTCCACCCTCTCTGTCCCTCATTTCCTCGATTAGGTCTGCAGTTTCTGATAGTCCTCTCAAACATTACATGCTGTATATTGGACATTGTGTGGCCCTTTGGTCATGTCAGGGGCCACATTTTAGGCCCCCTTTAGCTCATAAGTTGACAACCACTGCTCTGTCCAAACTGAATGACAGTTTTCCCTTTAGCTCCATACATGTGTACAGAAAATGGGTGGTGAGGTGGCCATTTTGTCAGTGCTGCCCTCACCCCACCCACTGACCTCCCTGTTCACCCACAACTCCTGGGAGCTGCTCAAGGTAAGTACTGGCAGGGCACATGATGAAGGGGAGCTTTGTATTTGTGCCATAGGGTATCACTGGACAAGGGCTCATTAGCAACACTTTCTCTGGGCACATAAGATTGGCAGCAGAAAGCTGATAGTACTGCAGGGCTCTACATACAGGTGGGGAGGGGAGAAGGAAACACAATTCTTCTCCTAGTGACCCCCATTTATATTGCTGGAAACAACCTGACATTCAGCCACCTTCCTTTTATTGTCTCTATGTGAAGCTCCCTGAAGGTGTGCCTATCTCTGCCCTCTCTGGACTCTGATAATGTCGGACACCACGTGTGTGACAGAACACCTTCTCCTTCTAGAGTGAGGAGAGGCAATGATTGGCTGTCCTGATCGTGGCCCCGCCCATGCCCTAGGACTTGCATGGAGGATCTGTGCTGTGTAATGGCAGCCTGACTTGTCTTCCTTCCAGAGCTGGAGATCTTCCATCAGGTAATAAACAAGCATGACACACACATGTACTAGAAGAGAGGCATTGTTAGCTGTGTGGACTGCACATAGTAATGTCAACAGCATTTATATTAGGTAGAGCATGTGAATGACAAATCTAAAAAAAAAACAAAACACCTCTGGGACCATTTTCTCCTATTACACCCATATTTAGGTGAGGTTCCCACGAACCAGTGCGGTAAATCGCAGTGTTCCAGGGCGCTTTCGGACTTTTCCTGCCCTCTGAAGAGTAATTTATGTTCAGCTCACTTTTCAGAGCGCTTTTGACAGGCAGTGAGGATGTGTTACAACTGCCTAATCTAACCGTATTGTGCTGCACTACCATGCCGCAATTGCGTGTGGTCCTGTTAAACTCTATGGATGCGTACTACCTAGGGCTGAAACAGCTAATCGATTATGAAATTAATCGATTACTATTTTCATAATCGATTAACCGGCCAGTAATATAATGGGGTTAAAAAAAAAATAAAATGAGCCCTTTATAGTACAAAAAGAGCAAATAATCACTACTGTAAATATTACTTTCACAGTTCTACAGTAAAAAAATTAACCCCTTACAGTAGCGATTATTTGCTTTTTTTTTTTTTTTTTTTGTACTATAAAGGGCTAATTTTAGTTTTTGTTTTTTTTTAACCCCGTTATGTTATTAAACGTTTTAGACCTGGTTCACATCTGTTTTTTTGGTGATTTTTGCAGAAACGCACTACAGTTCATTTGCTTTAGTTTCCTATGGGACACATTCACATCTATGCTTTTTTCAGCTGCTGCATAAAAGGGTCAGGGACTTTTTTAAACGCTAAACTGTGCTTTTTTGGTTCAATATACTTCAATGGAGAAGCTGCAGAAAAGCATGTAATGCGTTTTTTTCAGCAATTCGTGTTTTTTAATCTGCAAAATTGCGTGCACAAAAATCAAAAAGCACTGCAGAAACAGATCAAAAGCAAACTGCATAGGTGTGTACCGATCCTTATGCTGGTCACACGGATCAATTTTCAGACCAGAATATTCAGACGAAAAATCTTTGTACATTCACCGAATGAAAGAATGTTGTTTGAAATTTTCACTTGTTTTTAACATTCTGTTTTCAAAATGAATGTAATTTCTGAACGAAAACCACATACACTGTGTAAAAATTCCCTTGACCAAGAAGTTTTCTATTTCCAAATTTTCCTGTCACTGTGGTTGAGAATGAGCGTCGATTTGACCCCACTAATGATTAGAAAATTGAACAAACGTTCTTAAAATGACTTTTTTTTTTTTTTTTTTTTTTTTTTGAAGGAAGATTTTTTTTTTTTTTTTTTTAAATAAAAAAAAAAAAAAAATGATCTGAGTCTGATATTTACCAGATTCATCCTTTAATAGTCTATACAGTATATCTCTTCTAATAGTCTATACAGTATATCTCTTCTAATAGTCTATACAGTACAGTGGGGATGGAAAGTATTCTGACCCCCTTAAATTTTTCACTCTTTGTTATATTGCAGCCATTTGCTAAAATCATTTAAGTTAATTTTTTTCCTCATTAATGTACACACAGCACCCCATATTGACAGAAAAACACAGGATTGTTGACCTTTTTGCAGATTTATTAAAAAAGAAAAACTGAAATATCACATGTTCCTAAGTATTCAGACCCTTTGCTCAGTATTTAGTAGAAGCACCCTTTTGATCTAATACAGCCATGAGTCTTTTTGGGAAAGATGCAACAAGTTTTTCACATCTGGATTTGGGGATCCTCTGCCATTCCTCCTTGCAGATCCTCTCCAGTTCTGTCAGATTGGATGGTAAACGTTGGTGGACAGCCATTTTTAGGTCTCTCCAGAGATGCTCAATTGGGTTTAAGTCAGGGCTCTGGCTGGGCCATTCAAGAACAGTCACGGAGTTGTTGTGAAGCCACTCCTTCGTTATTTTAGCTGTGTGCTTAGGGTCATTGTCTTGTTGGAAGGTAAACTTTCTGCCCAGTCTGAGGTCCTGAGCACTCTGGAGAAGGTTTTCATCCAGGATATCCCTGTACTTGGCCGCATTCATCTTTCCCTCGATTGCAACCAGTCATCCTGTCCCTGCAGCTGAAAAACACCCCACAGCATGATGCTGCCACCACCATGCTTCACTGTTGGGACTGTATTGGACAGGTGATGAGCAGTGCCTGGTTTTCTCCACACATACCGCTTAGAATTAAGGCCAAAAAGTTCTATCTTGGTCTCATCAGACCAAAGAATCTTATTTCTCACCCTCTTGGAGTCCTTCAGGTGTTTTTTTTTTTTTTTTAGCAAACTCCATGCAGGCTTTCATATGTCTTGCACTGAGGAGAGGCTTCCGGGCCACTCTGCCATAAAGCCCCAACTGGTGGAGGGCTGCAGTGATGATTGACTTTCTACAACTTTCTCCCATCTCCCGACTGCATCTCTGGAACTCAGCCACAGTGATCTTTGGGTTCTTCTTTACCTGTCACGTACCTGGTAGGTTTTGAGCCTGAAGTGCAGAGAAAGACCTCCCTTACAGCTCCCACTCCTGTTCCCCTGGAATGGAGACAGAAGGCCCAGGAGTGAGGAGTGGTATGGGTGCCTGGCAGGATCAACAGTCACCGGAAGTTCAGGAGTGGTGGCACCCTCTGGAACCTGACGCTGAAGAGGAGGCTGGAATGCAGAGAGGACCCGGAACCACAGCAGGTAAGTAAGCAGGTGAGTAAGCAGGACTGAAGAGCTGGACTGGAACCAGGAACAAGGCAGCAGGTGGTAGACTGGAACGCTGGACTGGAACCAGGAACAAGCAGCAGGTAGTAGCCTGAAACGCTGGACAGGAACCAGGAGCAAGGCAGCAGTTAGTAGCCTGGATTGCTGGACTGGAACCAGGAGCAAGGCAGCAGTTAGTAGCCTGGATCGCTGGACTGGAACCAGGAACAAGGCAGCAGGTAGTAGCCTGGATCGCTGGACTGGAACCAGGAACAAGGCAGCAGGTAGTAGCCTGGAACGCTGGACTGGAACCAGGAACAAGGCAGCAGGTAGTAGACTGGAACCAGGAACAAGGCAGCAGGTAGTAGACTGGAACGCTGGACTGGAACCAGGAACAAGGCAGCAGGTAGTAGCCTGGATCGCTGGACTGGAACCAGGAACAAGGCAGCAGGTAGTAGCCTGGAACGCTGGACTGGAACCAGGAACAAGGCAGCAGGTAGTAGACTGGAACCAGGAACAAGGCAGCAGGTAGTAGACTGGAACGCTGGACTGGAACCAGGAACAAGGCAGCAGGTAGTAGGCTGGAACGCTGGACTGGAACCAGGAACAAGGCAGCAGGTAGTAGACTGGATACTGGTATCAGACAGAGGGATGGTCAAACAAGCCGGAGGTCGGTATCGGTCGAGCAGCAGAGGTACCAGGGATAACACAGAGGGATGGTCAGGCAAGCCAAGAGGGTCTGGTGCAGGCGGATAGCAGGATGGTCTAACACAGTGGTTCTCAACTCCAGTCCTCGGGACCCACCAACAGGCCAGATTTTAAGTATTACCTTGGGGAGTTGCAGACTAGAATACAGCAATCACTGAGCAGCAAGTGATATCACCTGTGATGTATTTCAGCTATCTTGCAAACCTGGCCTGTTGGTGGGCCCTGAGGACTGGAGTTGAGAACCACTGGTCTAACAGGAAGCCGGGTCAGATAGCAGAGTACACAGGTCAGATCAGGTTAAGGCACACGGAACACTGTAGAGCAGACAGTGGGGATTGAGTGTGACAGGCCGGTTTAAATAGCCCGCCCGGCACTAGCGGGAGTGCGTGCCCGTGCGTGACAGCGCGCGCACATGTGCAGTGGAACCCGTGGCCGTGTCCCCATGCGTCTGGATCGCCGATTACTGGCAGGATCTTCATGACATTACCTCTCTCACCAAGGCTCTTCTCCCCCGATAGCTCAGTTTGGCCGGACGGCCAGCTCTAGGAAGGCTTCTGGTTGTCCCAAACCTCTTCCATTTAAGGATTATGGAGGCCACTGTGCTCTTATGAACCTTTAAGTGCATCAGAAATTTTTTTGTAACCTTGGCCAGATCTGTGCCTTGCCACAATTCTGTCTCTGAGCTCTTCAGGCAGTTCCTTTTGACCTCATGATTCTCATTTGCTCCGACATGCACTGTGAGCTGTAAGGTCTTATATAGACAGGTGTGTGGCTTTCCTAATCAAGTCCAATCAGTATAATCAAACACAGCTGGACTCAAATGAAGGTAGAACCATCTCAAGGATGATCAGAAGAAATGGACAGCACGTGAGTTAAATATGAGTGTCACAGCAAAGGGTCTGAATACTTAGGACCATGTGATATTTCAGTTTTTCTTTTTTTAATAAATCTACAAAAATGTCAACAATTCTGTGTTTTTCTGTCAATATGGGGTGCTGTGTGTACATTAATGAGGAAAAAAAATTAACTTAAATGATTTTGGCAAAGGGCTGCAATATAACAAAGAGTGAAAAATTTAAGGGGGTCTGAATACTTTCCTTCCCCACTGTATATCTCCTCCTATTAGTATGTACAGTATATCTCTTCTGTCTGTTATTCTCAGAGTGGATTACCATATATACTCGAGTATAAGCCGAGTTTTTCAGCACATTTTTTTGTGCTGAAAGTGCCCCCCTCAGCCTATACTCGAATCAAGCACTTTTCTGCAGCAGAGTGACATTTTCCGAACCGACTTTGGGGCCTCGTATCTCGGGGCCACTTGGTGCTAGGAACCCCAAATTTGGTGTGCAAACCCAGTGGATCTAGCACTACAACATATCCTGGGGTTCCTAGCACCAAGTTTCCCTGAGATACGGGGCCCCAAAGTCAGTTCAGAAAATGTCATTCTCTGCTGCAGAAAAGTGCTTGACATTTTCCGAACCGACTTTGGGGCCCCCGTATCTCCGTGCCACTTGGTGCTAGGAACCCTAACCCCAGCACAAAGTGGCCCAGAGATACGGGGACCCAAAGTCGGTCAACGGTGTCCATCTGCAGCAATGTCATTTCGGGACCCTTTGGGTCCAGAGACCCCAAATTTTGGCTGCAGCTAGGGGGCATCTAGGAACCCTTAACTACCGAGTTTGAAGTTCGGGGGACCTATGTCTGCAAATGGGCACAGTGAGGCTGCAAATGGGCATTGTTGACCCTCTTTTCCTCTTACAGTAGCTGCACATTTTTCACCCTAGGCTTATACTCAATAAGTTTTCCCATTTTTTTGTGGTAAAATTAGGTGCCTCGGCTTATATTCGGATAGGCTTATACTGGTGTATATACGGTACATATTTTGCTCCCTAACCATATAGTTGGTTATTTATATTTACCACTACATAGAGATGTTTAAGAATAAATTGCCTTTTTTAAAAACTTTACATATTAACTAAATTATACACCACACTTTTTTTTAAGGTTATTAACCGATTAATCAAAACAATAATCGGCCAACTAATCGATCATGAAAATAATCGGTACTTGCAGCCCTAGACCTACCACCTGTTACTTTATCTGTTAAAATGGTGTCGCCCTGTCTGGCTGTATTAATTTGGAACAGTTAATCCTCGTACACACAATCAGATTTTCTGCAGGGAATTGTGTGATGACAGACTGTTTGCCTAAAATCCGACTGTTAGTACGCTCCTTCAGACAATTGTTGTCAAACTTTCCGCCAAAAAATGTTGGATGGCAGGCTAGTACATTTTTGGCGGACAACGGTCTGTTGTCAGATTTTCGTATCGTGTGTGCACAAGTCTATCACACACAAGTCCAAAGTACAAACACGCATGCTCGGAATCAATGCTCACCAAACACAACATTAGCAGAAGGTGCCCAAAGGGTGGCACTCCAGAGCTGAAATTCCACATAGCACTTCACTACGTTCGTGTTTGTTGGCCGACAATTGTGTGCCGTTGGTATGCAAGACAAGTTCCTGGCACACACCCTTCAGACAAAAGTCTGACGCTCTCTTGCCCAACAAACCGATTGTGTGTACGAGGCTTTAGGCTGGCCATACATTATACAATTTTCCTATAATATTGAGGTCACACCTAAATACTTTCTATTGTGTATGCAATCAGGCAGGTGATTGTACTACATAGTCGAAGGTAAATCTAAAGGAAATTGAACAAGAAAATTTGTATAATGCATGGCCAGCTTTATGGCCCGTACACACAATCCGAAAATCGGATGACAGATTGTCCGTTTTTTTTTTGCATGCTAGTCGCATATCAAAAATAGAGAGGTTACTAAAGTGCCGAAAATTGAAGTACGATAGAATAAAATATCATGTGTTGTAGTGTATTTCTATTGTGTTGTCGGACGACAACTGTACTGATTAAACAAAAATCGTACGAGAAAAATTTTTGTGTTTGTCCGATCAAATAATAATATCGGATGAACTGTCGTGATGAGCTCTTGAAAAGCTCTGTACTAACAATCCAATTATCATACGATCGATTTGAAAGCGGAATTTTATGTCCGATTTTCGAATCGTGTGTATGGGCCATAGGGCTAGGTTCACACTGCTGCGAATTCTATTGCGAATTTGAGCCGTTGCGATCGCTCAAATTCGCAAGTCATTTAAATTACATAGATTAACATTAGTGTCGTTCACATCAATGCGTTGCGAATATAACATGCGGGAAAAAAAGGTCCTGTGCGAGTTTGATCCCTGTGTGATGCGAATTCAGCTCCATAGACTGCAAAATTTGCAGTAGAATCGCAAGAACACATAGAGAATTTGCAATGCAAATTCGCAACGCAATCGGAACAAAATCGCGCTAAATTCGCACTGCAGCAGTGTGAACCTAGCCTTAGGGTGGTAACACCACAGCTCAGCTACCAATTATTTTTTATTTTTTTCCCCATCTGAAAGAGCATGACTGTGTGCGCAGCTGCCAGTTTCAGCTTTTTTTTTAAAGTGTTTTAGCGCATCGCACTGCTTACTTTTTACATTTTTTTTTTTTTTTTTTTTTAATTTCAAGTGACACATGGAGGGGGGTTACTAATCTGTTGCAGCTGTGCATAGAAACCTATCAGCTTCCAGGTTTTATTGCCAAAGCTTAAAAGGAGAAGTTAACTTTTTGCAGGTAAAAAAATGTGCATTTACTTTTTTTTTTTGGCGCCGAAAAGCATTGCACCAGCAGACCTGTCCATGTGAGCCATCTGTCTGTCTGTACATCGTAAAACCGCACAGTTTCACACTGACAGAAAAACTCAATGGACTACCACAGCGCTCAACAGCACCGTGGTAGTTCATGAACCCACAAGCCAACAGCCGGAAAAGATGTTGGGGCTTGTAGTTCATTCAGAGCATTGTGAAGAAATGACGTGGCCGTGGCTCTATTTTTAGAAAGTGACAGCTAGTGCAGGGAACTTCTCCCCGTGCTGCTGTCACAGCGAGGGGAAGCAGCTGCAGCAGTGGGAACAGAAAAATGGGTGGAACATGTAACATGTTCCCAAAGGTGAGCTTATCCTTTAACCACTTCAGCCCTGAGCATCTTTTTTACACTTTTTTGTTTTTTGCTAGAAAATTACTTGGAACCCCCAAATATATACATATCTCTCTGCCTATCTATCTAAAATTTTTTTTTTCTAACATTCTAGAGAATAAAATGGCAGTCATTGCAATACTTTCTGTCACACCGTATTTGCGCAGCGGTCTTACAAGCGCACTTTTTTTTTGGAAAAAAATACACATTTTTTTAATTAAAAAATAAGACAACAATAAAGTTAGCCCAATTTTGTTTTTTATATTGTGAAAGATAATGTTACGCCGAGTAAATTGATACCCAACGTGACACGCTTCAAAATTGCGCCCATTCATGGAATGGCGACAAAATTTTACCCTTAAAAATCTCCATAGGCGATGTTTAAAAATTTCTACAGGTTACCAGTTTTGAGTTACAGAGCAGGTCTAGGACTAGAATTATTGCTCTCGCTCTAACAATCACAGCGATGGCTCACGTGTGGTTTGAACACCGTTTTCATATGAGGGCGCTACTTGCGTATGCGTTCGCTTCTGCGAGGGAGCTCGTTGGGACGGGGCACTTTAATTTTTTTTTCTTATTTATATTAATTTTAGTTTTTTATTTTGACAGTTTTTAAAAAAAAAAAAAAGTTTGGGTCACTTTTATTCCTATTACAAGGAATGTAATCATCCCTTGTAATACAAAAAAAAGCATGACAGGACCTCTTAAATATGAGATTTGGTGTCAAAAAGACCTGAGATCTCATATTTACACTAAAATACAATAAAATTTAAAAAAAAATTCTTCTTTTAGGAGCTATGGGCGTAAGTGACTTTTGACATCACTTCCGCCCTCCCATGCCATGGAACCGAGCAGGGGCCATCTTCCCCCTCAGTCGACAGCCAGGCAGCCAGGCATGCATGCGCAGGAGAGGACGCGATCGTCTCCGCCGCTACCGGCGGGTCCGGTAAGCGGCGGAGACGTCCGAAGCGCACCGCCGTGGAGATCACATTTATCTTAAAGAGAAACGCACGCTGTTTCCGAAAATACCTAGCTAGGTAGCTGCTGCCATAACCCCGGTATCTAGCGGCAAAGTACCGACGTACGGGTACGGCGATTTGCGTGAAGTGATTAAGACCTGGTTTACACCTATGCATTTTTTAGTGCATTTTCAGTTTTGCAGAAACACTACAGTCTAACATGGTTTCCTATGTCTGTAGTTCACATCTGTGCATTTTATGGAAAGGGCCAGAGAATTTTTTCTGGTTTTTGGTTCCATAGACTTCAATGGATCAAAAATGTGTATTGAAAAACGCAAAATGCTCCTGGAATATGCAAACTGCAGCCTGCATGGTTGTGAATCAGGCCTAATTGAACAAGCTGGCGTTGGAAGCTGATTGGCTACCATGCACAGCTACACCAGATTCTGAACGCTCCAGTTTAAAGCTCCATTCACACCTAGGCGTTCCAAATCACGGCAGAATGCCATTACTTCTTAAAGGGTAACTCCACTTTCGTGGGGGGGTAAATAGCAAATAAAGAAAAAAAATATATAGCGTATACAATTGCATATAAGTCATATTGTAATTGAATGTAATTAAAAATGACCTTTACTTTTAAATTTGCAGCCACTGTAATTTTCTGAAAATGCAATGCAATAAGGCTACCTGGAGGTGTTCTGTACACAGAATGTGTACTGACCACTCCCCAGAAACATAATTTCCTACTTGTGTGATTAGCTCACTGATTTTCCCAGAAGTCTGCCTAAGATACAAGTCAGATTTCAGGCATCCCCTGCAACAAAAATGTAGTTTTTTGTGAGATACTCCCAATAGGAAATTACATCTAAAGGGTTCCAGCCAAGCAGATGTCCTCATTATTGCTCTGCAGGTGCTACAGCTGATTGTTAATTATGAAACCACTTACATTAGATTCACTTTCCCACATGGACACCGATAAACCCACAGGGATCTTTTCAGAATAACAAAAGGTAGGTGTCAAGAGTCTGCCTGGAGGCCAAGGTGCTGAGAGGGCTCCCCTTGTGGCTGAGTGCAGCGCAACCCTGAAGGTGAAACAGGGAATGCAGTGCCCAGAGAAGCACGGTTTGCCAGTGGCCGTGGTTTGAAGACTTGATGACTGGAACAAGCGGGGTGCACTGTATAGCAGGTGTGCTTGTGGAGTGCCAGGTCCAGAAGGAGAATCAGAAGCCATGCCAGTGGTCATACACAGCAAGATTAGTCAGGTTCAGGATTCAGGCAGTAACACTGGAACAAGCTGGGGTCGTTAACGGTAAGACAGACAGAAGCAGAGTCAGTGAGCCAAGTCTGGAATGAGCAGGGGATCAGGCAGAAACAGGTCAGGATTCAAGCCAGGGGTCAAACCAGGAGAGCAGGATAAACGGGTGAAGGAAGCTGGGTCGGTAGTGGGTAGTCCAAGATCAGAATACAGAAGCACAGGGAACATGGAGGAGCTGATGATAATCCAGCAACTCGGGGATCTCCGTAGCAGGTTTATATAGGGCAGAGAGTGCCAACATCTATTACAACCGGTCCATGCGCGCGCCCATTCACGCCGTCGCTCCTCAGCGTGCGCTGATTAGTGTCATCGCGCACCAACGCGCCTGGAAGCTTGCCTTGTGCTGCTATAATGAGTATTGGCGATGTTGGCAGTCCTGCGGCCATTTCCCTGACAGTATGAATCTGCAACAGTTTTTGTTATAATCCTTGCAATGTACATAGATCACCTGGGGGAGGGGGAAATGTGTTTTTCTCAACAAAAGTGGAGTTACGCTCATGGGCGTAGCATAAGGGGTTGCAGGGGTCACAATCGCAACCCCGCCCCTAGCTCCAGAGGGTCCCTGCAGCCTCCCTGTCATATTATCATATCCTCCACAAAGTCCAGCTCCGATCTGGCCTAGGGCCCCATAGCCACGCTCCAGTACTGGGCTTCCACTTTGCCTTCCACAGTCCACACAGAGTTGACCTTCCCCCAACACCTGCCAACACTGACAGAGAAACCTTCAAAAATCGCTAAAACAAATCCCTTTGAGGGGTCCCTGAGGGGCTACAGGCTCCAGATTTCATGTCACATAGCTTTGCCCCCCCAGATCTAAGTTTCACCCCCTCCACCCTGGATTCTATGCCCGCTGCTGAACTTCTTTCCCAGTACAGCACTCTATACTGCTCCTCCTCCGCAGGGCTGAAATCACATTCCTTTACAACACAGCCAGTCAGCCATGATCTGCACAGGGTGTATCTGCCTACCGCAACTACACTGCCGTTCCGACCAGGGAATTTCACAGGTTAGAACGGCAACATAAAAGCCAGATACACCCTGTGAAGGCTGATAGACTGTGTGTAAAGTAATGTGATTTCAACCCTGTCTATTGTGGGGGGGGGGGGGGGGGGAGCTGTTTACAGTGCTGGAATGGGAAAAGAGCTCTGCCAAATGACCTGCCAGGGGTCCCTGTCCTCTGATTCTCCAGGGCTGATCCCTGTCCTCTGATTCTCCAGGGCTGATCCCTGTCCTCTGATTCTCCAGGGCTGATCCCTGTCCTCTGATTCTCCAGGGCTGATCCCTGTCCTCTGATTCTCCAGGGCTGATCCCTGTCCTCTGATTCTCCAGGGCTGATCCCTGTCCTCTGATTCTCCAGGGCTGATCCCTGTCCTCTGATTCTCCAGGGCTGATCCCTGTCCTCTGATTCTCCAGGGCTGATCCCTGTCCTCTGATTCTCCAGGGCTGATCCCTGTCCTCTGATTCTCCAGGGCTGATCCCTGTCCTCTGATTCTCCAGGGCTGATCCCTGTCCTCTGATTCTCCAGGGCTGATCCCTGTCCTCTGATTCTCCAGGGCTGATCCCTGTCCTCTGATTCTCCAGGGCTGATCCCTATCCTCTGATTCTCCAGGGCTGATCCCTGTCTTCTGATTCTCAAGGGCTGATCCCTGTCCTCTAATGTAAGGAGGAACTCTAAACTCTTAAGCCACTTTGAGTATCTTGGCGTGCGGTGGGTGCATCTGCACACACGGTGGAAGTGGTGGGTGGTAGTGGCCCAGGTCAACTTTTGCATCGGGGCCCACAAGCTTCAAGCTACACCTCTGGTTATGCTTTAAAGGCATCCCAATTGCAGAGCAATTTTGCCAGGATTGTCGTGGGACAAATCGCACCAACAAAATTGCGGGATGTGTGTCGCCCAAAAGAAGTTCCTGTCTGCTCTGCTCTCACTGGAGTGCTGGGCTGTGGAGGAGGCGGGAGCAGCTGCCCCAGACTCTCAGTGGCTTGCTGTGAGGCTGAGCCAGGTGCGTGGGTGGATCCTGACCATATGGTTGCGATCTTTCCTCAGCCTGGCCGGTTTTGTGGTGTCAGCTGACAACAGGCTTCAGCCCGCTGTCAGCTGAAAGCGGGTCGCAGGAGTGCGGAACGAACTGCACTCCTGTGATCCACAGGAGAAGTACAGCCAAACAAGCTTTGGCTGTATTTCTCTGTTAAAGGGGTTGTAAACCCTTGAGGTTTTTCACCTTAAGGCATTCTATGCCTTAAGGTGAAAAGCCTTCTGTAGTGCAGCAGCCCCCCCCCCTTTTTTTTTTCTTACCCAAACCCGATCTTTCCAGTGATGAGAATTGGCCCAGCAGCTCCAGGGTCCTCATTGGATAGATAGCAGCAGCAGCCATTGGCTCCCACTGCTGTCAATCAAATCCAGTGATACAGGAGCCGGGGGGCGGGGCCGAGTCCTGCTGTCTGTGTCAATAGACGCAGCAGCAGGACTCGGGAGGAGGAGCCAGGAGCGCCGCTGGGGGATCCCAGAAGAGGAGGATTCCCTTGCACACGGTAGGTAAGTATGACATGTTTCTTATTTAAAAAAACAAAGCAAAAACGAACCTTTACAACCCCTTTTAACATCTCGAACTTGCACTAGCTTGGAAGGGTAATATTCTGTGGGCATAAAGCGGCAGGGGGTTGAATTCTGGCCACAAGGCAAAGCATCACGGCCACGGCGTGTGTACACTCCTGGCCTCTGCTGCTAAAGTGCGTAGTGGTTGGGGGGGGCGTTTTAGCGCCCCCCCCCCCTTTTCTCAACTGTTGGTGTGTACAAGCCCTAAAGGCTTCAAAAAAAGCTTGAAGCTTGTGGAAAGCTTCACAAATGCTTTTTAAAAGCTTTTCGAAAGCTTGGTGTTCACACTGCTCTTAGGACTAGTTTACACTTGTGATTGGGGGGAGGTAATAACAGGCACTTCAGCCATGTTTTAACTGCCACCAAGCTGCCCCCCCTCCACAAGCTGCAATGGCAGCCATATGGGGTTATACAGATGCCGTGGCCACAATGCTTTGCATTAAGGTGCAGCAAAATTCCGTATGGTGAAGCGGGGGCTGTTAGGGGTTTAAACAGGTGGTGAAGAGGTGATGCCTTCTCACCGCCTGCCAAACTTCTTCTGAAAAGCAATTCATCATGCATCGCTCTTCAGAGGGGTATTAGTAGTGTAAATGAGCCCTTAAGCCTGACAACGCCCTATTATTGTTTTCTACAACAATGTGAATTGGGTTGTCAGGTGGCCATTGCTCAGGCTTCCAAGGGCTCTAGTGCTGCCCAATCACTTTTATGGGCCTTTGATGATTTTGGACCCCTACCCCTCTCCAGGGAGCCCTGGACCACAGAAAATGGCTCCTACATCCATTCCCCAATTCACTCTGCTACTAATAAACCCAGAAGTGACGTGTATTGCATCACTTCCAAGTTCACAGTTGTCATTCCTTGGCTACTGTACCTAAGGAGGCAGGTAATTAAGCATGATGTGTACTTCATTAGCTGATAGACCCACTGATGTCTCCCAAAGCTCTCACGTAGGGGGCTCATTAGCCCTCTTGTGATAAGTTAAATAAAGGAGTAAAATATATATAAAAAAAGTGAGAGCAGTAATTCTAATATACCATGGTTAACTTTCAATTGATAACCCGTAAAGGCTTCTAAAGTATAGCCTATTAAAAACGTTTGCTTTTTCACAGGTATGTGTAATTTTAGGATTATCATATCTGGTATCAATCTGTTTACTCAAGGCAACCTCATCTTTTTTATTTTACCAAAAATTTTGTTATACCATTGTGTTTGTTTTGATTATTTTCCTGAAAACATGCGTTTGATAAATGGCTGTGCAAATATTTTGCAACGTTAAAAAAAATTGCAACTACCACTGTTTTATTCTCCAGGGGTTTTTTCTTGGTGGTGGTGGGAGGTTTAAAGTATTTTCTTGCAAAAAGATGAAAATGTAACAAAAAATTTAAAATTGCCCCAATTTACAAGTGTTTATGCAGTGTAGGGTAGCTGAATGCAAATAAAGTTAATGGATGCTCTGAGATGAGGTGGAGGTGGCGGCTGCATAGACCAAAGCAGTACTCTTCTCAACAGTTTCTCTAATTTCTTGCTTCATCTCTAGGACAGGAAGTGAAAGGAAATCTCTACGACAGGACACAGATGGAAAAAAATGTAAAGTTAGACGTTTTTTACCCTTCCCTAAAGATGCAAAACAAACCTAAAATGTCTAGGCAGTAAATTCACTTAAAGTGGTTGTAAACCCTTACAATCCACTTTTTGCTACAGGTAAGCCTATAATAAGGCTTACAGTGGGGACGGAAAGTATTCAGACCCCCTTAAATTTTTCACTCTTTGTTATATTGCAGCCATTTGATAAAATCATATAAGTTCATTTTTTTTCCTCATTAATGTACACACAGCACCCCATATTGACAGAAAAACACAGAATTGTTGACATTTTTGCAGATTTTATTAAAAAAGAAAAACTGAAATATCACATGGTCCTAAGTATTCAGACCCTTTGCTCAGTATTTAGTAGAAGCACCCTTTTGATCTAATACAGCCATGATTCTTTTTGGGAAAGATGCAACAAGTTTTTCACACCTGGATTTGGGGATCCTCTGCCATTCCTCCTTGCAGATCCTCTCCAGTTCTGTCAGGTTGGATAGTAAACGTTGGTGGACAGCCATTTTTAGGTCTCTCCTGAGATGCTCAATTTGGTTTAAGTCAGGGCTCTGGCTGGGCCATTCAAGAACAGTCACGGAGTTGTTGTGAAGCCACTCCTTCGTTATTTTAGCTGTGTGTTTAGGGTCATTGTCTTGTTGGAAGGTAAACCTTCTGCCCAGTCTGAGGTCCTGAGCACTCTGGAGAAGGTTTTCGTCCAGGATATCCCTGTGCTTGGCCGCATTCATCTTTCACTCGATTGCAGTCGTCCTGTCCCTGCAGCTGAAAAACACCCCCACTGCATGATGCTGCCACCACCATGCTTCACTGTTGGGACTGTATTGGACAGGTGATGAGCAGTGCTTGGTTTTCTCCACACATACCGCTTAGAAATTAAGGCCAAAAAGTTCTATCTTGGTCTCATCAGACCAGAGAATCTTATTTCTCACCATCTTGGAGTCGTTCAGGTGTTTTTTAGCAAACTCCATGCGGGCTTTCATGTGTCTTGCACTGAGGAGAGGCTTCCGTCGGGCCACTCTGCCATAAAGCCCAGACTGGTAGAGGGCTGCAGTGATGGTTGACTTTGTACAACTTTCTCCCATCTCTCGACCGCATCTCTGGAGCTCAGCCACAGTGATCTTTGGGTTCTTCTTTACCTCTCTCACCAAGGCTCTTCTCCCCCGAGTGTGATAGGCCGGTTTAAATAGCCCGCCCGGCACTAGCGGGAGTGCGTGCCCGTGCGTGACAGCGCGCGCACATGTGCAGTGGAACCCGTGGCCGTGTCCCCATGCGTCTGGATCGCCGATTACTGGCAGGATCTTCATGACATTACCTCTCTCACCAAGGCTCTTCTCCCCCGATAGCTCAGTTTGGCCGGACAGCCAGCTCTAGGAAGGGTTCTGGTCGTTCCAAACGTCTTCTATTTAAGGATTATGGAGGCCACTGTGCTCTTAGGAACCTTAAGTGCAGCAGAAATTTTTTTGTAACCTTGGCCAGATCTGTGCCTTGCCACAATTCTGTCTCTGAGCTCTTCAGGCAGTTCCTTTGACCTCATGATTCTCATTTGCTCTGACATGCACTGTGAGCTGTAAGGTCTTATATAGACAGGTGTGTGGCTTTCCTAATCAAGTCCAATCAGTATAATCAAACACAGCTGGACTCAAATGAAGGTGTATAACCATCTCAAGGATGATCAGAAGAAATGGACAGCACCTGAGTTAAATATGAGTGTCACAGCAAAGGGTCTGAATACTTAGGACCATGTGATATTTCAGTTTTTCTTTTTTTAATAAATCTGCAAAAATGTCAACAATTCTGTGTTTTTCTGTCAATATGGGGTGCTGTGTGTACATTGAGGAAAAAAATGAACTTAAATGATTTTTCAAATGGCTGCAATATAACAAAGAGTGAAAAATTTAAGGGGGTCTGAATACTTTCCGTCCCCCACTGTACCTGTAGCTACCCCGGATATCTCCTAAACCTGCACGGTTTAGGAGTTATTCCCTGTATCTGCATGTGCCGACGTCATTGTCACATGCACACTGAAGCAATGGCACGTACGTGCCATTTGCTTCAGTGAGTGTGCCGTTACCAGCGGCTCCCACACGCATGCGCGGGAGTGACGTCATCGCGGCTCCGGCCAATCACAGCGCTGGAGCTGCGATACCCTGAAGTAACTCCAGGGAGAAATGTCGCCGGCCGGTGCTGTGTACGGGCACCGCAGCCGGGGCTTCGATCTTAGGTGAGTATTGCATAATGAGCTAGTATGCTATGCATACTAGCTCATTATGCCTTTTGTCTTGCAGGTCATCCTTTTCTTTTTTTTTTTTCATGTGGGTTTACAACCACTTTAACCACTTCAGCCCCTGGAAGATTTGGCTGCTGAATGACTGGGCCATTTTTTGCGATTTGGCACTGCGTCGCTTTAACTGACAGTTGCGCTGTTGTGCGACGCTGCACCCAGACAAAATTGACATCCTTTTTTTCCCACAAATAGAGCTTTCTTTTGGTGGTATTTAATCGCCTATGTGGTTCTTATTTTTTGCGCTATAAACAAAAACATAGCGACAATTTTGAAAACACATTTTGTACTTTTTGCTATAATAAATATCCCCCTTTTTTTTTTTTTTTTTTTTTAAAAGCTAATTTTTTCTCAGTTTGGGCCGATATTTATTCTTCATGTTTTTGGTAAAAAAAAATTGCAATAAGCGTATATTGATTGGTTTGCGCAAAAGTTATAGCGTCTACAAAGTAGGGATAAATTTATAGCATTTTTATTATTATTTTTTTTTTTTACTAGTACTGGCGGCGATCTGCCTTTTTTATCCAGACTGTGACATTATGGTGGACACTTTTGCCACATTTTTGGGACTATTGGCATTTATACAGCGATCAGTGCTATAAAAATGCACTGATTACTGTAAAAATGTCACTGGCAGGGAAGGGCTTCACACTAGGGGGCGAACAAGGGGTTAACTGCGTTCCCCAGTACGTGTTTCTAACTGGGGGAGGGGACTGACTAGAGGAAGTGACGGATCGTGGTTCCTAGCTAATAGGAACACACGATCTGTCACTCCTGTCAGAACAGAACAGGGAAGTGTGTGTTTGCACACACTCATCTCTGTTCTGTCTCTTGTGCTCCCGATCACTCGCATTTGCACCCCCGCTGTGCAGAGCTTTCAATTCTGATCCCACGAGCCGACATATAGCTATGCCAGTTTGCGGGATCGTGCCGACCTGCCACGGTAAAATGATAGCAGCTGTTCGGCAAGCGGTTAAAGCAGTATTAAACTCAAAAGCAAGCAGTTTATTATATTGCATCTTACCAATTCTTAGATGTGATGGCTGCATTAGTTTTCTTTTTTAGGCATTATTTCCTGACAGGGGTGCTTACAGTGATCACGTTTTATGTAGTCATGTAAAACCTTTATCCCAACATAAAAAATGGTGCTGTAAGCCTGTAACTGCAGTTGAGCTAGAGAATGACTTGAGTTTGTTAGTGTATCTAAATCGACAAGTACATATAACACTTCCCTCCTCCCAGCCTGCCAGTGCTGCTGTCCAAAGGTGTCCCCTGTGCTCCTAATCCCAGGATTGGTACTGGCCAGATCACCAGGTAAAAACTAAGGGAAGAGAACCTTAAAAAAAAAAAAACGAACGCAGCTACCACAACCAATGATTTTTAAGCTGCAATATGACATTTTTGGTTTTGTGTTTAATACCTCTTTAATACTGGGTTCACACTTTTGCGTGTGGGTGTGGGAATTGCACCAATATGCTGGCAATGCATGCAAATAAAGGCTTCATGCACACTAGCAGCTGTACTAAATGCCAGAAAAACGCCATCACAAAAACGCTCATATTAAGAGTTTTTGTTTTGGCATTTAGCAGCGCCTGGCAGGTTATGGAGCAGATGGCTGCTGCATCCTTAACAACCAATGACTCATCATTCTTTAAAAAACTGCATTGGGGTCCCCCTCAATCCATTCCAGGCCCTTTGGGTCTGCTACAGATTTTAAAAGAAACCCCATGCCAAAATTAAATTAAAAAAATTGGCGTGGGGTTTCTCTTAATATCCTTACCAGACCGAAAATTTTATTTTAATTGCCCATTATTTTGTTTACATTCAGCTGTCAGCAAGGAACCCCGCTCACAGCTGAAGAGTCATCCATTGTTAAGGACGCGATGGCAGGCTTGCCAGTCCACTCCTTAACAACCAGATAGTCAGCTTTTTCCCCATTCATCTTTCCCTCCCCTCTTAGGAAACAACGCCTTTCAATTCAATATTTCAGGTGTTTCCTCCGTTGGGGAGACACTGCTAGGGAGCCGTGGCTGGACAGCCAGAGAGGCTGAAGGCAAAATGTTTTTGGGGGGGGGGGGGAAGAGTCGGCTCTCTCTTCCTCTCCCTGTTTAAAACTGTAGTTTGGCACGCCACAGCTTCTCTTGGGGAAGGAGGACAGCTGAGGAGGTCTGCGTTCTTCCGCCCAGGGGAGCGCTGTGGGAAGTGCACCAGATCCCTCCTGCCTGTTCAGGCAGCCAGTGTGTGGAGCTCTATAGCCGGGCCGGATGACGAGCGAGGTCAGTTCCGGCGGGGGCGGGCACTTCCAACGATCCCGCGTCTTCCGGTTCCGGATGCGGGACATAAAATGGACTGAGCGTTTTGGCTGGTACGGCCCTGTCTTCTTGCTGTAGAGTCAGCTGTCGGCGGCACGGTCGACCACCATCCTCAGCGGGACATGTCAGAGGCCGAGGTCTCAGGACTGCTCCGGGAGATAATAGCACTAGCCATGCTAAGGTAACTGGAACCCTGGGGTGGTGTTCCCTTAACTAATCCGGACAGCTCCACGGGTGTTTCCCCTCCTTGGTGGTTGTGGGGGGGGTTTGGGACCTGGTAGTGGTTGGTCCTCTGTAATTGCACTGGTGAGATTTGGCATTTATGGCTGCTCTTTTTTCAGAAAGCCACAGAGAAAAACAAGCCGCCTTATGGTTCCAAGAAAAAAATGTTCCTCTTGTAGAGTCACCATGGAGGAATCCTCGACCAAGGCACTCTGCACTCTGTAAAGAGTGCATTGAGGGGTTAGGGAGCAGGCAGCAGAACAAGGTATGGACCTGGCAGTGTCCGTCAAGGAGCTTTCTAGCACTTTTCAGTCCTTTAAAGCACTTTTTTCTAGCTTCCAGTTGCAGTAAGCCCAGAGTAATCCTTCACCAGTGCAGCAGAGTGTTGCACCTAGCCCAGTGGATACTCCCTCTGTTGGAGAGAGACCAGGGGGCTCCAGAGAGGAAATTGAGGAGGAGCCAGACAGCGCCGCTTCAGACTCCCAAGGGGAGTCGGATGCAGAGGAGGTGGATGGGGAATCCACAAGAACCTCTCGCTATAAACTTTCCCTTGACGAAGTGGAGGATCTCTTGGGAGCTATCCACAACACTTTGGGTATACAAGAGGAAAAAGAAGGCGTTATCGCTCCATGACTAGATGTACAAAGGTCTAGGGCAGTGGTTCTCAACTCCAGTCCTCAGAACCCACTAACAGGCCAGATTTTAAGTATTACCTTGGGGAGAGGCAGACTAGAATACTGCAATCACTGATCAGCAAATGATATCACCTGTGATGTACTTCAGTTATCTTACAAACCTGGCCTGTTAGTGGGCCCTGAGGACCGGAGTTGAGAACCACTTTTCTAGGGGAACAAAAAAGGAGGGAGTTCCCGGTCCATGATGTCTTGGTCGAAGCCATCAAGAAGGAATGGAAAGATCCTGAAAGGAAACCTTTCTTTTCAAGGGCTTTGAAACAAAGGTTTCCCTTTGCAGAAGAGGAGGCTTTAGTCTGGAATAAATCTCCTAGACTAGATGCTGCTTTTTCTCAGGTTTCCACGCATATGGACCTGGCCTTCGAGGATATGGGGGTTCTTTCAGATCCCATGGACAGAAGGATGGACTCTCTTTTGAAGAAGTCCTGGGGTTCGTCGCAGGGAAACCTTAAGCCTGCCATGGCCGTCACAGTGGTGGCCCGCCACATGGAATATTAGCTTACTCAAATTAAGGCACACATTGAAGCAGCTACGCCTAAAGAAACTATTTTGTCTTCCTTCCCCATGCTACTTAAGGGGGTAGCATATATTGCGGACACTTCAGCTGAATCGGTGCGCATGTCTGCAAGGTCCTCAGCCCTCACTAATTCAGCTTGTAGGGCCTTATGGCTTAAGACGTGTCAAGGAAAAGAGGTTACCGGCTGGAGTTCTCAGAACCTCCTCTGCACAGACTCCTTGTCACCAAAAATCATCAGCTCTTCTATCCTCCCTACAGGAGCTGGAGAAGCAAGAGCTGGTGGTACAAGTTGCAGGCAGAGGCTTCTATTCCCACATCTTTGTGGTCCGCAAACCTTCGGGAAAGTTCAGGCTTATCTTGAACCTGAAGCCTCTGAATGTCTCAATTACTTACAGGCGATTCCGGATGGCGCTCCTTCCCCCGAATTGCTTCATGGCGTCGATAGACTTGAAAGATGCTTATTCCGCGTACACACGAGCGGACTTTTCGACCGGACTGGTCCGACGGGCCGAGTTCGGTGGACAATTCGACCGTGTGTGGGCTTCATCGGACCTGCAGCGGACTTTTTCGGTCGAAAATCTGACGGACTTTAGATTTGGAACATGTTTCAAATCTTTCTGACGGACTCAAGTCCGGTCAAAAAGTTTGCTCGTCTGTATGCTAGTCCGACGGACAAAAACCAACGCTAGGGCAGCTATTGGCTACTGGCTATCAACTTCCTTATTTTAGTCCGGTCATACGTCATCACGTACGAATCCGTCGGACTTTGGTGTGATCGTGTGTAGGCAAGTCCGTTCATTGGGAAAGTCTGTCGGAAGTCCGCCGAAAGTCCGTCGGATAGACCATCGGACCAGTCTGGTCGAAAAGTCCGCCCATTTGTACGCTGCATTATCTGCACATCCCAGTTGCAGAAAGCTATCAGAGATTTCTCAGACTGGCGGTAAAAACCAGGGAAGGGAAGTTTAATTTACAGTTCAAAGCAATCTCCTTTTGGACTATCCTCTTCCCCCTGCATCTTCACCAAAGTTATGGTGGAGGTCCTGGCTTTCTTGTGGCACAGAGGCATCTCGGTAGTCGCATACTTGGACGATCTACTTCTGTTTGCCTCTTCCCCTGAGCAGTTGTCACGGAGCAGTTGTCCCAGGATCTTCAGGTAGCAAGAGACATCCTACAAAACTTGGGGTGGCTCAAAAATCCAGTTTGGTTTCGTCCCAAAAGGTCACCTTCCTGGGCTATGTGTTGGATTCAACAAAGCAAAAGGTGTTCCTTCCTGTAGAGAAGATCCAGAAGGTGGACAAAGCAATGTTGTTGCTTTAGGGCAGCCGTCAGGTCTCAGTAAGAAAAGCGATGTCAGCCTTGGGCTTACTGACTTCCATGCTCTCAGCAGTTCAGTGGGCAGGGCTGCATTTACAACTGTTTATGCTGAGGGTCTGGGACCACAGTCAGGGGTCCCTGGACTCCCTAATATCTGTGCCGAGTCAGGTCAAGAGGTCCCTCTGGTGGTGGAGAAGGGGGTCCAATCTTTCACAGGGCCTGAAGTGGGTCCTTCCAGTCTCCAGGACGGTTACGACCGATGTGAGCGGCACAGGTTGGGGAGCACACCTAGATTCCAGGATGGTGCAAGGTACTTGAAGGCGAGAGAACGCAAATCAGTCCTTGAACTGGAGGGACCTGAGAGCAATAGACTTGGCTCTCAGAGCTTTTCAGAGAGAACTCCTGGGACAGCATGTGCGGGTCCGTTCGGACAACTTCTTAGCGGTGGCCTATATCAACAGGTAAGGGGGTACCAGATCCTTATGGGTTCTGGCGGGATCCATCCTCAGGTGGGCCGAAGCAAACATTCTCTCCCTTTCGGCAGTTTTGGCAGTACATTTGACGTGGGAACAAAACCAGGTAGCAGATTTTCTCAGCAGAAGGATGCTGAGGGAAGGCGACTGGGTTTTGAACCAGGACATCTTTGAGATGGTCACTCGGAAGTGGGGGGTGCCTTGTGTGGACCTCTTCACTGTGAGGGTGAACACAAAAGCGCGCCTGTTCTTTTCCCTAAACAGATGGGACGGAGCAGCCGGAGTGGATGCACTGGCACAGAGCTGGCGTTTCTCAAGGTGTTATGCCTTCCCCCCCTCCTGTACTGATTCCAGCAGTTCTGAGAAAGTTTCAGTCGGAAGACACAACCCTCATTTTGATCGTGCCACACTGGTCCAGGAGGCTGTGGTTCTCCGTGGTCCGATCTGTTTCCCCCAGGTGGAGTGGTGCAACCTTGCAGCATGGCTACTGAGGAGGATTTGCTGAAGGGCAAGGGTTTCTTGGATTGTCTAGTGGCGACTCTCCTAAGTTGCAGAAATAGGAAGACGCAAGCTATCTACCTAAAGGTGTGGAAACGCTTCAATAGTTGGTGCACAGAAAGCTCCTTCGATGTGCGCAGTTCTGTAGCAGTGTTGGAATTTCTGCAGTCAGGAGCGGACAAAGGATTAGCCCTTAGCACCTTGGACAGATGTCCGCCCTAAGCGTTTTCCTGGAAAAGCCGCTAGCAATAGATCCTTGGATAGCTAGGTTTTTCAGAGCCTTAGGCAGAGGCCAGTCAGAATTTCCCCCTTCCCAGTGTGGGATCTTTCTTTTTAGTTTTACAGGCCCTTACAGGGGATCCTTTTGAGCCGTTGGAGTCCTGTACGTTGAAGTTGATCACCCTCAAAACGGTGTTTTTGGTGGCGATCACCACGGCAAGGAGAGTGAGTGAACTCAAAGCCCTTTCTATTAGGGCACCTTTTTTTTCAGGTTTTCTCAGACCGTTTGTTTTTTAAAACGGATCCGGCTTTTTTGCCAAAGGTGGCCTCTAGTTTTTATAGAGGTCAAGAAATAGTTTTACCTACCTTCTGTTCGAATCCTGTGAGGGAACAGGAACATATTTTTCACAAAATGGACGTTAGAAGGTGCACCCTTCAGTACTTAGTACAAAATAGTTTAGGAAATCCGATTCCTTTTTTTGTTATTTTCAGGGGCTAGGAAAGGGTCCAGAGCCTCTAAACGTACGATAGCCAGATGGTTAAGGTTGGCCATTAAGTCAGGCTTATGTAATCAGGGCATTGGAGCCCCGGGAGGGTATTAAGGCACATTCCACCAGGGCAGTGATGACTTCTCAAGCAGAGTGGGCTGGTGCTTCTCCGGAGCAGATCTGTAGGGCTGCAACATGGTCCAGTTTTGCCATGTTTGTGAAGCACTACAGATTGGACCTGCTGTCAGCCAAAGACCAGGCCTTTGGGCGTGAAGTGCTGCAGGCAGTAGTCCCTCCCTAAGGTAAGGTGCTCGCTTATCCTCTCTATGGTGCTGTCCTGAAAGATGAATGGGGAAAAAACGGAGTTAGTTACCGGTAACATCCTTTTCCAGGAGTCTTTCAGGACAGCACCGGTACCTACTCAAATTGTTGGCTATCTATGAGAACTCATCGCATGAGATCGTCAGGTAAGATAAAGATTTGTATGACGTATTCATACATTGTGTCTCTCCAGCTGGCTGGAGGTACTCTTGAAGAACTGAGGGGCCGGCGGGATGGTGAGATTTAAATATTGAATTGAAAGGTGGTGTTTCCTAAGAGGGGAGGAACCAGTGTCTCTCTATGATGCTGTTCAAAAAGACTCCTGGAACAGGATGTTACCGGTAAGTAACTCAGTTTTTTTTTTCTGCTCCTAGAAGCTGAAGCTTCAAAAATGCTTCTAGACTAAATAGTGTGTATGTACACATAGGATAACACTCTTTGCGGTCCGAGTGGCTCATTAGCGGCAGGATCACTTTCAGAAGCAGCAAGAGGGGATGTCCCCACCCCCTCCCTCTGATTGCCGGTGTTTCTCGGGCTCGCCCGAGTGAGGTTTTGCTGGTGCAGCCAGCTGGTGACAGAGGCCAGCAGATTGCCTCTATGGCCTTGGAGGACTGGAGTGACGTCATGGTCTAGGGCGGAAGTAAACAAAGTTTTTTTTTTTTTTTTTTTTTTGTTTTTCTTTTATTAATATTTTTTAAAGCAATCAAATTTTTTTATCTTCTGCTTTTAAAGGAGAGGTTTGGGGTCTTTTTGACCCCAGATCTCTCCATAGGGAGGATCTGTCATCCTTTATTTCTATTACAAGGGATGTTTACATTCCTTGTAATAGAAATAATAAAAAAAAAATAATAATTAACTAATTATTTACAAACCGCGCTCCCTGTAAAGTGCAAGTGCAGATATCACACACTAGTGTAAAGCAAAGTAAAATATGGTGTATAAATAATATCAATAGGGGTACTCATAAATAGCTTTCAACTGAGTGAAATCAGTAAACAATCAAACATCAAAAATTAAAAATCAAATTCAAAAATTATGTGTTCAAAAAAATGTTCAAATAGTGTTGAAATCAGACTTCTGGATAAATCCTCCTGGGGTTCAGCAAGGCATCAGACAACAGTAATCCACCACCATCACCGGCCATACAGCCTACTCACCAGATTGTGGTGACTCCCATGACAGGAGTCAAAAATGCTTCAAGAAAAGCCAAAGAAGCTTCACATGATCACGGCTTTAATCAGGTGCTGGAACTCAGGTGACTCAGGTAACACTGTAGCTGCTTGGATGCATACAAACGAACTCCCGAATGGAGATGGGTCATTGGAGACCATTAGTGCCATGAATAGGGAGAAAATGAATGGAGAACTCTCATCGTGAAGTATGCCAAAAATTTATTGGACAAGCTAAAAGCAAGCTAAAAACCGCATCACCCACGTGTGGGTTTGTGCGGACAAACAAAACAAACTGTGCTACGAACGGAAGTAGCGTGTCACGTTCGGTATGTCTGACCGGTTTCGTCAGTGCGTTCTGACGTCGTCAGGGATCATACGAACGGGCACGCCGCCTCCTTAAATACACACATCAATCAAGGCATCCAATCCGGTGACATCCCGCTTCGCAGAGGGATTAACCAAAATTGAAAAATAAAATTAAAATAAACACTGCCATCTTGTGGCCAGCAAGCAGAATACAGTTATAAAATGATTACAACATCTAAACTGCCATCTTGTGGATAGATGCCAGATTACACAACTGAATAAAGTTTCAGTTTATGAATAAATCTGGATACATAAATAAAATAAAAAAAAAGATAAAATACATTTAATAAGTATATAAATTTAAGTGGTCTTAAACAGAGATGACTACATGAAAGAACTCAATAGGCTGGTAAGTGATACTATGACATATAAGAAAATCAAGGGTTATCCCACGAAAAAACATAAAATTTTAGTGAAGGATAGTGTACGCAAAGAGATAGGAATCCTTAACAAGAAAGAAGCCGGATATTTAGTCCCTGATGCACCCAGACTCCCTATAATATATCAATTGCCAAAAATACATAAAAATTCTCAATGCCCACCCGGTAGACCTATTATCATCGGCACAGATTCTATTCCTTCGAGATTAGGTGAATACGTTGATTATTTTTTGCAGCCCATTGTCCAATCGTACCCCTCATATTTGCGAGACAGTAAACATCTTATGAACTTGCTTAAGGATAATCCGGTTCAGGATGACACAATCATTATTACGATTGATGTTGAATCGCTCTATACCAACCTGGTTCAGAAAGATGTTTTGAGAACAACAAGGAGGGCCCTTGATTCCAAGTCCAGCCTCAGGGTTGAACAGAAAGAGTTTCTGATTGAGATCTTGGAGCTGGCTATGTCTAATAACTATTTTTGGCAGGAGGGGTCTTGTTACAGACAGATCAAGGATGGGAGCCAAGTATGCTCCCAGTGTGGCCAATATACTCCTGAGTCTTTGGGAAGACCACAGCATATTTGGAACCCAGACACCCGAGATCTGCCTGTACAAAAGGTACATTGATGACATGACATCGATGCAAAAACCAAGCAGTCTGCCAAGAAACAAAACATTCTTTATCAGTTGACCTTAAGTATAAACATTGTAACAATTTGTCAATTGAATAGACTTCCTGTGCAAGTGAAAAAAGTTTAACCACTTAAACTCTAAACCTTTTTCTGACATTTGTTGGTTTCAAGTTAAAATCATTTTTTTGCTAGAAAATTACTTAGAACCCCAAAACATATATTTTTTTTAGTAGACACCCTAGAGAATAAAATGGTGGTTGTTGCAATATTTTATGTCACACTGTATTTGCGCAGCGGTCTTACAAATGCAATTTTTTTTTGGAAAAAATACTTTAATGAATTAAAAAAAAAAAATCTAACCAGTAAAGTTAGCCCATTTTTTTTTTTTTTTGTATAATGTGAAAGATTTTACGTTGCGAGAATCGTGATCTTTTTATTCTAAGCAAAAAAATCACGATTCTCATTTTGGCCAGAATCGTGCAGCTCTAGTACGGGGCCCCGAAAACCAATCACTCCCTTCAGGATTTCTAAGGGCGTAGATTTTTGATTTCACTCCTCACTACCTATCACAGTTTTGAAGGCCCCCAAATGCCAAATTACCCCATTTTGGAGTAACCCCATTTTTTTGAGTCCATGGAATATTTTATATTTTGCCAGAAGTTGCGGGAAAATGACAACCTTTTTTTTTTTTTTTTTTTTTTTTTGCAAGTTGTCACTAAATGATATATTGCTCAAACATGCCATGGGTATATGTGGAATTACACCCCAAAATACATTCTGCTGCTTCTCCTGAGTATGGGGATACCACATGTGTGGGACTTTTTGGGAGCCTAGCTGCGTACGTGGCCCCGAAAACCAATCACCGCCTTCAGGATTTCTAAGGGCGTAAATTTTTGATTTCACTCCTCACTACCTATCACAGTTTCGAAGACCATAAAATGCCAAGATGGCACAAACCCCCCCAAATGACCCCATTTTGGAAAGTAGATACCCCAAGCTATTTGCTGAGAGGCATGGTGAGTATTTTTCAGCGCTCATTTGTTTTTGAAAATAAAGAAAGAAAAGAAAAAATGTATTTTTTTTTCTTTTTTCAATTTTCAAAACTTTGTGACAAAAAGCGAGGTCTGCAAAATACTCACCATACCTCTCAGCAAATAGCTTGGGGTGTCTACTTTCCAAAATGGGGTCATTTGGGGGGGGGGGGGTTGTGCCATCTGGGCATTCCATGGCCTCCGAAACTGTGATAGGCAGTGAGGAGTGAAATCAAAAATTTACACCCTTAGAAACCCTGAAGGTGGTGCTTGGTTTTCGGTATCCCGTACGTGGCTAGGCTCCCAAAAAGTCTCACACATGTGGTATCCCTGTACTCAGGAGAAGCAACAGAATGTATTTTGGGGTGTAATTTTACATATGCCCAAGGCATGTTTGAGCAATATATCATTTAGTGACAACTTTGTGCAAAAAAAAAAAAAAAAATTGTCTTTTTCCCCGCAACTTGTGTCACAATATAAAATATTCCATGGACTCAACATGCCTCTCAGCAAATAGCTTGGGGTGTCTACTTTCCAAAATGGGGTCATTTGGGGGGGGGGGGGGTGTTGAACTGTTCTGGCATTTTATGCACAACATTTAGAAGCTTATGTCACACATCACCCACTCTTCTAACCACTTGAAGACAAAGCCCTTTCTGACACTTTTTGTTTACATGAGAAAATATTTTTTTTTGCAAGAAATTACTTTGAACCCCCACACATTATATATATATATATTTTTTTAAAGCAAAGGCCCTACCGATTAAAATGGTGTGTGTTTAATTTTTTTTTTCACACAGTATTTGCGCAGCGATTTTTCAAATGCATTTTTTTGGGAAAAAACACACTTTTTTCATGTTAATGCACTAAAACACACTATATTGCCCAAATGTTTGATGAAATGAAAAAGATGATCTTAGGCCGAGTACATGGATACCAAACACGACATGCTTTAAAACTGCACACAAACGTGCAGTGGCGACAAACTACATACATAAAAGCCTTTACAGGTTACCACTTTAGATTTACAGAGGAGGTCTACTGTTAAAATTACTTCCCTCGATCTGACCTTCGCGGTGATACCTCACATGCATGGTGCAATTGCTGTTTACATTTGAAGCCAGACCGACGCCTTTGCGCGAGAGCAGGGGGGACAGGGGTGCTTTTTTTTTTTTTTTCTTTATTTTTTTTTTAATTTTTTTAATCTTATTTTTAAACTGTTCCTTTCATTTTTTTTTAAATCATTTTTATTGTTATCTCAGGGAATGTAAATATCCCCTATGATAGCAATAGGTAGTGACGGGTACTCTTTTTTTGAAACAATTGGTGTCTATTAGACCCTAGATCTCTCCTCTGCTCTCAAAGCATCTGACCACACCAAGATTGGTGTGATAAAATGCTTTCCCAATTTCCCAATGGCGCTGTTTACATCCGGCGAAATCTAAGTCATGAAATGCTCATAGCTTCCGGTTTCTTATGCCATAGAGATGATTAGAGCCATTCTGGTCTCTGATCAGCTCTATAGTCAGCTGGCTGAATCACTGGCTGCATTCTCGGGTTCCCTGTTGGGACAGGAGAGCCAGAGAAAACCATGGAAGACGGTGGGGGGGGGGGGGGACATTCCCTCCCACTGCTTGTAAAAGCAGTCTAGAAGCTAATTAGCTGCTAGTATTGCTTTTACGTGAAAGCCGACCGCTGGCTGAAAAGAATGATACCAAAATGATACCTAAACCTGCAGGCATCATTCTGGTATAACCACTCAAAGTCCAGCAACATACCAGTATGTTGCTGGTCCTTGTTTGGCATATATTGTAATCTTTTTTTTTTTCATGCAGCCTGTGGGCTGAACGAAAAAAAGAGATTGATCGGTGGGTATGCCCACCATTAGAATACCTCCCTTCATTCACCCACTTCTAATGATGGGCATACATGCACCATTTATATATGCCGAAGCATGGGGGCATCCGCCCCAAAAGTTAGGAGCAAATTGCTCCTCCGCCCCTGCTGCCCCCATACTTCGGCATATATGCTCTCTTTTTTTTTTTTTTTAACTGTGGTGGTGAAATCACCCCCTGCAGCGCTGGAGTCACAGCTTTATTTATCGTGGGAGCAAACACTGTTGCTGTCAAGATAAATAAATCTGCGCTTCAACTGAATGGTGTACCTGCTAAGCAAATGATAGTTAATAATAAAACAAAGTACATTTCAGTATAACAGTAAGACATACCATACCTGCAAAGCAAATACAAAAAAAAACATAGTAAAAAATAAAACATTTTTTTAATGCAACCTGTGCCTTAAATATATATATATATGCCGAAGCATGGGGGCATCCACCTGCAAAAGGTAGGAGCAAATCGCTCTTCCGCCCCTGCTGCCCCCATGCTTCGGCATATATGCTCTTTTTTTTTTTTTTTAACTGTGGTGGTGAAATCACCTCCGACAGCGCTGGAGTCACGGCTTTATGTATCGTGGGAGCAAGCGCTGTTGCTGTCAAGATAAATAAATCTGCGCTGCAGCTGAATGGCGTACCTGGAAACCAAAAAATGGTTAACAATAAAACACAGTAAACGGTAAAGTATAAAAAAATTACATACCTGAAAAGCAAACATGATAAAACATAATAACAATAAAACATTGCAGAATAGAATACAGTAAAAAAGAGCAGAACAATAGAGAGAGAATAGAGAGAGAGAACAATAAAACGACAACTATTTTTGTTTTTTTTTATTTTATATTTTTTTGTGTATTTTTTTTATTTTTCATAAATGTAACTGTAACCGGTTCCAGGTTCGGGTCTTTCAAATTGCGATGGCATCTTGGGAGACCCTGTGAAAGTGTGCCTAGTCTGTGCAATGCTGTACCCTACGCTAAAACTCAACTAGTGTATGGAAGCGCTCAAAACATTCACCAATGCAAAGTCCAGGATTGTCAGGACAGGAGGGACAATAGCGGTGTCACGCCTATATCCGCGCCTTCTACAGACACGACATTTTCTTTGGGGGGCTCGTTGGGTAGGGGTACTCGGGAGGACATAAGGAAAATGCCTCTCATGCAGCCGGCTTACTGCATTTGGTTGGGGAAGGTGAGGTGGAGCACCGTCTGGAAACAGAAGGGCTCTGACGATCTCTTTCTGGAATTTAAGGAAGGATCCAGTCCGTCCTGAAGTTCTGTATAGCACATGAGCAGCAAAGCCAATTGAAATAAGTATACAGACACTTTTTTATACCAGCGTCTGGCTTTACGGGCAACTAGGTATGGCGCCAACAACTGGTCATGGAGGTCCACCCCTCCCATATTTTGGTTATATTCGTGGACACAGAGGGGTTTCTCCACAACACCAGTCGCCGTAGTAATTTGGACAGTCGTGTCTGCATGAAGGGAGGTAAGAATGAAAACATTCTTATTATCCCTCCACTTCAAAGCGAGCAAGTTATTACACTTCAAGCAGGCTCTCTCCCCCAGCCTAAGATGGGAATCTACAAGCCGCTGGGGAAAGCCCCGGCGATTAGATCGCACGGTGCCACATGCTCCAATCTGATTAGCAAATAAGTGACTAAAAAGTGGCACGCTCGTGTAATAATTGTCCACGTACAAGTGGTACCCCTTTCCGAAGGGTGACACCAAGTCCCACACAATCTTTCCAACGCTTCCTATATAGTCAGGGAAGTTTTTCGGCTCTACGTGACTATCTCTTCCCTCGTAAACCATAAAACTACATGTATAGCCTGTGGCCCTGTCACAGAGCTTATACAGCTTGACCCCGTATCTGGCACGCTTGCTGGGAAGGTACTGTTTGAATGACAAGCGGCCAGAAAACTTAATCAGGGACCCATCAACGCAGACAACTTGATGGGGAGTAAACAAGTCTGCAAAACGTTGGTTGAAGTGGTTTACGAGGAGCCAAATTTTGTAGAGCCGATAGTATCCAGGGTCTCCACAAGGACGACAGAGTTCATTGTTGTTGAAGTGCATGAACTGCAAAATCTGCTTGTATTGTGCCCTGGCCATGGAGGCAGAGAACACGGGCATATGGTGAATTGGGTCAGTGGACCAATATGACCGCAACTGACTCTTTTTGGTTATGCCCATGAGGAGGGATAGGCCCAGAAAGATCTTAAATTCGGAAACCGTAATTGGTTTCCAATCTCTGGCAAGGGAGGATTGGGTAATAGTGGCGATGTGTTGACCAGCGTAGAAATTGCTTTGGTCCACAATAGATCTATAGAAATCTTCAGTGAATAAAAATCAAGTGACGTAAAATCAACTGTTTCCACCTGAATGCCGCGTTGGCCAGTGAATGGGGGAAGTACGGGTGCTGCAGAAGTGGTGGGTTCCCAATTAGGATTGGTGAATGCAGCAGGAAGGGCACTATGGGCACGACGGGCCTGTGTTCGTCTTCTTGATGGCAGTGGGACACTACATGTGCTTGCCACCTCGCCAGCTTGAACTGCACTTATGTACGACCAGGGTATACTAGGCCGCTGGTACTTGCCAGTTTACCAGAAGTAATAGCGGCGCTAGTACTTCTCTGCTACATACAAGAGCCCTGCAGTTTTTGCACCTTAACAGCAGAAGAAGAAGATTGGGGTCTGGTACGCCTGACCTTGGCAGGGACCACGACTCCGTTGTCAGAGCTATCTGTCATGGAGCCGCTGCTGTCTACAGGTTTGTATTTTGAGCCTGAATCTGACAGATGAGTGACTTCCTCTTCACTATCTGTCATGCTCAGAAACATGTAGGCCTCTTCACTACTGTACCTTCGGTTTGCCATTTTGGGCTCTAAATTTAGTGGTACAGTAGTTAGGCTCACAGGTAAAAAAGCTCCTGACTGTTAGCGACTGTATCAAAACGCTACCAAAAAACTGTTAGCGATCGCAGGGATCAGGCCTGACTCTGCAAACACTGCAGTTATGTGTGTTTAGTGTTTTGTAAGTGACAGTGATCGATCGATACTGCACTTGGGTGGGCTGGGCTGGGCGGAGGGGCAAAACGCAGGTGCTAGCAGGTATCTGGGCTGATCCTGCTATCACTGCGTTTTTGGGAACCCTAAACTGGTGGGGATGCTAGTATAGATCTGATCCGATCAGATATCGATCTGTTCAGATACTATACCACTAAGGGAGGTGTATGCTGCGTGCGTGGGTGTTAGCGGTACTGGCACTAACCTGACTCTGGTAATGGTACATATTGATTTGTGACTCCCAAATAAATCAATATAAGCGGCGCTATTATTAATAGTATACTCTATGAATGAAGAAACCTAAAACAAATCCATGACTTAGTGATAAATCATAACTAAGCGTTCAAAACATATACTAAACAAATGACACTGTTATGTGTCACTATACACGCTGAAAAATCCTACAAAAATCCGTTGGGATAAATGTAAATGACACTTATGTGTATTACTATTAAACGAAAAAATTGTGTATATATGTGAAAATCTTTTTTCAAAAGTCCATCATATATATAAAAAGAAAAAAAGGGAATAAATATGTGAAAATGTCCATAGAAAGAAACACCGTGAAGAGATGTGCTCTTTTTCTAAGAAACGTCACCACATCAAAACGTGCCAGTGATTCCTCTCCCTCTGAATTCAAAACTCACCGGATGAATATGCCTCACACTCTCGTGTTTTGGCAAAAGCGCATACAACACTGTACACAGTGTACTCAAAATTCACGTCCCATCCAACACGGTGTCATTTCATTCCATATGTGAATAAAGAAATGCGCACATAGTGTGATAACGTAAAACACCACATTTATTGAACTGTATAACCTTCAGTCATTGCACTCACATTACAAACTTGTAAAATCAAGCCAAAACAGCACAGCAATTCAATTCCTCAATCCTCCTGTGTGAACTCCCAGCACCAATGCAAACACGGTCGCGGCGGACCCAAGATCAGCGGAAAACAGGCTCTCACCCCACCAGCTGACTCTCGTCTGTGTCACGCAAGGATCCTCCGCTCATGCCCAGAGATGAGATGCAGTGTCTCCTCCGTCACTCTCTGCTATTGTTGGAATGCCGTACAGCCACGCCCCGACATGTTTCGTCATACCAGACTTAATCATGGGATTGGCTGTACGGTACGGCACCTCCTACTTTTATACTCTTCACTTCCAGCCCGGCTATAGACTACCCTCGACTTCCGCTTCAACAAGTGTCCCCGCGGCCGCAATACATCCCATGCTGAGACGATCACAACCGTCAGGAGACACTCATATATAAATCATTTTGTAATCACATATTAGCAGTAAAGTGTATCAGGTAACATTGAGCAATCAGGTAGTTAATGGTCTTACTGTCAGTTCCACAACTCTCTTATGCATATTCATTGCTGCTCGCTAAAGAAACCCCCACTCATATTTATAAAATTATTTATAAAAAATCTTTAAAAATCTAAAAAAACTAAAAACTGGTGTGTACAAATAAACTTCATATTTGAACCTAACGTATATCAGATGACCCCTCATTACAACCATATTACTGGTAATTCGTGTGCATATCAACCTACCCACCTTCACATCGGATCGATATCCAATGTTCCTACTTAAAAGGGCACTAATCCAGCGTGTCTATAAGTCAGTTGCATAAACCGCCACAGCCGCAAGGATAATGGCTACCATTCGATAGCCAGTCAATCACTGCAGCGTGGGTCGTATGCAACTAATCCATGTGATTACCTCCCACATTATAGTGCGCTGCCGTGCATGATTTAATCTCAAGCGGGCTGTCCATGCAATTAACGCATAGATGCTGGTTAGACACCTCACTCTCAACCGAACCCATGCATATGGTGTCAAAATATAGGCCATCGTGAGTGCATGTATGACACCACAGATGAGGATGTCATCTGCACGCATACTATCCGTACCCCCTAGCGGTAAGGGCTGTACTCGCACCCCTCCAGACGTAGACTCACCATAGCCTGCATCGCTAACACTAATCCCTGCAATTACCGGCCAAAGTGCACTGAGGCGATATGTGCAGTGGAATACAAAATATATCAACCTCCATGATATCATAGTGATGAAAATCATATATAGTCAGTAAAAAGGGACATCACTTGGGATAGGATCCCAATTAGCAAGATCTTTGCATACACTGCTTACAGATATTATAGCTACACTAAGGGCATCTTTCCTACTTAGCTAATTTCTCAAAAATCATTGATGAAGCAATTTAAGTCTACCTCAATGTTGAGGCCTCTGGGTGCAAGACATTTTAACCGAAATATCTATAGGGTCTCTCTCTGTGAGAGATCCCTTACCCTATTTGACCCTCTCCATGACGAATGAACACAGTCTATACCGCAAAACTGTGCTAAGGAGGGGTCTTGATTATGTTTCTCTTTAAAATGTAGCAATACGCTGTGATATTTAAAGCCATTTTTAATGTTCGTGAGATGTTCAGATATTCGAATTCTCAATAGTCTCTTCGTCCTTCCTACATACAACAACCCGCATGGGCACCATAATAGGTAAACAACATGCGAGGAGTTGCATGAGATGAATTCCTTTATCTCAAAGGTCTCTTGGTCTACACTGGTGATCCTGGTCATCCCCCTATTTGAAACCCTTATGCCCCGTACACACGGTCGGATTTTCCAATGGAAAATGTCCGAACGGAGCGTGTTGTCGGAAATTCCGACCGTGTGTGGGCTCCATCGGACATTTTCCATCGGATTTTCCGACATACAAAGTTGGAGAGCAGGAGATAAAATTTTCCGACAACAAAATCCGTTGTCGGAAATTCCGATAGTGTGTACACAAATCCGACGGACAAAGTGCCACGCATGCTCAGAATAAATAAAGAGATGAAAGCTATTGGCCACTG
Source organism: Aquarana catesbeiana (assembly GCF_042186555.1). Lineage (NCBI taxonomy): Eukaryota > Metazoa > Chordata > Amphibia > Anura > Ranidae > Aquarana > Aquarana catesbeiana. Next base: position 223,612,602 of record NC_133328.1, read on the forward strand.
CCCCGTTTATAGTCCCGACGTACGTGTTTTACGTCACCGCGTTTAGAACGATCGGATTTTCCAACAACTTTGTGTGACCGTGTGTATGCAAGACAAGTTTGAGCCAACATCCGTCGGAAAAAATCCTAGGATTTTGTTGTCGGAATGTCCGAACAAAGTCCGACCGTGTGTACGGGGCATTACAGTTTCACAACATACGCATTTTCTGCACGGGAAGAATCCTTTTAGACCAATCCTTAAGGTCTGTTGGCCTGGTGGATCTAAAATTTTTTTTCACAACCCGGTCCCCATAATTGGGGGCCCGTCTGTATACAAAATTCGGTGAAGATGGTAAAATTTCCTCCAATTGTCTATCTCGGCTCAAAATGTGCCAGTGTTTCTTAAAGATGGCTTCCACGTCCCTAAACTGGAAATGGAAGCCCGTGATGCACCTCATTTGGTGTTGATCACTCGTTGCTAGTGGTTGTTTCTTCCCAAAGCAGTGATCTCTAGGTGTATTAGCTATCTCCTGTATCGTCTCATTCAGCTTATTTTCTTGGTACCCCTTCTGTATAAATTTATCCTTCAGGATTTTGACTTGGGTGTGGTAGTCTTCCAGCTCAGTGCAATTTCTTCGCACTCTGAGTATTTGCCCCTTGGGTATATTGCGGATCCAGGTGGGATGATGTCCACTATTGATTTTCAAGTAACTGTTGCGATCCGTGGGCTTAAAATATACTTTCGTATTTAGCCCATTTGCCTTTTTCACTAACCTGACTCTGCCTGGGGCGATGCAGACCCTATCTGATCCTAAAACCTAACTTATATCACCCGCCGGGCGATTAGGGGGTTAAACCTTTATTAGGTAATAAACGGCGGATGCCCTGACACTATAAAAAACTAACTAACCAGCGTCACCCGTAACAGTTATACGGTTATCACTGGTGAAAGGGTTAGCTAGGGGGCAATCAGGGGGTTAAAACCTTTACTAGGTAGTATACGGGGGTACCTGACGCTATAAACACCTGACGGTGAACCTAAATACTTACCTGCCTAACTAGCTTCACCTGTGACACTAATACAGCGATCAGATAAACGATCGCTTAGTGACACTGGCGACGGGGGGTGATCAAGGGGTTAAAACTTTATTAGGGGGGGTTAGGGGGGTACCCTGGACCTAAAGGTGTCTACCACTAACTGCCCTGCCACTTATAACTGTCACAAAATGACACCAATGCAATAATCAGAAAAAAAAAACTGCTATTGGTGTCACTGTGACAGGGGGGTGAAAAGTGTGCCTGCGTGTTCTACTGGAAGTGTAGTGTTTGGTGCAAACATACTTGATGTCTTCTCTCCTCGGAAGCCGGAACGAAAAGGCTTCACGAGGAGTGATGACATCACTTCCTCTGCCGCTGTTTACATTACAGCAGCAGAGGAAGATTCTCATTCACCAGGAGCGCTTGTGAGGGGGTGGCCAAGAATCAGTGGCCTCCCCCTCAGCTTGGATCGCTCCTGGCGGTAATCCGACCGCCGCAGGCACGCGGGCAAGCAGGGACGTACAGGTAAGCCGTTATGCCTGCCGGTGCCATTGTGGAGACGTACATTGGCGTGCAGCGGTTGGCAACTGGTTAAAGCGGAGTTCCATCCGTTTTTTAGTTTATTAACAGTCAGCAGCAACAAAAAGCATAGCTGCTGACTTTTAATAAACCGACACTTACCTGTCCCACGGTCCAGCGAAGAGGCTGCTCCTCTCTCCCTTTCCGCCGGCACCATCATAGCCACTGTGGGCACCTGGCCGTGACAGCTTGGGGCTTCACGGCCCCACGTGCGACCTGTGTTGTGTCCCAGATCGCTGGCAGGGGGGTGCCGCCTAGGATGAGAGGAGGAGTCGCCTAGGCGGCCGAGAACAGGGAGAAGGAAGTGGGACAGGAAGTCCCACTAAAAGGAGGGTACACACTCTCCCCCCCCCCCAAAAAAAAATGACCTGCCAAATGTGGCATGTCGGGGGGGAGGAGTGCTTAAAGCAGAAGTTCCACTTTTGGGTGTAGTATGACTTGTGTCCCAATTGTATATGCTATATTACTTTCTTTATCTTACATCATAGGACACAGAGCCTCAAGTATTTACTTGGTGGGTTATGGGCCTACCGTCAAGTGTTGACGCTGGTATAACCAATACAGGAAGTTGACTCCCCTATATAACCCCTCCTCCTTCCAGGAGTCCTCAATTTTTTCGCCAGTGTCTAAGGTGTTGGTCACAAGTGAAGATGTGCTCTGAGGAGCTCCAGGGAGGGACCCATGCTGGATTTAAAAAACCTCCACAACCGGATCCATCCTCGCTACTGAGGTCATAGGATGGTACCTGGGCCTCGCATTGAAGAACGAGGTTTTGCCTGTAAGCTTCTCTTTGAGAGCTGGACCCTAGGAACCAGGACTCTTTTTGGTTTTTCATATTACCTAAAGTTGTTCCTGAGGGGTGCCATACAGGTCCAAAGGAGCGGAACCCCTATTAAAAGGGCCCCAGTCTTTGAAGGTTTAACTACACTGCCTGGTGAAAGTTGGATCTGTCTGTTAAATCAACAGTATCCTACAGCGAGGATAAGGTAAGCCTAGGAACTATAAAAAGTCCACTTATGCCTTTTTCTCCAAAAAAAAAAAAAAATATATATATATATATAACTGTATGCCTTAAAATGTCTCCTCTAGAGGGAGTATATTACACTTACCTAGTACGATGCTTTTTCAGCAGCTCTGTGTCTGGCTATAGCAGCGGGTGTGGTCCCTGCAGCCAGAGGGGAGTTCTTAATTGAACAGATGATGTTCCTCTTCTGAGGGATCTAAAGGGGTTACAGCAGTAGTTTATGAACATACAAAACCAGCCATTTGCATTTTTTGTATAAAGTCTTCCTTTAAAACTAGGAGCTTAACAAACACTGCTGATAAAAATTCCCCTCCCCCTCCCCTCTCCTCTCCTGGAGAGGTGCGGTAACAGCTGACACTTATGTAATCAGGTTCTCACCTGAGGCTTAACACATATGCTCTCAGTTCATATGCTGAAGACAGAAGTCTGTCACACTAAGAGACGCAGGAGCGCTGGACATTTCCAGCACAGGAAATATTATGGTACTCAGCATCAAAGGCTGATCCTTATGGTGACATTGTTTTCTTTTGCTAAAACTATTGTTCAGCAAATACCATAATTTGTTAAAGTGCCTCTGCTGTTGTGCTTAGCACATTTGATTTCCAGTGTACCACAAAGGTACCAAGGATTCCACCCCCAGGCGCTGGGAACTCCAGTCATGCATCCACACTGTCATCCTCTCCGGAGATACCTGACATGGCAAGCCAGGGTGAATCATACGAAGCAATTGGTGGTGTAACTGCTTCTCACACTTCAGCCCCTGTGTATGTGACTGAAGATGCATTCTCCTCTGCCCTGTTGGGCTTAGAAGGAAGATTAGCAGCTTTAATCACATTCTACATCCAAGAGGATAGGACGCATGCTAGATCCCCCTCCCCCACCTCAAACCCCTTTTTCCAAGGGAACAGTGGGCACAGGATGAGGTGTTATCCTCAGGTGATCACGGGGAAAAACAAGCCAAATTTTCCTCTGCGGAGGAAACAGTTTATGAACCTTATGCAACCTCACAATCTGACAGATTATTGGTACAAACTCTTACAGAGATGGTTCATTCCACTTTATATACTACTCCTAACAGAGTAAGCTGAAAGTCCAGGTCCCTTCTTTGGTTTTTAAAAAAGAAAAACTTTTACAGCGCTTATTTATGCTGAATGGGATCATCCGTATAAGCATTTTTTCCCTCCAAAGAGTTTCTCAGTTCTCTATCACGAAGGAAAAATTCACAAAGGTTGGAAAGTACCAGCAGTAGACGCTGCGATTTCCAGCATCAATAAAGATGCATAATTGCTTAAGCATCTAACAGATAAGGAGTTGGAATTTTTTTGTTAAAATCCTCCTACCAATGGCGCTATGTTTCGCCATAGATGCCATAAAAGACCCTATCCACCAGGCGTCTCGCCTTGCGCTTGTGGTAAAACACATGCTTAGGACCCTGTGGTTAAAAGGGTTGGTCAGCCGAAGCATCTTGCAAAAAAGGGTGTCTGACTAGTTTCCCTTTTCTTTGGGGAAGGTTTGGTGAAATACATCCAAATGATTTCTAGCAGTAAAGCTCTTTTGTCCAGTAGAAGGTATAAATGTCCTTTTATTTAAAGTGAAGCCACAACAGCTCACAGGTTAAGTACTCTGACGGCCAGTGCAGCCATGGGAGACTTCCTGACAGACATGGGTTCAGATCCACATGTCGGCGTTCACTAGTGAAGGAGCCACTCCTCACAGGTTAACTACTCTGACGGTCAGCGTAGCCATGGGAGGCTTCCTGAAAGACATGGGACCTGGTCCTCACGTTGGCTCCTTGTGACCTTGGACAAGTCACTTAAACGGATTCCTTCCCCTGTGCAGGGGCAGCTGCCTCTAGGCAGACTCTAGGGCATGATTTCCAAGAAATACTGTTCAGATCTGTGTGACTTCAAGGTAGTCCCTGCACTACTTTGGTACCACTTTGATGCGACTTGAGGTCCATAAACCTCTAGAATACACAGGCATTGTTTCCTGTCACATCAAAATCGCGCCCGACGTATTCTCGGCGGCAAAAGATCACGGTAAAATCACGCAACTTTGGGGTTCCAATAGTGGAAACTGAGCCTAAGAGGAGAAAATATTCAGCCCCTGTATACGTGATTAAAGATGCATTTTTCCTCCGCCCTGCAGGGCCTAGAAGGAAAATTAGCGACTTTAATCGCATCCGCTATCCAAGGATGGGAAGCGTGTTAGATCCCCCACTTGAGATCCCTTATCTAGGGAACAGTGGCATAGAGGATGAAGGATTACCCTCAGGTAATCTGGAAGAAAGGCAAACGGAGTACTCCTCTGCAGAGGAGACAACTAGAGTTGAACTTTTTTTCAGCCTTGCAATCTGAGAAATTTCTGGTACAAACCTCTTGCAGAGATGATTTGTGCCTCTTTCAAGCTACCTCTAGTAGAGTCAGCTGATAGTTCTGTTTTTTCTTAGGTTCCTTGGAACCTTCACTGCCTTTTTCATGCGTTTCCTGTACATGTACAGAGCCACGCAGAAATTCAACAGATTCATTCTAGATCTAAAAGAATCTAAATCAGTTCCTGAAGATACACTCCTTCTATGGAGTCGATCAAGTCAGTCGTTTCTATCCTGCAAGGAGGAAAACTTCTGGCGCCTATCGGCATCAGGGATGCATATCTGCATGTCCATATATTTCCCGCTCACCAAAGGTTTCTGCGGTTCGAAGTAGAACAGCAGCATTTCAGTTTATAGCCTTGCCCTTAGGGCTAGCTACAGCACCTCGAGTGTTCACAAAGGTGCTAGCCCCACCTGTAGCCAGGTCAAGGGCACAGGGCTTAAACAGTCTTTGCATACCTAGACGATCTATTGCTAATAGACCAATCGCTGTTCGGAGTAAGGTGTACGCATTACAACCAGTTACCTGGAAAGGTCTGGATTGCATTCTCAACCTAGTAAAGTCTCCTCCATTAAATTGCTAAAAAAGGGCTGCAGTATTTGGGTTTGGTCATAGATACAGCCCAGAAAAAGGGTCTTCTTGCCCAGAAAGAGAGAAAAAAAAACACAACTCCATAAAAGAGTTGGTACGGATGGTCAGGTCAAAAGGAGGTCCCTCCATTCGCCTTTGCATGAGGTTGTTAGAAAGGATGGTGGCTTCATTCGAAGCAGTTCCCTTTGCCCAGTTCCATTTGAGAATGTTACAAAACAGTATTCTATTTGCTTGGAACAAAACGATCCAAGCTTTGGACTTGCCAATGCGGCTGTCCCAGAGCCTCAATTGGTGGTTACTAAAGAATGTCCTAAAGGGTAAATCCTTCAGACCACTTATCTGGTAAGTGGTAATGACAGAAGACAACTGTCCAAGGACAGTGTTCAAGTACTGAAAGAGCCTTGCCCAGCAACATCCTAGAGATTCGGCAGTGCGTCTGGCTCTAAAAGCCTGGACTTCCAGGTTAAGGGATTGTCCCAACAGGATCCAATCCGTCAATGCTACGGCTGTGGCCTATATCAATCTCCAAAAGGGGCACCAAGAATCTCTCAGTGCAGAGAGAAGTGAACCATATTCTAACTTGGGCAGAAAGAAATATTCCGTGCCCATCGGCAGTCTTCATTCCGGGAACAGAGAATTGGCACGCGCACTACATGTGCCGCCAGCAGATTATTCCCAGGGGAATGGTCTATTCACCCCGACGTGTTTCGGGCTGTTTGTCAAGGATGGGGGACTCTGGATGTAGATCTTCTAGCATCCAGTGCAACATAAAGTTAGTCAACTTTGTGTCCACAACAAAGGATCCATTCGCATGCAGAACAGATGCGTTGGTGATACTGTGGGATCAGCTTTTACTGATCTATGCATTTCCCCCTATTCAGTTGCTGCCTCGACTTCTTTGCAGGATCAAGCTGGAAAGAAAACCGGTAATTCTGGCAGCACCAGCATGGCCCAGAAGGTCATGGTATGCAGAGGTTGTAAAGATGGCAGTGGAGGATCTGTGGTCCCTTCCACTAAGGCCAGACCTGCTCTCACAGGGGCCGATATTCCATCCTACTTTACGAATGCTAAATTTAACGGCCTGGCTATTGAGACCCACATTCTGAAAAGACGTGGGCTTTCCAAGGCAGTTATTTCTACTTTAATGCTAGGAAGCCAGCTTCTAGAGCTATATATTGTAGAGTCTGGAAACTTATGTTTCCTGGTGTGAATCCAAGGGTTGGCACCCTCAGAGATATATTAGAGGCAGAATTCTTGCCTTTCTACAAGTAGGCGTAGAGATTAAGTTGGCCCTGAGTACTATTAAGGGCCAAGTCTCAGCCTTATCAATTTTATTTCAAAGACCACTTGCTATGCATTCTTTAGTCCGGGGTTTCATGCAAGGAGTGATGCGGATTAATCCGCCAGTTAAATCACCCTTAAGCCCTTGGGACTTGAATTTAGTTTTGTCAGTGTTACAAAAACCGCCATTTGAACCATTACAGCATGTTCCCTTAGTCCTTCTGACTAGGAAGCTGATATTTTTGGTTGCTATATCCTCAGCAAGGAGGGTTTCAGAATTGGCTGCTCTTTCCTGTAAAGAGCCTTATTTGATTATTCATGAGGACAGAGTGGTGTTACGCCCTCGTCCAGGCTTTTTACCAAAAGTGGTTTCAGGCTTTCATCTGAATGAAGATATTGTCCTGCCATCGTTTTTTTTTTTTTTTTCCAAAACCATGTTCCAAGGTAGAGAAGTCACTACATTGTCTTGATGTGGTGAGAGCAGTGATGATCTATTTAAAGAAAACTGCTCAGATTCGTAAGACTGGTGTCTTATTTATTCTGCCAGAGGGTCCTAAAAAAGGACAGGCAGTGTCAAAATCCACTGTGGCTAAGTGGATTCGGCAAATTATAATTCAGACTTATGATTTAAAGGGAAAGAATCCCCCTTTTCAAGTTAAGGCGCACTCTACCAGAGCGGTTGGTGCTTCTTGGGCAGTGCGTCACCAGGCCTTCATGTCTCAGATCTGCAAGGCCGCGACTTGATCTTCAGTGTATACATTTTCAAAATTTTATCAAGTAGATGTAAAATGGAATGAGGATATTGCCTTCGGGCGCAGTGTGCTGCAAGCAGCAGTATAATTCCTCAAGGTCTGGGGGTGCCCTACGGGTTGTGTCTCCCTCCCCTCAAGTAGCATTGCTATGGGACATCCCACCAAGTAATTACTTGAGGCTCTGTGTCCTATGATGTACGATAAAGAAAATAGTATTTTTAAAACAGCTTACCTGTAAAATCCTTTTCTTGGAGTACATCATAGGACACAGGGCACCCGCCCCTCTGTTTTATGGGGTGAGAGTATATTGCTTGGCTACAAAAACTGAGGACTCCTGGAAGGAGGAGGGGATTATATAGGGGGGTCAACTTCCTGTATTGGTTATACCAGTGTCAACACCTGAAGGTAGGCCCATAACCCACCAAGTAATTACTTGAGGCTCTGTGTCCTATGATGTACTCCAAGAAAAGGATTTTACAGGTAAGCTGTTTTAAAAATCCTATTTTTTCTTTTTTTTTTTATTTGCTTTTTTTTTCCCCCACGAAAGTAGAGTTACTCTTCAAAGTATGTTTTGTCCAAAACAATTACGTTTGAAAAATACCATGTGACATAAAAACATTCAAACTTTCCCTAGGGTCTCTGCTAAAAAAAATATATATTTTTTGGGGGTTCTAAGTAGTTTTTTAGCAAAAAAAAAAAAAACATTAAAACTGTTGAAAGTGTGCATGGAGCCAAAAACTTCTGCAGTCCCCTAAAAATTGCTCAGCTCGGGTGTGGATCCAGACTTAATCGTGTGGGTGAAAAGTTTTCCTTTCACGGCAATTATGTTTCTGATTTAAATTTTGCAAACTAGCTGAATTGAGTACAGATGCATTGAAAGGGTTAACTATTAACCAGCTCTGTGCTGTAGATGTGGCACAATCAGCTGACAGGTTTTGTTTATGAAAAAATGAAACCGAAACTCAGCCTTCTTTTCCCTTGTTTGACATCAGAAGACCGAAACAGTGCAAAGGGTTTATATAGCTTCGCCAACAAGGAAATGGTTAGATTGTAGCTGAAAAGAAACAGGAGAATTACTGCAATACTGCTGGATCCTGTTGTGGGACAAGTAGCGAGGTATTGTGCCTGTTTTTAACACTAATTGCATTGAATAAAAACGTATATATCTTGATATGTTATTTAAAGTATGTATAATAGTTGCAGTAGTATTGTGTATGATGACTTGCTTACACAAAAAAGGTTGCTGTATTTTTTTTCTGTTGTGGATCCATTGCTTACTACTGCTTTGTGTTTATGTAATTATGTTTAAAGGGTGCTAATTGACGTGAAAAAATGTCCCAGTAGAGTTTATTACACTTGGGATTACACTGTACTGCTTTCCTAAGATATTATTGTAACCAGTACCTGTTTAAAGGCTTGTTGACTTCAGAACATGTGCAGGAATCCTGCGTTCCATGTGCTTTTTCCGAACGTTCAAAATGCACTTATTGTATGATCTGCTGCAGGCGTCGATGTGTTCCTAACGTCACCCCAAATGCAGTGCATTTTTTTTTTTTGTCTGCATTGGATCATATGCTACCGCAGTACTATGAGGTCCTGTTGCAGTGCATTTTTAAAAGCAGCGCATGCACTACTTTTGGTGCGATTTCAGGCCTGTTCAAATGAATGTGCGGGTAGTCGCATTGCACTCAGTCGATTCCCCTCCATCCATCTCAAGCATTAATCTGTGAAGAAAGCAGCATTGTTTACTAGTCTGTCAACAAGTTTGCTGAAACTTCACTGCGTAGCAAAGCTCCTAGCACCAATCCTATTTGACAACTCTGGTGTTTCAAATAATGGGGACCCTGCTGGCTGCTGTGGTTCCTCTTGCTGACCAATAGTCACTGTAGGACAAAGTAGTGATGTAGGGATCAGCAGGAGGAACCACATCAGCCAGTGGGAGATGCACTATTCCACAAACCCAGAGGTAGGATTGGTACTGGGAGCTCTGCCACACAGCAAATTTTCAGCAAAGGGGCCGATGGACTGGTATGTACAATGTTGCTTACTTCACAGGTTAGTGCTTCTGCCATTTTTTTTTTTACTTGGGGGTCACCTTTTAAAGGGACAACCAGCAGTACTATTAAGAAATGTATTCAATACCTTGTTAGTTATGAGTACTTTAAGCACTTCTGTACCACACCATAGCCGAAAGACGGCTACAGCGCAACTCTGTTGTACTGGAAGGGAGTCCATGGACGTCCTCTTAGAACACGCATCAGACGTGCTCTGAGATCTCTGTGTCATTAGGACGAAGCTGATCACAGATTGAGGTAAAGGGCCAATCACAGCGGCCCTTTACCATGTGTGATCAGCTTTGTTCACAGCTGATCACATGTAAACAAACTTGCCGGTTATCGCTGACAGTGTGAGGAGAAGAGATCGGTAACTGGCAAGTCTGACAGGGCACATTTACACTGATCAACAGTGCTCTGATTATCAGTGGATTCCCAACATTGCCACTCGGGCACTGACAAGGCTACACTAATCCGCACTATCAGTGCAGTCGCGTCAGCGCACATCAGTGAATAAATAAAAATTTACTTTTTTGCAAAGTTTTATAACCACAGCTAAGTAAAACCCTTTATTTATTTATTTATTCATTCAATTTTTAATTGTTGAGCAAAAAATTAAAAACCCAGTGGTGATTAAATGCAAACAAAAGAAAGCTCTATTTATGTGAAAAAAATTATAAAAATGTGATATGGGTACAGTGTTGTGCAACAGTGCTGAAAGCTGAGAATTGGTCTGAGCAGGAAGGGGGGTGAAAGTGCCCAGTAGGCAAGTGGTTAATCAAGCTATTTTTAGCTAAACTCAGACTGTTAAGCAATTTAAAGCAATACTAAAGTCTTATTTTTAACCAAAAATAAAAAAAAGTATACTTCCCTGCTCTGTGCAGTGGTTTGGCAAAGAGCAGCCTAGATCCTCCTCTTCTCAGGTCTCTCACCAGCGCTTCTGCTGAGCTGGCTGTGATTGGCAGCAGCGGGAGCCAATGGCAGTGGCAGAGTCCCTGGGTGTCGTGGCTCTCGTGCAACATCGCTGGATCGAGATGGAGCTCAGGTAAGTATGGGGGGGGGGCTACTGCACACAGAGGGTTTTTTATCTTAATGCATTAAATGTATTAGGATAAAAAACGTTCTACAATGGCACACCTCCCCAAACTCTATACCGTGGTTACAATTTGAGAGTATTTCGGTTGTCCCATTCTACCTCCCGGGTCTCCTCTCATCACGCTCTATTTGCCCCTAAAGACATTACACCGCTTAACTGTATTGTGGGCCAGTCCCTTTTATCTCTGGTCTCTTTATAAGGTGAAGTTTAAATTACTCTCTAATCCTGCACGCTTAGCTTCTTTTCTTGGTGAACCTCAATTCCCCCCAGCCTTCAATGCAGGCCTAGAGTTTAACTTTAGCTGGACCTCACAAGGTCTAGTGAATGAACTCTATTGCACGGCTCTTCCATTTGCACATTAGAGCATTTACAACAGAATTTTGCCTTCCACCATTCTGAATTTTACAAATCCGGCACTTTTATTCTAACATCCGAACCCAAATTGTGGAACCGGCTAAATCGCCATTTGAAAACCTATGCGGGGAGGCCTCTAGAGATGAGGGGGCTATCTCAATCTTATACCGGTACGTTAATGACCACAATACTATGACCAAATCTACAGTTATGCTGGGATGGGAGACAGTCTCCAATATGCATAAATGTACACCCTCTATCACTATCAAAGAGACTGTAGTCAAACAACATACCCGCTGGTATTACACACCTGACAGATTGCATAGAATTTACCCACTGGTTCCCGGCACATGCTTAAGAGGTCGAGCCAGCGATAGTCATAACGAGAGATGTATATTTGTACAACCTTATCTTATTTCTCGAATATACTTGCTCTGTGCCTAGATTGTTTGTTTGTACTTGCCTGAAATATTCAATAAAACGTTTGTAAACAAAAGATAAAAAACCTTCTGCCTTTAGAACCACTTGAACCACTTTAACCAGTTCAGCCCTGGAAGGATTTACCCCCTTAATGACCAGGCCATTTTTTGCGATATGGCACTGCGTCGCTTTAACTTACAATTGCGTGGTCGTGCGTCGTTGTACCCAAATAAAATTGATGTCCAATTAATTTTTTTTCCCCAAAAGTAGGGCTTTCTTTTGGTGGTATTTGATCACCTCTGCGTTTTTGTTTATAGCGCAAAAAAAAAAAAAGACCGACAATTTGAAAAAAAAAACAAACAATATTTTATTTATATATATATATATATATATATATATATATATATATATATATATATATATATATATATATATATATATATATATATATATATATATATATATATAATATATTGTGTAAAAAAAAAAAAAAAAAAAAAAAAAAATTTCTTCATCAGTTTAGGCCAATATGTATTCTACATATTTTTGGTAAAAACAATCGCAATTAGCATATATTTGGTTTGCGCAACAGTTATAGCATCTACAAAATAGGGCATAGATGTATGGCTTTTTTTATTTATTTTTTTTTACTAGTAAATTACAGCGATTTTTAGCGGGATTGCGGTGGACAGATCGGACACTTTTTGACACTTTTTTTTTTTTTTTTGGGACCAGTGACATTTTATACAGCGATCAGTGCTATAAAAATGCACTGATTACTGTATAAATGACACTGACAGGGAAGGGGTTAACACTAGGAGGCAATCAAGGGGTTAATTGTGTCCTTGGGAGGTGTTTCCTACCAGGAGGGTGGTGGGGGAGTGGACTGACTGGGAGAACAGAGATTGCTGTTCCTGATCACTAGGAACAGACAATCACACTGTACTCCCCTGACAGAACAGGGATCTGCTTTGTTTTTATATTGACAGATCATTGTTCTGCCTCTCTGTGGAGCAATCGCAGATGAACAGCGGACATCGCGGCCATCGGCTCCGGCGCTGCGGGCGCCTCTGGCGCTGTGCACGCGCCCACTATATCTATTACACGGTACCGGTATGGCAATTCGTGCATTAGAGTTGCCCTGCCGCGGTATAACTGCAAGTGGTTAAATACCAGCAGGACAAAGATCATTCTTTTGATTAGACTTGAAAATGTCTTTTAAAGTAAACCTGTTAGGGAGCAATGACGGGGGTTTCCATCATTGCTGGCCTCATTCTCTGACCCATCAGCTTAGACTATAACGAACATAAATGTATTTATTTTTTTAAATTTAAGATTTTTAGTAGAGTGGTTAGAAACTAAAGCTGCACGATTCTGGCTAAAATGACAAGCAAAATTTTTTTTTTTTCTTGGAATAAAGATCACGATTCTCGCAGCGTAACATCTTTCACATTATACAAAAAATTGGGCTAACTTTACTGTTTAGTTTTTTTTTTTTCTTTTTTAAAGTCATTGAAGTGTATTTTTGCCCAAAAAATTGTGTTTGAAAGATCGCTGGGCAAATGCAGTGTGACATAAAATATTGCAACTATCACCATTTTATTCCCTAGGGTCTCTGCTAAACATATATATAATGTTTTGGGGGTTCCAAGTAATTTTCTAGAAAAAAATACTGATTTTAACTTTGTAAGAAACAAGTGTCAGAAAAAGGTTTAGTCTTTAAGTGGTTAAACTTCCCCCATTTACAGACCAAAATTGAAAAGTTACAATGTTAAGTCCTCATGCACACGGACGTTTTTACAGCTGCTTTTTTGAGCTTTTTTTGCAGCTTAAAAAGGCCTGTCTATGTTAGTCTATGGCTTCATGCCCACCTAGGCGTTTTTGAGCTGCAAGTGGCATAGGCGTTTTTAAGCTGTAAAAAAAACCCAGGACCAGTGGGTTCTGAGAGGCGTTTTTCAGCTGTAAAAACGCTCTAACGCTGAAAAACGCTCAAAAACGCTCAAAAACGTCATTCACCAACGTTTTTTAGCGTTTTTGATCCATTGAAAAAAAAAAAAAAAAAATTTGAAAAAAAAAAAAACGCTCAAAAACGCTAACGCGGAAAAACGCTCAAAAACGCTAAAAAATGCTATTACAAAAACGCTGAAAAAAGCTGAAAAAAGTCACTGCTAAAATACTGGCGTTTTCATAACGTTTTTTTAACAGCCTGTGTGCATGAGGGCTTATAGTTATCTACTAGGGAGGGCAATGTTGTGAAAAATGTGGCAGGGTTTTTTTTTCTTTTGACAGCTGAGTGAGCAGAGAACTCTCTTCACTTGTTACATGAATGAATCGGGAAATTCTGCATAGAGATCGTAAGGGGGACGGTTTGAATCGTGATCACGATTTTTTTTAACGATTTATCATGCAGCTCTATTAGAAACACTGTCAGGTTTGTATTCCTGTGAGATTCATTTTCTCTGATTGCCTGTCACGGACTTTGGGCTGCAGGAGAACCATTCCCTGGGGAACTCTGTGTTTTAATGTGTTCTTAAGTTATCCAGACAGAGCTAGTCACTGATTACTTTTGGCTTCTTATGCATAGGTTAGTCCTATGGGGGATCCGGACTGTCTAAGGTGACCATTGCCTGAGATAATGGGAGTAGCCCTTATCTGATGGTTTTCTGTATAAATTCAGTGTGTTTCTCAAATAAAGCAGTTCTATTTCTGGTGTACTCCAAGACTGGTGTTGTCTGGTTTTTGGGGTTACTATAGCCAGATCCATTGGTCTCTTGTTCCAGGACTTGTGAAGCAGCTTCTTGATGGAAATACCCAACAAGGTGTCCAGAGTCCGTCAGTCTCGATTATCATTATCTCTGGGGATAAAATTTGAGGGTAAATCCAAAATTTACAGCTGCCACCAGAACATGAATAAAGGGGAACTCTTTCCCTGGACACTTGTTTCTGTGCCAGCTGTCCAAGAGGGCATATCCCCTACATTGGAAAGATATCTTGTCACTTCCTGTTGACTGTATAGGACAGAAGTGAAGGAAAATTTCCCTAATGGGATGCCAAAAAACTGGCTGTGTTTTATTTTGTATTTATTTTAGGTAGTTGTATAGCGCTGTCAATTTTCGCAGCTCTTTACATATACATTGTACATTTACATCACTCCCTACCCTCAAAGACCTTACAATCTAAGGTCCCTAACTCACATTCATATATATATATATATATATATATATATATATATATATATATATATATATATATATATATATATATATATATATATATATATATATATATATATGTGTGTGTGTATGTGTGTATATATATATATATATAAATTACATTACAACTGGCTCATTAGCCGCAGGATGTCCCCTCCTGCTGATCACCGGTGTTTCTCGGGCTTGCTGTCTTTACAGGCATGCCCGAGAGGATTTGCCAGTGCGGCCAGCTGGTCAGAGACCATTAGATCCCCTCTATGGCCTTGGAGGACTGGAGTGACGTCATGACGTCACTTCTGGTCTAGGGCGGAAGTAAACAATTTTTTTCTTTTTATTACCGTATATACTCGAGTATAAGCTGAGTTTTTCAGCACATTTTTTTGTGCTAAAAGTGCCCCCCTCGGCTTATATTCGAGTCAGTCACCTTTCTGCAGCAAAAAAATGTCATTTTCCAAACCGACTTTGGGGCCCCGTATCTCGGGGCCCCTTGGTGCTAGGAACCCCAAATTTGGTGTGCAAACCCAGTTGAACTATTACCACAACATATCCAAAGCTAGGGTTCCTACCACCAAGTGGCCCCGATATATTTGGATATGTTGTAGTGCTAGTTCCACTGGGTTTGCACACCAAATTTGGGGTTCCTAGCACCAAGTGGCCCCGAGATACGGGGCCCCAAAGTCAGTTCGGAAAATGTAATTCTCTGCTGCAGAAAAGTGCTTGACATTTTCTGAACCGATATTTGGGGCCCTGTATCTCAGGGCCACTTGGTGCTAGGAACCCCAGATTCGGTCAACTGTGTCCACCTGCAGCAATGTCATTTCGGGACCCTTTGGGTCCAGAGACCCCAAATTTTGGCTGCAGCTAGGGGACCTCTAGGAACCCTTAACTACTGAGTTTGAAGTCCGGGGGACCTATGGCATGCAAATGGGCACAGTGAGGCTGCAAATGGGCATTGTTGACCCTCTTTTCCACTTACAGTAGCTGCACATTTCTCACCCTAGGCTTATACTCGAGTCAATACGTTTTCCCAGTTTTTTGTGGTAAAATGAGGTGCCTCGGCTTATATTCGGGTCGACTTATACTCGAGTATATACGGTAATATTTTTTTTAAAGCAAACAATCCAAATTTTTTTTTTATCTTCTGCTTTTAAAGGTAAGGGAGAGGTTTGGGGTCTTTTTGACCCCATATCTCTCCATAAAGAGGACCTGTCATCCTTATTTCTATTACAAGGGATGGTTACATTCCTTGTAATAGGAATAAAACTGATCAAAAAAGAAAAGAAAAATCAAAAGCACCCCATCCATCCGTGCTTAGTCGTAGAAGTAAAGGAATATTTGAGTAGCGCACACATATGTAAATGGTGTTCGCACGACATGTGAGGGATTGCTGTGAATGTTAGAGCGAGAGCAATAATTCTAGCGCTAGACTTCTAAACAGATAACCGGTAAACTTTTTAAAGCATCTATGTAGGTTTTTAAGCATTGTAGTTTTTCGCCATTCCTTGAGTGTGCGCAATTTTAAAGCGTGACATGTTGGGTATCTATTTACTTGGCGTAACATCATCTCTCATATTTTACAAAAAATTGGGGCGTATATTGTCTGTGTGTGTTTGTTTTTTTTTTTTTTTTATTATTTATTCATTGAAGAGTAAAAAAAAAAAAAAAACATTCCCCTCTGGGTGGTCTATGTACTTTGCATGGATTTTAGCAAACTTTGTTGCAGGTTCCTACCTTTTTGTTATTCTGAAGGTAAGGTAATCTAATGGGAGTGGTTTCATAATTATCAATGGGCTGCTGCAAAGCTCTTTTTTTTATTTATTTATTTATTTTATTCATTCTTTTTATTGTTTTTCATATTGCAAAAGTTAAAAACATACAGCATCATGAGTTATCATATAATATTGCAAATTGCTAGAGACATTGTTATTGTACTATATCCCTTCCCTCCAGCCCTACCACACATTGCTCAAACATTATCTATGCCTATCATCATGTCCGTTATCTATCTCCATAACCAAAAAGAGAGAGAGGAGATCCTCGCCATAGGCATATGGAAGATATATAGAAGAGACCACAGGATAGAGGGAAAAGGGGGGAAAGAGAGAAGAGGTGGGGACGGGGGCCTGGCGGCAGGCGGGAGGAAATTCTCCTCAGCTTACTGCCATCCCCTCATACGGGACATCCCATCTCCTGTAGCCATGGTCTCCACATCTTCTCAAACTTTCTAAGGTTGTTCTGTCTAATATACAGCACTCTTTCGCTCCAAACCATAGAACTGATAGTTTCAACCCAACTCTCCACCGTCGGGGGGGGGGGGTCTGAGCCTGCCATTTCTGTGCAGTTAATTTCCTCCCTTGGAACAGACATCTCAACACTAATGCCCCATACACACGGTCGGATTTTCCGACGGAAAATGTGTGATAGGACCTTGTTGTCGGAAATTCTGACCGTGTGTAGGCTCCATCACACATTTTCCATCGGATTTTCCGACACACAAAGTTTGAGAGCAGGCTATAAAATTTTTTGACAACAAAATCCGTTGTCGGAATTTCCGATTGTGTGTACAGAAATCCGACGCACAAAGTGCCACGCATGCTCAGAATAAATAGAGATGAAAGCTATTGGCTACTGCCCCGTTTATAGTCCCGACGTACGTGTTTTATGTCACCACGTTCAGAATGATCGGATTTTCCGACAACTTTGTGTGACTGTGTGTATGCAAGACAAGTTTGAGCCAACATCCGTCGGATAAAATCCTAGGATTTTGTTGTCGGAATGTCCGATCAATGTCCGACCGTGTGTACGGGACATAACTCGATAGTACCGGGCAGGACTCTATCTTCCTCCAAGCATCCTAATAGGCATGTCTTGGCTTCAGGTTCTAGTGAGCTACTAAAGGTTTTATTTATCCTAGTAATCATCTCCCCCCAGTATCTAAGTTTTAAACATTTTTTGGGGGGTATACTCTATGGATTAGAAACCGATGGGAAAGCTTCTGCGAAGGGGAGATCGAGACCAGTGCTCCTTGTTCTAAGATCTTATCCCATTGTACCATAGTTATTGTCCCTACGTCTCTCTCCCACCTCTCTCTACTTTTGAGAGGACCCACTCCGCTTATAATTCTCTCCCCCAGACTAGTATACATCTTGGAAATTAGACCTTTAGTAGAGGCTGAATTGATGATTTTCAGGAGTACAGGGATCTGGGTCCACTCTATAATTTGAGACCTGAACTGTGCTTGACTGGCATGTCTAATCTGCAGGTATTTATAGAACGCCTTGTTTGATGTGTTAAATTCCTGTCTTAGATCTAAAAAAGACTTCATAAGGTTATCCTCGTATAACTGAATCAGATGGCTAATACCTTGCCTTTCCCATTCCCAGGGTCTCTCTATACCCCTTATTTCAGCCAAGTTTTTGTTATGCCATAAAGGGGCGTATTCTGTTACCTCATTGTACCCCATTAATGCCTTCGTTACTTGCCACACTTTACTAACTAGTTTTATCGTCGGGCATCTATAAGTAAAGGAATCTGCCTCTAATGCCTCCACTAGTGTATTGTGTGGAGCCCCCTTTATCATCATTCTATTATTAGAATTCCCGCCACCTAGGGTTCCACAGCCCGCTAGGTGTTGCAGCTGAGCTGACAAAAAATATAGTCTCGGGTGCGGAATCGCCATACCACCATCTTTAATCGGTAGTTGCAACGTTTGCAAGCTAATCCTAGATTGGCCCTTTTTCCAAATTAATTCCCTAAAAAGGGATTCTTTTTCCAAATTACTTCCCTAAAAAGGGATTCTAATTTCTTAAACCACGTTTGACTTATCCAGGTCGGGGGAATTGTGAAGCGTATACAATATCTGCGGTAGCCATATCATCTTTATTAAATTACAACGCCCCACAACAGATAGGGGGAAGCGGCACCAAGTGTATCCCTTTTTGTTTTAATTTCAATAACAATGGGGCCAAGTTATTATTAGCATACTGGTTTATATCGCTCGTAATCCAAACACCCAAGTATTTCAACTTGTCCACTACTTTCAGGTGGGAAATTCCCGGTGGTATCTGATCATCGATTGGGTCTATCCGTAACAAAGCCGACTTATCCCAATTGATGACCAGACCGGAAAGGCGCCCAAACTCACCCACCATGGGTTTAGCGAGGTTTCAACGTCCCCAATAAAAAAAAGGACGTCATCTGTGAACAGTGCTATCCTGTCCTCTTCCAGCTGGTGCCGGAACCCCTGTATGTCTGGCCTTGATCTAGTCATGATTGCTAGGGGTTCCATTGCAAGGGCGAACAATAGGGGAAACAGGGAACAGCCTTGGCTCGTGCCTCTCTCCAACTGGAACATTTCCTAATATTCGTTTGTTAATTTTTGCTCTTGGTTTTTACGTCAGTGCATAGTAATGAGATTGGGCGATAGGAGGAGACCCCTAGTTGGTCTTTCCCCTCCTTGTGTATTACGATAATAGTGGCTTCTGACATTGAAGTAGGAAGTCTTCCATTGGCTAGTGCCCATCCTAATGTTTCCAACAGTTTTGGGAGAAGTACCTCGCCATATCTTTTATATATTTATACCCGAAGCCCGTCTGGGCCGGTGATTTTTGACTGGACATCCCCGCCACTGCCCGTTTTAATTCCCCTAAAGTCACTGGTGCCTCCAAATCTGTTCTATCCTGCTCTGACAAGGACGGGATTGATATTCCCTGGAGAAAATCGTCTGTTATTTCACTCCCTTCAACCCTGTTGGATTTATACAAAGACTTGTAATAATTACTAAATACGTGCATAATCTCTATCGCATCGGTAATAATATCTCCGCTTGGAGTCCTTTATAGCCGAGACAGTAGAGAGGGGGGGGTGTTAGATTTAATCAGGAGGGACAGCATACGGCCAAACCTTTCCCCCCTCCCCAAAATGGCACTGCCCCTGAAATACACGTCTATTCTCCATCCTCCTAGTAATAGCCTTTTTGTACACTTGTTGCTTATCTAACCATTCCCTCTGCCTGTCTAGGGTTGGATCTTCGACATATCGCTTCTCTGCCAGTGTCACCTCTTTTCCTAATCTCCCCTTCCCACTCTTTGAATTTGCCCTTGGTTCTTGCCACCTGTTAGATTGGGAGGCCTCTGAGATAGGCCTTCAAGGAGTCCCAAACCACATCCAGCAGTGTTGTGCCTGTGTTAATTTGTACATATTCATTTAGACTAGACACCACTTCTCCAGAATTGCCAATCAATTCAACCAACAAGTGCTTATTTTCCATTCTCTAGGATGGGTCGTGCCCCCAGCTTTTATTGTCAACACAAGCAGGGAGTCAACTGAGACTCCTCTTGGACCATACTCTATACTACTTATTGATATTGCCTCCCAATTGCCCAGGGCCAAATCAATTCTAGAGAGAGTGAGATAGGAACTTGAGAAGCATGAAAACTGCCTTTCTTGCGGATAGCACATTTGCCATATGTCACTCAATCCCACTTCTACTAAGAATCGGGATAGCCTGCTGTAATGGACCTATGACCCGACGGGAATCTGTCTAGACTTCCGTCGAGTACTTCGTTGAAGTCACCCACTGCTATTATCGGGGTTCCTGCTTTATCCAGCACAAACTCCATTAACTTGTATAGAACTTCTAGCTTGAATGGGGGGGGGAATGTAGATATTTGCCAGCACAACTAAATAATTTGTTTTCAATCGAGCAAAGTAGAAAGATATATTGGCCCTGTTCATCAGTACAACTTTCCCTGCAGGAGATCCCCACTCTCCCAACCAGGATAGTTACCCCCCTTGAGTAGGAGGAATAGACCGAATGGTATTGGGCTTGGAACTTCCAACTGCGCAATTGTATCGCCGTATCGTCAGTCAGACAGGTCTCCTGCAGGCAAAGTAATCCTGGCCCACTCCCCTCTAATGCCGATAGAACCGCGGCTCTCTTAATTGGATCCCCTAGGCCCCGGACATTCCATGAGGTTATACCAACTCTCCTTTCTTGCATGGTAAAATAAATTTAAAAATAAATCAACACTAGAAAGCAATACAAAATTATGTGAAAAAGTGATCATCCTAGCAATCCCACCCACACTTCCCCTCTCTCAATTTGTGCCTTACAAACTACTAATGTTAGTGATGTGTATTTCTTGACCCCCGCTCTACTCCCCTCCCCACCCCCCAAGCCCACACCCACCCCTACCCTTCCCCCCGCCCCTGCCCATCAGGGCCTACCCTAAGGGCTATGCCTGTGACCTTATCATACCACTCCCATCTTGCCCTCCAACATGTTCCGAACCCGTGACTTTAATATGAAGCATAACCATGGGAGTCCCTTACACTCTTACTCCCCTACTAACAAACATGCACCCAAAAAAAAAAAAAAAAAAAAAAAAAAGTGTCTCTCCTCCACTCCCCCCCAATCTGGACAATCAAACTAATTTGCATGGTATAATAGTGATATTTCAGTGATGCATCAAAATAGTGCAATCAATACCTGAAAAAAAAAGGGGGGGGGTGAAGAGAGAGCGGCATACGGACCCGAAAAGGCTTTAACAAACCTCAACCAGATCCCCCCCCCATAAATAAAATAGTTCCATGCTCGATATCTTCTACAGGTCCTTCTTATTTTCTTACAGCCACTGTTCCACTTCAGGCGGTCAGCCAAAGAACAAAGTTCCACCCAATGCTGTCACCCACAAGCGAGCTGGGTACAGTAAAGCATATGCAAGCTTGTATTTGTGCAAAATTCGCTTGATTGGTATGAATTCCGCCCTACGCTTCTGGAGCTCCGGTGAGAAGTCTGGGTACAACGAGACCCTAACCCCATTAGACATAATGACCCCCATCTCTCTGGCCTTCTGAAGTAGGATCACCTTGTCGTTGTAATGAACAAGTTTCAGGAGCAGTGGCCTAGTATATTCGCCCGCCTGACGGGCCCTGAGGGGAACCCGGTGGGCTCTTTCAACTGCGAATAGTGTTGTAAAAGTAGTGGCCCCAAAAGTTTCCCTAAACCACCCCTCAAGAAAAGCTATGGGATCAGGACCCTCGCTCCTCTCTGGTAGGCCTATCACTCTCGCGTTATTCCTACGGTTTCTATTTTCCATTTCGTCGAGTTTAATAGCCTGTGCGGCCATTTATTCCTGTAGCCCCTTGATTTCTTGCTTTAGTGGGAATAAATTGTCCTCAACTGTACTTAGTCTCTCTTCTAAGGCAGTAGTCCTCTCTACAGTCTTACCCAATACCTGACTCACTGAGAGTAATTCATCTGTAATGCTGTTTAGCTGACTATCGAGACTGACAATTGAGTCTTTACAGGCGTTAACAGCAAAGAGAACATCCCTCAATGTCGGCTCCTCGCCTTCAAAAATGGTACTGGTCATACTAGCCGCCCCAGCCGCCGCAGGTTTTGTTGATATTGGTCCTATTTTTCCTCCCCCTGTCCCCTTTGTGCTCGTGATTTTATTGCTGGATGGGGTGGTAGGGTTTGAGGATGTCTGGCCATGTCCTTGACTACTTCTATCTGGCACAGATCCCGCCTGAGTTTTGGCTTGCGCCACTGTCTGCTGATGACCCCCCTTAGCGGGCGACAGGGAAACTGTATGAGCAAAACGTTCCAATTTAGTTGCAGCGGCTACTGCTGCCGCTGCCGCCTGTTTCCCCTTCTCCTTCTCTTTTGCGGAGCATGTCATTTGTGTCCCTTCCTGGGGTGGCTGCTCATCAGCTAGTCGTTTTCTAGACGTGCAAGAAAGCTTCAGCAACAATTCAGTAGTTAATTTAGCCAATGATTATTGTAGGCTAGTAATGCCAGTTATTGTGTAGGCTATTAATGCAGAGAGGGGGGGTTTAAATCTCCAGGGGGGGCTTCCCCCAAAGTGCACACACTGCTTACACCTCCCTCACCTCTCTCGCCGTACCATCCGAGCAGCTGAGCAGTCCAGTGACGTCCTAGCGGGTCTCGCGGGATCACGGCGGGGACACAGGCAGCTCCGCTCACAGCACAGCAAAGGTTCTGGGGCAGCTGCAGCTCACCATTCAGCCGGGAGACAATCAGCGTGTTTCAGATCCGGACTCAGCCCAATAGAGAAATCCACGCCAGGCACCAAGGAGGAGATGGCCAGTCCTCCAGACAGGCCTCTCAGCAGTCCTCAGAACGGCCCTCCAGGCAGAACAGCTCAGTTCGGTGTAGAGATAGGTAGTGAGGGAGAGACTCCATACTCACTCACTCCTTTCTCCATCTGGTCACGCCTCAGCTGCAAAGCTCTAATGAGGAAAATTGCAGGGTCTTTTTATATGCAATTTCCTATTAGAGTATCTCGCCAAAAATATAATTTTTGTTGCCGGGGTTGCCTGAAATCTCATTTGTATCTTAGTGCAAACTTCTGGGAAAATCCGTGAACAATCACACAAGCAGGAAATTACATTTCTGGGGGGCGTTCTGTACACGTTCTGTGTACAGAACAACTCCAAGTAGCCATATTGCATTGCATTTCACAGAAAATTACAGAGCTGCAGATTGATAAGGGGAAAGGTAATTTTAATAACATTAAATTACAGTATGACTTGTGTCCCAATTGTATATGCTATATTATTATTATTTTTTTTTTTAAATTTGCTATTTTTTTCCCCCCATGAAAGTAGTTACACTTTAAAGTATGTTTTGTCCAAAACAATTGCGTTTGAAAAATACAGTGTGACATAAAAACTTTCAACAATCACCATTTTATTCCCTAGGGTCTCTGCTAAAAAAAATATATGTATATATAATGTTTGGGGGTTCTAAGTAGTTTTTTAGCAAAAAATACTGATTAAAACTTGTAAACCAAAAGTGCCAGAAAAGGCTTGGTCTTCAAATGGTTAAGCTAGTGTGCATGGAGCCAAAAACTTCTGCAGTCCCCTAAAAATTGCTCAGCTCGGGTGTGGATCCAGACTTAATCGTGTGGGTGAAAAGTTTTCCCTTTCACAGCAATTATGTTTCTGATTTAAATTTTGCAAACTAGCTGAATTGAGTACAGATGCATGGAAATGGTTAATTGTTAATCAGCTCTGTGCTGTAGATGTGGCACAATCAGCTGACAGGTTTTGTTTATGGAAAAATGAAACCGAAACTCAGCCTTCTTTTCCCTTGTTTGACATCAAAAGACCGAAACAGTGCAAAGGGTTTATATAGCTTTCCCAACAAGGAAATGGTTAGATTGTAGCTGGAAAGAAACAGGAGTATTACTGCAATACTGCTGGATCCTGTTGTGGGACAAGTAGCGAGGTATTGTGCCTGTTTTAACACTAATTGCATTAAATAAAAAGGTATATCTTGATATATTAAAGTATGTGTAATAGTTGCAATAGTATTGTGTATGATGACTTGCTTACACAAAAAAGGTTGCTGTAGCATAATTTGCAAGCTGTTCTGTATTTTAGATTTTTTCTTCTGTTGTGGATCCATTGCTTACTACTGCTTTGTGTTTATGTAATTATGTTTTAAGGGTGATAATTGACGTGAAAAAATGTCCCAGTAGAGTTTTACACTTGGGATTACACTGTACTGCTTTCCTAAGATGTTATTGTAAGCAGTATCTGTGTCTGTGTAAGGGCTTGTTGACTTCAGAACATGTGCAGGAAACCTGCGTTCCATACGCATTTTCCGAACGTTCAAAATGCACTGATTGTATGATCTACTGCAGGCGTCGATGTGTTCCTAATGGTACCCCAAATGCAGTGCGTTTTTTGTCTGCATTGGATCATATGCTACCGCAGTACTATGTGGTCCTGTTGCAGTGCATTTTTAAAAGCAGTGCATGCACTACTTTTGGTGCGATTTCAGCCTGTTCAAATAAATGTGCGGGTAATCGCATTGCACTCAGTCGATTCCCCTCCATCCATCTCAAGCATTAATCTGTGAAGAAAGCAGCATTGTTTAATAGTCTGTCAACAAGTTTGCTGAAACTTCACTGCGTAGCGAAGCTCCTAGCACCAATCCTATTTGACAACTCTGGTGTTTCAAATAATGGGGACCCTGCTGGCTGCTGTGGTTCCTCTTGCTGACCAATAGTCACTGTAGGACAAAGTAGTGATGTAGGGATCAGCAGGAGGAACCACATCAGCCAGTGGGAGATGCACTATTCCACAAACCCAGAGGTAGGATTGGTACTGGGAGCTCTGCCACACAGCAAATTTTCAGCAAAGGGGCCGATGGACTTCACAGGTTAGTACTTCTGCCATTTTTTTATTTTTTTTTTTTACTTGGTCATCTTTTAAAGGGACAACCAGCAGTACTATTAAGAAATATATTAAATTCCTTGTTAATTATGATGAGTATTTTAAGCACTTCTGTACCACACCATAGCCGAAACACGGCTACAGCGCAACTCTGTTGTACTAGAAGGGAGTCCATGGACGTCCTCTTAGAACACGCATCAGAGGTGCTCTGAGATCTCTGTGTCATTAGGACAAAGCTGATCACAGATTGAGGTAAAGGACCAATCACAGCGGCCCTTTACCATGTGTGATCAGCTTTGTTCACAGCTGATCGCATGTAAACAAACTTGCCGGTTATCGCTGACAGTGGGAGGAGAAGTGAGTGGTAACTGGCAAGTCTGACAGGGCAGAATTACACTGATCAACAGTGCCCTGATGATCAGTGGAGTCCCAACATTGGCACTGAGTGAGGATTAGTGTACCCTAATCGAAGCAGTCGCGTCAGCGCACATCAGTGAATAAAAAAAATGTACTTTTTTGCAAAGTTTTATAACCGAAGCTAAGTAAAACCCTTTTTTTTTTTTTTAATTGTTGAGCAAAAAATTAAAAACAAAGTGGAGATTAAATACGCTAGCTCTATTTATGTGAAAAAAGTTATAAAAATTTGATATGGGTACAGTGTTGTGCAACAGTGCTGAAAGCTGAGAATTGGTCTGAGCAGGAAGGGGGGTGAAAGTGCCCAGTAGGCAAGTGGTTAATCAAGCTATTTTTAGCTAAACTCAGACTGTTAAGCAATTTAAAGCGATAAGCGATACTAAAGTCTTATTTTTAACCAAAAAAAAATGCTATACTTCCCTGCTCTGCAGTGGCTTGGCACAGAGCAACCTAGACCCTCCTCTTCTCAGGTCCCTCACCAGCGCTCCTGCTGAGCTGGCTGTGATTGACAGCAGCGGGAGCCAATGGTAATGGCAGAGTCCCTGGACTTCGTGGCTCTCGTGCAACATCACTGGATTGAGATGGAGCTCAGGTAAATATGGGGGGGGGGGGGGCTACTGCACATAGAGGGTTTTTTTTTTATCTTAAAGCATTAAATGCATTAAGATGAAAAAACCTTCTACAATGGCACACCTCCCCAACCTCTATAACGTGGTTACAATTTGAGAGGATTTCGGTTGTCACTTTCTACTTCCCGGGTCTCCTCTCATCACGCTCTATTTCCCCTAAAGACATTGCACCGCTTAACTGTATTGTGGGCCAGTCCCTTTTATCTCTGGTCTCTTTATAAGGTGAAGTTTAAGTTACTCTCCAATCCTCCACGCTTGGCTTCATTTCTTGGTGAACCTCAATTCCCCCCAGCCTTCAATGCAGGCCTAGAGTTTAACTTTAGCTGGACCTCACAAGGTCTAGTGACTGAACTCTCTATTGCACGGCTCTTCCATTTGCACATTAGAGCATTTACAACAGAATTTTGCCTTCCACCATTCTGAATTTTACAAATCCGGCACTTTTATTCTAACATCCGAACCCAAATTGTGGAACCGGCTAAATCGCCATTTGAAAACCTATGCGGGGAGGCCTCTAGAGATGAGGGGGCTATCTCAATCTTATACCGGTACGTTAATGACCACAATACTATGACCAAATCTACAGTTATGCTGGGATGGGAGACAGTCTCCAATATGCATAAATGTACACCCTCTATCACTATCAAAGAGACTGTAGTCAAACGACATACCCGCTGGTATTACACACCTGACAGATTGCATAGAATTTACCCACTGGTTCCCGGCACATGCTTAAGAGGTTGTCGAGCCAGGGGTACTCCTCTTCACACGTTCTGGAGGTGCACAGTCTTGAGATCCTTGTGGCAACGTACCTCCTCGATGGTACTCCAAATAACAGTGGTACCTGTGACCCTGACTTATCAGATGTGCATTTTATTTGCTGAACTCCGTGAGGTCTCTCCCCCCCCCCCCCCATCAA
Source organism: Aquarana catesbeiana (assembly GCF_042186555.1). Taxonomy (NCBI): domain Eukaryota; kingdom Metazoa; phylum Chordata; class Amphibia; order Anura; family Ranidae; genus Aquarana; species Aquarana catesbeiana. Next base: position 223,639,524 of record NC_133328.1, read on the forward strand.
AAGTTAGCACATATGATTTTTGGTGCCATCCAATTGGCAATTCCCCTAAACTGGCAATGCCCCTCTGTATCATGGTCACAGGTGCTCCACCGCATGGAGTCTATCAGATTGATGGAAAGAGTGCATCACACTCATGGACATTTTGGACCGTAAATGGGAAAATTGGTCAGCTTACCAAGCGTAGACTATGTTTGGAGAATTCCTTCTCCCCATTTATAATAACCCGATAGGTTTAGTGTCTTTAATGCTATTTCATCTTGCACCAAGAAAAAAAGACAGAAAAATCTGTAAAAAAAAAATGCATTTTTCTTCATTTCTGTTATAATATTTTGCAAATTAGTAATTTTTCTTCATATATTTTGGGCAAAATTTATACCGCTACATATCTTTGGTAAAATTAACCCAAATCGGTGGATATTATTTGGTCTTTGTGAAAGTTATAGAGTCCAAAAGCTATGGTGCGAATATCTGAAAATTGATCACACCTGAAGTACTGACGGCCTATCTAAATTCTTGAGTCCCTAACATTCCAGAAAAGTACAAATACCCCCCAAATGACCCCTTTTTGGAAAGAAGACATTCCAAGGTATTTAGAAAGATGCATGGTGAGTTTTTTGAAGTTGTCATTTTTTCCCACAATTCTTTGCAAAATCAAGGTTTTTCTTTTACTTTTTTTTTTTTCCCACAAAATTGTCATATTAGCAGGTTATTTCTCACACACAGCATATGCATACCACAAATTACACCCCAAAACACATTCTGCTATTACTCCCGAGTATGGCGATACCACATGTGTGAGACTTTTACACAGCGTGGCCACATACAGAGGCCCAACATGCAGGGGAGCACCTTCAGGCGTTCTGGAGCACCCAGGCCAATTCTGACATTTCTCTCCTACATGTAAAAATCATCATTTATTAGCTAGAAAATTACATAGAACCCCAAAACATTATATATGTTTTTTTTAGCAAAGACCCTAGAGAATACAATGGCGGTCGTTGCAACTTTTTATCTCGCACGGTATTTGCGCAGCAATTTTTTTAACGCGTTTTTTTTGGAAAAAAACTGTTTTGTGCTTTACAAAAACCAAAACAGTAAAGTTAGCCTAATGTTTTTGCATAATGTGAAAGATGAAGTTACGCCGAGTAAATAGATACCCAACATGTCACCTTTCAAAATTGCACGCGCTTGTGGAATGGCGCCAAACTTTGCTACTCAAAAATCCCCATAGGCGACGCTTGAAAATTTTTCACTGGTTACATGTTTTGAGTTACAGAGGAGATCTAGGGCCAAAATTATTGCTCTCGCTCTACCGATCGCAGCGATACCTCACATGTGTGGTTTGAACACCGTTTTCATATGTGGGCGGGACTTACGTATGCGTTCGCTTCTGCATGCGAGCACACAGGGACAGGGGCGCTTTAAAAATTTTTTTTTTTTTTTTTTTTTTTTTATTGTTCATTTTACTTTATTTATTTTAGTTTGATGCTTTTTTCCCCCAAAAAAAAAATTTGGACCACTTTTATTCCTATTACAAGGAATGTAAACATCCTTGTAATAGGAATATGGCATGACAGGTCCTCTTTACAGTGAGATATGGGGTCAATAAGACCCCACATCTCACCTCTAGGCTGGGAAGCCTGAAATAAAAAAAAAAAAAAAAAACGATCCTGGCTTCGATTGTAGCGAAGGAAGGCTGGAGGAAGGAACATGGCGGCTGTGGATGTCTTCATCTCCCAGGAAGCCCGGAGCTCGGTGTCCGCTCTACACTGACCGGTTTCCTTCTAACTGGATATAAAGAATATTATAGTAATAGAAGCATACTTGTCAAAGTCTCAGGAAAAGTGGAAAGGTAATGAAATAATGTCTACATTACACATTTTCTGTGACAATATCAGGACATTTCAAGGGGTAATTCAAGTTCAAGGGAAAAGTCCCCCCGGTATGCTGATTGAGGTCCACCGCAAGGAGAGATCCTGCCTGCCCCTTTCTTGTGAGGAGTTTTGAGGAGTTGGTTCCCCTGAGTGGACGTCCATAGATAAGCTGATATCTAGCTTACCTCTGGTAAGCGTACATCTAATAAGGTGGAGGATTTCTCACTGGGTGCTGGGTGTTTAACTTCTATGATCATCAATTCAATCTGCCTTGGCTCCAAGGACTGTTTTTCTTCTGAACATTCTCACTACACATACAGCCCACAGCGCTGCAGCCATCCATCCATCTCCCTCTCCTCCACAGTGTACCGATCGGTACACAGGAGGGGAGGAGAGGAACCGGCGTCATCAGATGGCGCCGGTCTGTTTACATGTGATCGCGCCGTCATTTGACGGCGCGATCACATGGTAAACGGCCGCGATCAGGGCCATTTACCGGGATCCGTAATGCGCCGGGTCCTGTGGACCCGGTGGTCACGGATGTGTTCGGTTGCGCGCCCCAGGGGGCGCGCGAGAGGGGAATTCTGGGAGGACGTCATAGTACGTCCTCCCAGAGTTATCCAACCGCCCTGCAGCCGTCATTCGGCTATGGGCCGGTTGGTAAGTGGTTAAACATACTTTAAAGTGGAACTATACTTCCCTTCACTCCAACACTCTGGTATCCCAGAGCTCCCCACCGGCTGCTTACATCTTTGGCTGGATGACTTCCGGGTTCTGATCTCCGACCATTTTATTGGTAGGGTAGACATGACCTCACTCCCACACATACGTGGGAGTTTATTCATTTTGGCACTGCCAAAATTGTACACTGAGCTCAGTGTACAGGGGTGGTCAGGCAGGTATTGTCTCGTCTGCATAAAAAATGCTTGGTCCTCAACTTTTTTTTTTTTTTTTTTGTAGTCAATTTTAATCTCATCTGACCATAACACCTTTTTCCATGTGGCCTCGGAATCTTCAAGGTGCATTTAGGTGGTCAGATGAGACTAAAATTGAATTACTTGGCCTCGACACCAAAAGATATGTCTGGCGGAAATCCAATATAGTTCAACATCCAAATACCACAATTCCTACAGTAAAGCATGGAGGTGGTAATATCCTTTTATGGGGTGTATTTCTGTAGCAGGGACTGGAGCATTTGTCAGGATAGAAGAAAAATGGATGGGGCAAAATACCCTCAAATTCTTCAGGAAAATCTGCTGCCCTCTGCCAGAAAGTTGTCAGTGGGAAGAAAGTTTACCTTCTAAAATGACGATGACTCAAAGCACACTGCAAAAATGACCACACAGTGGTTGAAGGAGTAATTATCCATCAAAAATATGATTTTTAAATGTAGGAGAGAAATGCCAGACTTGATCTGGGTTGGAAGTGGTTAAAGTGATTGTAAAGTCTCGTTTTTTTTTTTCTATTAAAAAACAAACGTGTGAACCACTTCCGGACCACCCGCCGTCGTTATTTGTCGGCTGTTTGAAGAGTGATATCGTGGTTATGGCAGCAGCTAGCCTCCATAACCCCGGTATCCTCCTTTTTTTTTTCAAATGACAAGTTTTTTTTTTTCTTTAAAGAACAGTGTAAAATAAATAAGAAAATAATTTTTTAAACGCGCCCTGTCCTGCCGAACTTGCGTGCAGAAGCGAACGCATACGTGAGTAACGACCGCATATAAAAAGTGTTCAAACCACATGTGAGGTATCGCTGCGATCACTAGGGCGAGAGCAATAATTCTAGCCCTAGACCTTTGTAACTCAAAACATGCAACCTGTAGAATTTTTTTAAACGCTGCATATGGAGATTTTTAAGGGTAAAATTTGTCGCCATTCCACGAGCGGGCACAACTTTGTAGCGTGACATGTTGGGTATCAATTTAATTGGCGTAACATTATCTTTCACAATATAAAAAAAATGGGCTAACTTTACTGTTTGTCTTATTTTTTAATTCAAAAACGTGTATTCTTTCCAAAAAAAGTGCGCTTGTATAACCGCTGCGCACATACGGTGCGACAAAGTATTGCAATGAGCGCCATTTTATTCTCCAGGGTGTTAGAAAAAAAATGTATATAATGTTTGAGGGTTCTAAGTACCGTATTTATAGGCGTATAACACGCACCCCAATTTAGGAGGGAATTTTAAGGAAAAAAAAAACTTTTGGGAGGGAAGTTTAGGAGGGAAAACTTTTAGGAGGGAACTTTTAGCAGGGAAAAAAACTTACATTTAAATGCCCATCATTGCAGCCTTCTCAGTGCAGCCATGTCAGTGCAGCCATGTCAGTGCAGCCTTCCCCAGTGCAGCCTTGTCAGTGCAGCCTTCCCCAGTGCAGCCTTCCCCAGTGCAGCCTTGTCAGTGCAGCCTTCCCCAGTGCAGCCTTGTCAGTGCAGCCTTCCCCAGTGCAGCCTTGTCAGTGCAGCCTTCCCCAGTGCAGCCTTGTCAGTGCAGACTTCCCCAGTGCAGCCTTGTCAGTGCAGACTTCCCCAGTGCAGCCTTGTCAGTGCAGACTTCCCCAGTGCAGCCTTGTCAGTGCAGACTTCCCCAGTGCAGCCTTGTCAGTGCAGCCTTCCCCAGTGCAGCCTTGCCCCAGTGATCCCTGCCATTCTGGGCTTCAAAATCGTCGACCGCGATTTGAAAATGGCGCCGAAATACACAGAGCCGGTCCTCGGCTCTTCCCGGTGGCTCTCGTTCACTTTCGGCTCCACTCGTAGTCCCGAGAGGAGCTATCTGAACCTAGCCGAGTAGGTTCGGATAGCTCCGCTCGGGACTACGAGTGGAGCCGAAAGTGAACGAGAGCCGCCGGGAAGAGCCGAGGACCGGCTCTGTGTATTTCGGCGCCGGCAGCGCCATTTTCAAATCGCGGTCGGCGATTTTGAAAATGTGACAGCTCGGGATCGCAGGGGATCGGCGTATAACACGCACCTGCGATTTTTCCCCTGATTTTAAGGGGGAAAAAAGTGCGTGTTATACGCCGATAAATACGGTAATTTTCTAGCAAAAAAAAATTATTTTAACTTGTAAACAACAAGTTTGAAAAATAGGCTTAGTGTACCTGTTCTGTTGCAGTGGATTTGCACAGAGCAGCCCTAATCAACTTTTTGGGTCCCTCTTCTGTGCTTTTGGCCCCTCCCTCCTGTTGAGTGCTCTCACAGCAAACAGCTTGTTATGGGGGCACCCAATCTGAGCTGCAGCTCCCCGTGTCCTTTCAGACACTGAGCTGTGGTTCGGCCTCACCCCCTCTTTCTCCTGATTGGCTAACTGACTTTGACTTTTGTAGCTGGAGCCAATGGCTGTGCCAATCGGGAGGGAGAGCCCCGGATGGCCGAGACACTCGGATGTCGCTGTATAGAGATGGGGCTCCGGTAAGTATTAGGGGGGCTGATGCACACAGAATGCTTTTTATCCTAATGCATATGCATTAAGATAAAAAACCTTCTGACTTTACAACCCCTTTAAAGTCACAGCGACTTTGAAAAGGTTTCTGTACTACTTTAATGTGACTTGAGTGCCAGAGAGCGTAAAGTCACACTTCAAAGTCGCCCAGGAAATTTTGTGCAATGTTCAAGTCGCACTAGTGTGAACCAAGCCTTAAATAAAATCTGCACATTTTGTTCTATTTTGGAATGTAGTATTATTGTGTTTACATTATGGACTCCCTGTTACCCACTTGTCTTTGATTTGGTCGCAATTACAGAAATCTTCCCTATTATAGCATGGCTATGAAAATGTTTTTCTTAAACGTATTGTTGCTTATAAAAATTGTTTTAATGCTTTCTAATATCTATCTTTTTCTTTTTTTCTTTTTGTCATCTAGACTAGACTGATTACAATGAATAACGTCAATGGCCCCCCATGGTAGGTAACGATTGAATAGTTCATTAATGAATGAAGGTTATAATATTTGTGGTACATTAAGATCTTCTATGAGTTCTGTAAAGTAGAGGTCATTTTTTATTTTCTTCCATAGAAGCTTACCATTTCTATATTGCAGCTTACCAATTCCTACAAAGCAGGAACATGGATCTCTGCCTTCCCATAGTACAAGCACCCCCCACACAGTTAGTAAGGACTCCTTAGGCACCTTTTAAACCCTTTGATCGCCCTTGATGTTACCCCCTTCCCTGCCAGTGTCAGTACAGTGACAGTGCATATTTTTAGCACTGATCACTGCATTGGTGTCGCTGGTCCCCAAAAAGTGCCACTTAGTGTCCGATTTGTCCGCCGCAATGGCGCAGTCCTGCTATAAGTCGCTGATCACCACCATTACTAGTAAAAAAATAAAATGAATAAAAAATCCATAAATCTATCCCATAGTTTGTAGACGCTATAACTTTTGTGTAAACGAGTTAATATACGCTTATTGGGATTTTTGTTTTACCAAAAGCATGTAGCAGAATACATATTGACCTAAATTGATGGAGAATTTTTTTTATTTTTCCATCTTTTTTATTGGATATGTTTTTATAGTAGAAAGTAAAAAATATTGTTTTTTTTTTTTTGTTTTTTTAATTGTCGGTCTTTTTTTGTTTACAGCGGCAAAAATAGAAAACGCAGAAGTGATCTGATACCAGCAAAAGCTCTATTTGTGGGAAAAAAGGCCATACATATTATTTGGGTACAGCGTTGTACGACCGCGCATTTGTTAGTTTAAGTAATGCAGTACCGTATCGCAAAAATTGGCCTGGTCATGAAGGGGGGCAAGTGGTGAACTGGTATTTGCGCGGTCATGCAACGTACCCAAATTACATTTTGTATCTTTTTTTCACTCAAATAGAGCTTTCTTTTTGGTGGTATTGGATCATCACTGTTTTTGTTTTTTGTTTTTGTGGCCAAAAGGTATTATGCTAAATGTTTTTGATTAAAAATCCCAATAAGTGTATATTGTTTGGTTTACGTGAAAGTTATAGCTCCTGCAAACTATGGTGTGTGTGTGTCTGTGTGTGTGTGTGTGTGTGTATATATATATATATATATATATATATATATATTTCGTATATATATTTATATTATATGATTATATTATTATATGATTTACTAAAAGCAATCCGGCTGCGAGTGCAGCTGCTCCAGAGCTTAGTAAATGAGGTAAGGCTTCACTTTTCAAAGAGTACCCAATCATGACCAAAGAAAATTAAAAAAAAATGCATTAATGCTTGCACATGATTGGATGATGGCAGTCTGCAGATTTCCTGCTCATTTACCTAGCTCTGGAGCAACTGCAATTGCATTTTGCAAAGTGCACAGTCTTTTTCCCTTTAGTAAATCAACCCCATAGTGTTTGGATGAAGCCATTTATTATCAATCAACTGTGTTTACTCTTTTTAAATCATAATGGCAACAGAAACTACCCAAATGACCCCGATCTAAAGTTTCCATATCCTGGTGATTTTGGCCTGATGACATGCACACAAGTTGACACAAAGGGGTTTGAATGGCTATTAAAGGTAACCATCCCCACCTGTGATCTGTTTGCTTGTAATTAGTGTGTGTGTGTGTGTGAGTGTGTATAAAAGGTCAGTGAGTTTCTGGACTCCTAAAAGAACCCTTGCATCTTTCATCCAGTGCTGCACTGACCTTTCTGGATTCTGAGTTATGGGGAAAGCAAAAGAATTGTCAAAGGATCCGGGAAAAGATAGTAGTACTGTATAAAACAGGAACTGATATAATTTCAGGGAATTGAGAATGCCAATCAGCAGTGTTCAAACTCTAATCAAAAAGTGGAAAACAAGGGGTTCTGTTGAAACAAACCACGGTCAGGTAGACCAACTGAAATTTCAGCCACAACTGCTAGGAAAATTGTTTGGGATGCAAAAAAAACCCACAAATAACTTCAGGTGAAATACAGGACTCTCTGAAAACATGTGGTGTGGCTGTTTCAAGATGCACAATAAGGAGGCACTTGAAGATAGATGGGCTGCATGGTCGAATCGCCAGAGGAAAGCCATTACTACGCAATTGCCATATCCGGCTTACAATATGCCAAACAGCAGAGACAATCCTCAAACCTTCTGGCACAAAGTCATTTGGAGTGATGAGACTAAAATTGAGCTTTTTGGCCACAACCATAAACGCTACATTTGGAGAGGAGTCAACAAGGCCTATGATGAAAGGTACACCATTCCTACTGTGTAAAACGGAGGTGGATCGCTGATGTTTTGGGGATGTGCGAGTTACAAAAGCACAGGAAATTTGGTCAAAATTGTTGGCAAGATGAATGCAGTATGTTATCAAAAAATACTGGAGGAACATTTGCATTCATCAGCCAGGAAGCTGTGCATGGGACGTACTTGGACATTCCAACATGACAATGATCCAAAACACAAGGCCAAACCTGTCATTGGCTACAACAGAATAAAGTGAAGGTTCTGGAGTGGCCATCTCAGTATCCTGACCTCAATATCATTGAGCCACTCTGGGGAGATCTCAAACATACAGTTCATGCAAGACAGCCTAAGAATTTACAGGAACTGGAGGCTTTTTGCCAAGAGGAATGGGATGCTTTACCATCTGAGAAGATAAAGAGCCTCATCCACAAACGCCACAAACGACTTCAAGCTGTCGTTGATGTTAAAGGGGGAAATACACAGTATTAAGAACTGGGGGATGTAAACTTTTAATCAGGGTCATTTGGGTAGTTTCTGTTGCCATTATGATTTAAAAATAGTAAACACAGTTGGTTGATAATAAATGGCTTCAGCCAAACACTAACCATGAGTGAAAGAAATGTTTTTGTGGTATTGTTCATACTCTCTGAAAAATGGCCAAGAAAAAAAAAAAAAATATATATATATATATATATATATATATATATTCTGTTGTAGCCAATGACAGGTTTGGCCTTGTGTTTTGGATCATTGTCATGTTGGAATGTCCAAGTACGTCCCATAAGCCGCTGATCAACATTATATATATATATATATATATATATATATATATATATATATATATAATGTTGATCAGCGGCTTATAATGGACTGTGGCGGTTGATCTGACACTAAGACCCCTTTCACATTGGGGCGGTGGGAGCGTCGCTTTTTTGGAGCGGTGAAGGAGCGGTGTATTCACCGCTCCTTCACCACTCCTGCCCATTGAAATCAATGGGACAGCGCGGCAATACCGCGGCTATAGCCACGCTGTACGAGGGATTTTAACCCTTTTTCGGCCGCCAGTGGGGGTTAAAACCGCACCGCTAGCGGCCGAATACCGCTGCAAGAACGACGGTACAGCAGCGCTAAAAATAGCGCTGTTGTACCGCCGACGCTTCCACCGCCCCAGTGTGAAAGGGGCCTAACGCTGGGGTGAACTGACTAACTGCCGCTGTCATCACCAGTGACATTAATACAGTGATCAGTAATAATCCTATACGCGGTCACTGTACTGACTTCTCCCTCTGCACAGAGCTCTGTGGTGTTTACCAACACAGATCTCTGCACACAGCCAATCAGCAGGTCTTGGCCATGAATCATTGGCCAGGAGTTGCTGACATCAGGTGCCAAGCGTGGGGGCACACGCGTGCACCCTAAGCCCAGAAGTAGGCAGCAACATATGTCGCTTTGCATACAGCAGCCACTCGCCATCTGGCCCACAGCACATTGTGGGCGGGCGGCAAGTGGTTAAAGAATAACAAAAGGCAAACATTTTTCTTTCGTTTTTAGATAGAGTGGAGAGGGATTAGAACATCTGGCAGTTTTTATTGCTGCTTGTGCCCCCGTTGGGGAGATTGACCCTCTATTTGTACTGTTTACCATTATCCTTGAAAGCTGTCCATCAAAAAGTAATAGGAGGAATCTTCCAGTGGGGACATTAGTTCTGGTGACCTTGAGGGGGCCCCAAAGGAATCCCTTAATTTGCAGGGATTTCCTCTTGCTTCCTGTTTTTGGCCATGGGCCAGGAAATGATGGTAAATCTCCCCAATGGGACACCATACAAAGAAATTAAAGGTGCCGCTTTAGGCTTTAGTAGGTCCTTATATGCTGACAACTGCTGGGAGTACAGGCAGGTAAAGAACTTATTTCAGCTTCATAGAAGTCAATGAGGAAGGAAAAGAAGTCCCAAGAGCTGCAAATCACACACAATCCTCATTTAGACCCCTTTCACACCAAGGGCATTTTGCAGGCGCTATAGCATTAAAAATAGCGCCTGCAATCTGCCCTGAAACAGCTGCTCCAGTGTGAAAGCCCGAGGGCTTTCACACCGGAGCGGTGGGCTGGTAGGACATCAGGAAAAGTCCTGCCAGCAGCTTCTTTGGAGCGGTGAAGGAGCGGTGTGTTTACCGCTCCTCCACCGCTGCTCCCCATTGAAATCAGTGGGGCAGCACTGGGATACCACCGGCAAAATTCCGCTATTGCGGGTGGTTTTAACCCTTTCTCGGCCGCTAGCGGGGGGTAAAAGCACCCCGCTAGAGGGCGAAATGCGCCGCAAATCCAACGGTAAAATGCCGCTAAAAATAGCGGCGTTTTACCGCCAACGCTATGGGCGGCTCGGTGTGAAAGCCGTCTTAAAGAGTGGAAGCAGCCTCAGCCTAGACTTTTTCCAGGCCACACCCCTGGCATGTCTTGCCCCGCTCACGGGGCTTATTCCCACAGCAGCATCAAGAGGTAGGTATATAAAAAAAAAAAGTTAAGGGGTTGATACAGATAGCAAGGCAACTGCGTTAATGCTAATGACAGAATGTATCCTATGCCATTTTTGGTTTTGCCTTTAGTACCACTTTAAGTCTTTATCAATTTAAGCAGGCCCTTGCATAGTTGTTTGTAAATCTAAATGTGATGTGATGACACATACGTGACTATATTTATTTAGAACAGCTTTAACATTTTCGCTGCCAAGCCCTGTGCTCCACTTTTAAACTTAACTGTCTGGACCATTTTTGCAATTTTTTCATTGCTGTTTTTCCCTTACAGCTTTCAGAGTTTGTAATATATATTTTCTGAAAGCACATGACCAGTAGAATACAAATAAGGTGCTACTGATTTTTAGGGCACAGTATTTGCGTAAATGTTTATCAAAACAATATTTTCGCTAAAAATGCACTAAAATCATTATTAGCAGATGAAGACACAGCACATTTTACAAAATTTCTACCAAATATAAAAGCTAACCTGTAATGAGTTAACAAATAACCAATATTTTGTAAATTTTAAATCATTATTAGCAGATATAAACACAAAAAAAAATCATTATTAGCAGATATAAACACAACATTCCTACTAAATATAAAAGTTTAACCTGTATTGAATCTATAAAATTATGCCCTTTTGCAAAATGGTTAAAATTGAACGTACGCAAAAATGTAAATAACCACATTTCTCTAAAAACCTGAAGGTTTTAATTGTTTCCCTTACAGATTTCAGAGTTTGTAAAAGCCTCCCCCCCCCCCCCCAACCATAGTATGTTCTGAAAGCATAGGACCAGTAGAATAAGTGCTATTGATTTTTAAGGCCCCACGATATTTCCGCAAATGTTTACCAAAGCAATATCTTTGCTAAAAATGCACTAAAGTCATTATTAGCAGATACAAACACAGCAAAAGTACCTTCTAAATATAAAAGCTAAACTTATATTCAGTTAATACGTAACAAATCTTTGTAAACTTTAAATTGCGCCTTTTTGAAAAATGGTGAAAATTGTACGTATGCAAAAATTCCTCAAAAAAATCTGGAAGTTTTCCTTTTTTCGCTTACAGCTTTCAGAGTTTGTTAAGGATTCCACAAACAATATATTTTCTGAAAGCACATGGCCAGTAGAAATAGAAGGTGCTACTGATTTTTGAGGCACCGCAATATTTGCGCAAATGTTTATCAAATCAATATTTCTGCTAAAAATACACTAAAATCATTATTAGTGGTTTCATACATGGCAAAATGTACAACATTCCTGCTAAATTCCTACTAAATATAAAGTTAAAACTGTATTGAGTTAATAAATAACAAATATTTGTACATTTTAAATTGCACCGTTTTGTGAAATGGTGAAAACTGAAGGTACATAAAACTTTAAATAAAAACAATTTACTCCAAAAATCCGGAGGTTACCATTTTTCACTTACAGCTTTCATAATTCTGAGCCTAGCTGCAGGGGATTGGGTTTGTAAGGGGGGGGGTCGTATCAGGTGTAGGGGACGAAACCAGTGCTGGGGGGGGGGGGGGAGGGAGATAAATGACATACAAAAGAAGAGTGGGGGAGGGGAGCATTTTAGAGGAAGGGGAGCGGCAGAAGGTGGAGAGGCTGGGGCCAGGGAAGCAACGGCATGGGGGGGGGGTCATATTTCAGCTGAATAACTGATTAGCGGATTGTAATCCGCTGATTAGTTATAGGATTGTTGAGCAGAGTCTGCTAAACAGTTCTGCTATAAGTTTATGGTCACTGAAGTGACCATGAGCTTATAGTAGGAGGAGGAATAAGGTCCATATGTACGGACCTGGGAAGCTGGAAGCAGTGCTGTAGGTCCATACGCAGTACGGACCTGGCAGTAAAAGTAAAAGAATGCCACTTGGTGGTTGCAAGTGGTGAGTATGTAATGTTCATATGCAGCATTTTATTCTGACCTTATTAAAACATTTTTTTTTCTCTTTGCTGGAAATAATAAACTTGAATCGATTTTTAAATAAACTTTCTTTAATAAGTATATATTTTTTTTCCTTTTTGGCAGGCAGGAGTTTTTATCAATTGCAAATGACATGAAAACCAAAGGAAATGAGTTTTTTAAAGCTGGTCACTACATGCAAGCACTTGATAAATATCAGCATGCCATTGGTGCTATGTCACACATTTTGCATCTTGGGTAAGTGTGTCAGTTATAATTGTAAGATTCCGTGTCTTTGCTTAACCTCCTCAATCGGTGCACTTGCACCCCCTTTCTGCCCAGACCAATTTTCAGCGTTCAGTGCTCTCACAGTTCGAATGACAATTACTCAGTCACGCAACACTGTACCCACATGAAACTTGCGTCCTTTTTTTCACAAAAATAGAGCTTTCTTTTGGTGGTATTTAACCACTAGTGAGTTTTTTTATTTTTTGTGCTATAAATAAAAAAAGACCGTAAATTTGGTGAAAAAAATGCCTTTTTCTTTGTTTCTGTCATAAAATTTTGCTAATTAGTAATTTTTCTTCATAAATTTTGGCCAAAATTTATACTGCTACATATCTTTGGTAAAAATAACCCAAATTAGTGTTTATTATTTGGTCTTTGTGAAAGTTATAGAGTCTACAAAATATGGTGCCAATCACTGAAAATTGATCACACCTAATCAGGCCTTCAGTTCATCAGGTGAATCTCATTTCTTGAGACTCTAACAAGTCAGGAAAATACAAATACACCTCAAATGACCTCTTTTTAGAAAGCAGACATTCCAAGGTATTAAGTAAGTAGCATGGTGAGTTTTTTTAAATTGCAATTTTTTCCCACAACTCTTTGCAATTTTTTTTTTTTTTACTACAAAATTGTCATATTATCAGGTTATTTCTCACACACAGCATATGCATACAACAAATTACACCCCAAAATACATTCTGCTACTCTTCCCGAATATGGCGATACCACATGTGTGAGACTTTTACACAGCCTGGCCACATACAAAGGACCAACATTGAAGTAGCATCTTCAGGCGTTCTACGAGCATAAATGACACCTCTCATTTCTCAACCACCTATTACACTTTTGAAGGCCCTGGAGCACCAGGACAATGGAATTGCCCACAAAATGACCCCATTTTGGAAAGCAAAAACACCCCAACGTATAATCTATGAGGCATAATGAGTTTTTTGAACGGTTCATTTTTTTCCAGACGTTTTTGGAAAATGTGGAAAAAAAATGAAAACGCATTTTTTTTTTTTTTTTTTTTACACAAAGTTGTCAATTTATAAGATATTTCTAACACATAGCATGTATATATCAAAAATGACACCCCAAAATATATTCTGCTACTCTTCCTGAATATGGCAATACCACATGCGTGAGACTTTTACACAGCTTGGCCACATACAAAGCCCCAACATTAACCCCTTCCCGCCGACCGTACGCAGATATGCGTACTCAGCTTTCCGGGGTTATACCGGGATTGGCCCTAGGATAGGGGCCTTAACCTTTTTGTTTGCTTTCACCATTATATTATTATTTGAACATTTTGCTTTTATTGCTGAACACAGATCACGTGAAACAGCGAATATTTATGCTTGATTTATTTATGTGTTTGCGCGAAATCATTTTCAATATTTATTTACTATATGGTGATTTAGTGTACACTATTGATTTTGCGGCATCACCTAGATGATTTGTTGCTCACATCATATGTAAGTTCACAATTTCCTTTTTCACGTTAGTAGCGCAGAGGTCCTATCACTCACTATACCGGGATGATGCCCGCAGCTGCAGCCGCTCGGCTGTTATACCGGAGGAGCGGGAGGGGACATCCCCCCCTCCCGCCGCTCTTACCGGGCCTCCCATGCGATCGGGAGGCCCGGTGTCCAATCGGCTGTCTCCGGCGGCTGTGGGGGGGCTGGAACGAAGCCGTGGGCGGCTTCGTTCCAGCCTTCTCAATGTAAACGCGGAAGCGACGTCATGACGTCACTTCCCGTTTACTCGGCTGCCAATGGCGCCGAATTTAAAAAAAATATACAGTATTCAGAATCGCCGTTTTCGGTGATCTGAATACTTTGAAGTGCAGAGGAGGGATCGGAGGTCTTTTAGACCCCCGATCCCTCCATAAAGAGTACCTGTCACCACTTATTACTGTCACAAGGGATCTTTACATTCCTTGTGACAGCAATTAAAGTAAAAAAAAAAAAAAAAATTTTTAAAAACACAATTTATAAATCTAAAAATAAATAAAAAAAAAAAATTTTTTTAAAGCGCCCCCATCCCCGCGAGCTCGCGCAGCGAAGAAAACGCATACGGAAATCGTGCCCGCATATGTAAACGGTGTTCAAATCACACGTGAGGTATCGCCGCGATCGTCAGAGCGAGAGCAATAATTCTAGCCCTAGACCTCCTCTGTAACTCTAACCTGGTAACGATAAAAAAAATTTAAAGCGTCGCCTATGGAAATTCATAGCTACCATAGTTTGTCGCCATTCCACGAGTGCGTGCAATTATAAAGCGTGACATGTTTGGTATCTATTTACTCGGCGTAATATCATCTTTCACATTATACAAAAAAATTGGGGTAACTTTACTGTTTGGATTTTTTAAAATTCATGGAAGTGTCCCTTTTCCAAAAATTTGCGTTTAAAACACCGCTGCACAAATACCGTGTGATATAAAATATTGCAACAATCTCCATTTTATTCTCTAGATTCTCTGCTAAAAAAATATATATAATGTTTGGGGGTTCTAAGTAATTTTCTAGCAAAAAATATGGATTTTAACTTGTAAACACCAAATTTCAAAAATAGGCTTAGTCATGAAAGGGTTAAAATAGTAGCTTCAGGCATTCCAGGAGCATAAATTACACATCTCATTTCATTCCTACTTGTCCCCCATTTTGGAAAGCAAACACCCCAACGTATATTCTATGAGGCATGGGCTGCAAATAGGTACTTGGTACTCTGATGGGCTGCAAATAGGTGCTAGGGTACTCTGATGGGCTGCAGACAGGTACTCTGGTACTCTGATGGGCAGGTGACAGGTACTCTGGTACTCTGATGGGCAGATGACAGGTACTCTGGTACTCTGATGGGCAGATGACAGGTACTCGGGTACTCTGATGGGCAGGTGACAGGTACTCGGGTACTCTGATGGGCAGGAGACAGGTACTCGGGTACTCTGATGGCCTGGCGTGACAGGTACTCGAGTACTCTGATGGCCTGGTGACAGGTACTCGGGTACTCTGATGGCCTGGTGACAGGTACTTGGATACTCTGATGGCCTGGTGACAGGTACTTGGATACTCTGATGGCCTGGTGACAGGTACTTGGATACTCTGATGGCCTGGTGACAGGTACTCGGGTACTCTGATGGCCTGGTGACAGATACTCGGGTACTCTGATGGCCTGGTGACAGGTACTCGGGTACTCTGGCCTGGTGACAGGTACTCGGGTACTCTGATGGCCTGGTGACAGGTACTCGGGTACTCTGATGGCCTGATGACTGGTATTTGGGTATTCATATGGACTGTGACAGGCACTCAGGTATTCATATGGACTGTGACAGGTACTCAGGTACTCGGGTACTCAGATGGACTGTGACAGATACTCATATGGACTGACAGGTACTTTGATGGGTGGTGACAGGTCCCCTTTATTGGGGGGGGGCAATCAGTGTGATTGGTGTGTACTGTAAGCGGTAACGAGATGTTACCACAATCTCCATCTCACACACGATCTGTGTGTGAGGAGGAGAACCCGGTAACATCTCGTTACCGCGGTTTGTTGACATTTAGTGGTAAACAGCCGCTGGCCAATGGCTGTTTACCAGCGTCGGTGATGAGCAGTGTTCCCGGGAACACGCCGCCACCAACGTGCACGCGCACCTTGCAAAGTGGGGCGGTACCACCTGTGATCGGCCGTGACTTCATTGCGGCCGATCACGTGGTAAACAGCCATGCCCAATGGCTGTTCACCCCCCCTCGGTGGCGAGCAGTGTCTCCGTGACACACCGCCACCGATGGAACAGGGATGCTCGCACACAATCGCGTGCATTCCCTGTTTAAATGGAGGGACGTCATATGACGCCCGCCCAGAACGAGCCACGCCGCTTGGCTGTCGGGCGGCAAGTGCTTAAATTTGTGATAATTAATTTAATGCTCCATTATCATTCAGTGATTAAGTTTATGAAGTTTATTTTATTTTTAATGCTATCGTCTTGGATGACTTCACAAATGAAGTATAGATTTTAAGTGCTTGTTAAAACCAGAATGCGTATTTTAATGCTGAACTACAGGATTTCACCCACTTTGTAAGATGTGCTGACTTACTATGAGTTAAGTCCAACAAAGTGCATGTCACATCTTGGACTTTTCTGACAGTTTAAGGCCCCTTTCACACTGGGGCGGTGGGGGCGTCGGCGGTACAACAGCGCTATTTTTAGCGCTGCTGTACCGTCGTTCTTGCAGCGGTATTCGGCCGCTAGCAGTGCGGTTTTAACCCCCGCTGGCGGCCGAAAAAGGGTTAAAATCCCTCGTACAGCGCGGCTATAGCCGCGGTATTGCCGCGGTATAGCCGCGCTGTCCCATTGATTTTAATGGGCAGGAGCGGTGAAGGAGCGGTGAATACACCGCTCCTTCACCGCTCCAAAAAAGCGGTTTGCAGGACTTTTTTCACCGTCGTGCCTGCGCACCGCTTCAGTGTGAAAGCCCTCGGGCTTTCACACTGAACAAACAGCGGAGGCTGTTTAGGGGCGGTTTGCAGGCGGTATTTTTAGCGCAATACCGCCTGCAAACCGCCCCAGTGTGAAAGAGGTCTAACTGAGCGCGGGAAGTACAGCTATTACTATACTACAGTGCTCTGACAGGAAAGATGTCATCTTACACAAAACCCCAAACTAACATTAGGAGCTAGCTCGGAACCTTTCCTCACTGCACTGGGGTACCACTTGCACTGTTTCTATCTCCTGTTTTTACTGAAGAGCAGTCACAAAGCTCTTTCTATCATTTAGGACTGATATTCAGGACTATAAGCACTTATGTTTTCTTTCAAGGTAACGGGACTATCTAAAATAAGTAAAGCATTCCCATTTTACCATTGTCAGAAATGACAGCCATTTGTTTTTCTGAATCCTCTTTCAGCAGAGAAGTGACTGCAGAGGGAATAGACATGGGTGAGCTGATATCTCCCACTGTAACCTCACAACACAACAACTCGCCAGATGTCTGACACTGCAGTAAAGTTGGCCGAGCGGTTTGCGCCAAGCAAAAGTTTGGCCCTAACATTGTCTGTTTGGCGAACACCCAAATTGGCAGGGAGCTCGGCGCGATGTCCACCCACTGAGCTCCCCACAGTGCTCTGCACAGTGTGTCTGTCCCCCCCCAATTCATAGCAGGCTCTTTGGGTATGGTATGGATTCTAAGGGAAACCCCTTAAAATACAGCGTGGTGTCTACCAAAATCCATACCAGACCCTAATCTGAGCATGCAACCCAGCAGGCTAGGAAAGGTGGCAGGAAGGGGGTGGGCAACAAGCATGCGTCACCCCTCCGGAATCTTACCAGGCCACATACTACATACAAGGCACAGCAGTGCATTTTTATAGCACTGATCGCTGTATAAGTGTCAAGTTTCTGATCTGAGTGTTGCAGTCCCGCTAAAAATCGCTGATCACTGCCATTCCTAGTAAACAAAAAATAAATAATAATGCCATAAATCTATCCCCTATTTTGTAGACGCTTTAACTTTTGCGCAAACCAATCAATATATGTTTATTGGGTTTTTTGTTTTGTTTTTTTAACCAAAAATATGAAGAATACATATTGGCCTAAACTGATTAAGATTTTTTTTTGGGGGGGGGGATATTTATTTTAGCAAAAAGTAAAAAATATTTGTGTGTTGTGTTTTGTCTTTTTTTTTTTTTTTTTTTTTTTTTTTTGTTTATAGCACAAAAAATAAAAACTGCAGAGGTGATCAAATCCCACCAAAAGAAAACTCTGTCTGTTTGTGGGGGAAAAAAAAGGACACAAATTTTGTTTGGGTACAACGTCGCACGACCGCGCAATTGTCAGTTAAAGTGACGCAGTGCCTTATCGCAAAAAATGGCCTGCTCATGAAGGGGGTAAATCCTTTTAGGGCTGAAGTGGTTAAACAAAGTGTGAACCAACTGTTTTTTTGATTGAAGCTTCATGTCAAGTTTGTTACAATGAGAATGGATGTCTGTAAAGGCCCATACACACTATTAGATTTACCAAAACCATATAATATGAGGTCACACCTTAATGCCACGTACACATCGGACAAAAACGTGGAATTTTGTTCGAAGGTTGCTGGCTCAAACTTGTCTTGCATACACACAGTCACACAAATGTTGGCCAACAATTACGAACGTTGGACTTATGACGAGCCGAGAAAAAGGAAGTTCAGTAGCCAGTGCGGCTTCTTCTGCTTGATTCAGAGCATGTGTGAACTTTTGTGCGACAGACTTGTGTACACACGATCGGACTTTCCGACAACAAAGTTTTGTTAGCGGAAAATTTGAGAACCTGCTATCAAACATTTGCTGGAGGAAAGTCCGACAGTAAATGTTCGATGGAGCATACACACGGTCAGACTTTCCGACAACAAGCTTACATCCAACATTTCCCGTGGGAAAATCCGACCGTGTGTACGCGCCATTAGAGTTTCAATTTGTATGTACTCAGGCAGGTCCTTGCACTACATTGTTTTGGTAAATCTGAAGACAAAAATCTGCAGAAAAGCTGATAGTGTGTATGGGGTCTAAGAAAGGCAAATTCCGCCGTCCATTTGGAATCATTAAACTCAGTTACTGGTTTGCCTTTTTCTGTCATTATTTCTTGGATGGCAACTTTGAATTTAAAATCTGTTGCAGTGCTTTTAAGCGGCTCAACCATTGCACATCACACAAGTAGACAACATCACTGGGACCTTTATCGTATTTAGTTTCAAGAAAATTTTAGAACTGCTGGTGAAGTGCCCGGTTGAAGTTCACAATCTCAGTGACAACTTTCATATCCTAGGCATTTTGCACACAGATTTTCCTGATGAATAATGCAGTGGTAGGAGATGATAGTTGGAGAATTTGTATTCTTCTCTTTAAAAGTGCCACAAATCCAGAATTCTTGCTGATCAAACTTGGGGCTTCATCTGTCGCCACTCCTATGAGATCTTGGATACTCATTGGTATTTTTAGAGGGTAGCTTTGGTTGCATTGAAAATATTGACTCCCCTCGTAGTCCCTTTCACTGGACACAGTGTTAAAAACTCTTCCAACACTTTTAACTTGTCGTCCACTCCACAAATGAAAATGGCTAGTTGAAGAGTGTGGGGTTTATTTACTAAAGCTGGAGAGTGCAAAATCATGCTCACTTCTGCATAGAAACCAATCCGCTTCCAGGTTTTAGTGTCAAAGCTTAACTGAATAAGCTCAGGTTAGAAGCTGATTGACTACCATGCACAGCTGCATCAGATTCTGAGTGCAAGAGTTTTAGTAAATCTACCTCTATCTGTTAAGTCGATGCTTTCATCCAGTGCTAAAGAATAACAATAAGAAACCTTTCAGTTTCTTCACATTTTCAGCCAATTCCTCTACTCTTCCTGTGACTGTCTGTCTAGATCGGCTTATTTTTTTGAAGGCATCAATCTTCTTAAAGCTTTTGTCAACCCCAAAAAAAAAAAAAAATAAATAAATGGATCCTGTTCCCTTAACCGATTGCCGACCAGCGCACGCCGATGTACGTTGGAAAAATGGCACTGGCAGGCAAAAGGGCGTACAGGTACATCCCTTTTAAAAAGCGGTGTCGCCCCCAGAGGCGCCCGCCCACTGCGGTCTCTGTGACTGTTACTGCGGGTCCCGCGGACTCGATGTCTGCCGTGTGCCCACGATCATGTCACGGAGAGGAGGAATGGGGAGGTGCTTATGTAAACAAAACATTCCCCGTTCTGCCTAGTGATAGGAAAGTGATTTACTGCTCTCTGTGATCGAGAGCGGTAATTACTGTCCTGTGTGTTCAAGCCCAGCCCCCTCACAGTTAGAATCACTCCCTAGGACACACTTAACCCCTTCACTGCCCCCTAGTGGTTAACCCCTTCACTGCCAGTGTCATTTAGACAGTAATCAATGCATTTTTAATTGCACTGATTGCTGTATAAATGACAATGGTCCCAAAAATGTGTCAAAAATGTCCATGTGTCCGCCATAATGTCGCAGTCCCGATTAAAGATCGCCGCCATTACTAATAAAAAAAAAATAAAAATGCCATAAAACTATCCTCTATTTTGTAGACGCTATAAATCTTGTGCAAACCAAGCTCCATTTGTGGCAAAAGAAAGGCGTCAATTTTGTTTGGGTACAGCGTCGCACGGCCATGCTATTGTCAGTTAAAGCGACGCAGTGCCGAATCGCAAAAAACGCTCTGGTCTTTGGGCAGCCAAATGGTCCGGGGCTGAAGTGGTTAAAGCATGTTTATACAGCACAGTGCTTTTGCTGTGTAATTTGGTCCCCTGTAATACCTGAAATACCTGGCTGAAACTGCCTGGCTATACCCTTCCCCCTGTGCGCTGACTCCGATATATTTCAGGGCTGCTGAGCCCTGACACTGGAGTTAGCGTACGTGCCTCCATCATATGCAGCCCACTCTCCTGTGTCTCCTTTGTTCTCATCCCCCCTCCTCCCTATCTGCTCGTACAAATGCCCCCCCCCGCTGCTGCTCTCTGCAGCTAAATGCTGTAATAAGTGTGCCTGTGTAATGTAAAAAATATGCCCATCCTAATATGAGTGCGGCTCCCAGGACTCAGCTGATTGTCGGTGTTCACATTGTTCCTCTCCTCCCCGGCTGGCATCAGTGGGAGGGCTCAGTCCTGCCCACTGGAACTGTGAGCCGAGAGAGAAGTGAGATGACAAATCGGCTGAGCGTCGTGAGCGGAGCTTATGTAGGTACAGATTGGCAGGTTTTTTTACATTACACAGGCACAGGGACACTTATTACAGTGATGGGAGGATTTTGAAAAAGTGGTTTAACAACCACTTCAGCCACCATTAACAACCACTAACTTCAGCCCCAGAAGATTTTACCCCCTTCCTGACCAGAGCACTTTTTACAATTTAGCACTGCGTCGCTTTAACCGCTTCCCGACCGCCTCACGCAGATATACTGCGGCAGAAGGGCACGTACAGGCAGATTAACGTACCTGTACATTGCCCTTTAAGAGGCGGCTTACGGCGCGCTCCCTGGGAGCTCCGTGATCGCGGGTCCCGCGGACCCGATGTCCGTGGGGATACCCGCGATCGTCTTACGGTGAGGAAGAACGGGGAGATGCTAATGTAAACAAGCATCTCCCAGTTCTGCCTAGTGACACTGTCACTGATCTCTGCTCCCTGTGATCGGGAGCGGTGAACAGTGTAGTGTCATACACAGCCCCCCCCCCACAGTTAGAAATACTCCCTAGGACACACTTAACCCCTAGAGGTTAACCCCTTCACTGCCAGTGACATTTTTACAGTAATCAATGCAATTTTTTAGCATTGATCGCTGTATTAATGCCAATGGTCCCAAAAATGTGTCAAAATTGTCTGATGTGTCCGCCATAATGTCGCAGTCACGATAAAAATCGCTTATCGCCACCATTACTAGCAAAAAAAAAAATTATTAATAAAAATGCCATAAAACTATCCCCTATTTTGTAGATGCTATAACTTTTGCGCAAACCAATCAATAAATGCTTATTGCGATTTTTTTTTATTTTTTTTTTTTTTTTTTGTTTCTTGCCAAAAATATGTAGAAGAATATATATCGGCCTAAACTGAGGAAAAAAAATGTTTTTTTATATATTTTTTGGGGATCTTTATTATAGTAAAAAATAATGCGTTTTTTTCAAAATCGTTGCTCTTTTTTTGTTTATAGCGCAAAAAATAAAAACTGCAGAGGTGATCAAATACCACCAAAAGAAAGCTCTATTTGTGGGAAAAAAAGGACGTCAATTTTTTTTGAGAGCCACATCGCACGACCGTGCAATTGTCAGTTAAAGCGACGCAGTGCCGAATCGCAAAAAGTGCTCTGGTCTTTGGCCAGCAAAATGGTCCGGGGCTTAAGTGGTTAACTGACAATTGCGCGGTCATGCAATGCTGTATCCTAACGAAATTTGCGTCTATTTTTCCCCACAAATAGGGCTTTCTTTTGGTGGTATTTGATCACCTTTGTGGTTTTTATTGTTTGCGATATAAACAAAAAAATAGCGACAATTTAGAAAAAAAACTATTTTTTTACTTTTTTCTATAATAAATATCCCCAAAAATATTTTTAAAAAACAAATTTCTTCATCAGTTTAGGCCAATGTATATTCTTCTACATATTTTTGGTTAAAAAAATTTGCAATAAGCATATATTGATTGGTTTGCGCAAAAGTTATAGTGTCTGCAAACTATGGGAAAGATTTATGGCATTTTTATTATTATTTTTTTATTTTTTATTTTTTTTTACTAGTAATGGCGGTGATCTGCGATTTTTTTTTTTTTTTTTAGCAGTACTGCGACATTGCGGTGAACAGATCGAACACTTTTGACACATTTTTGGGACCATTGACATTTATACAGTGACTGGTGCTATAAAAATGCACTGATTGCTGTGTAAATGTCACTGGTAGGGAAGGGGTTAACACTAGGGGGCGATCAAGGGGTTAAATGTGTGTTCCCCCAGTGTGCTAACTGTATGGGGATAGGACTGACTAGGGGAGGAGACCTATCGTTGTTCCTGCTTAGTAGGAACAAACGATAGGTCTCCTCTCCCCTGACAGAACAGACACCCGTACTGGCTCTCTTGCACGCGATGCGCCTTCTGGCGGCTCTTAAAGAGGACGACGTACCCGTATGAGGTTTTGCGCAGCCATGCCATTCTGCCGCAGTATATCTGCGTGAGGCGTTTGGCAATTGGTTAAGGCACACGCATTCCACAGCTGGTAAAAGGCACTCTTTGGTGAATTCTCAGTTTAAAAAAAAAAAAAAAAAGACTATGCTGTGATTTCAATGATGTCTATAGAGGTAGAAGGCTGGAGGGGCGTGACCGGATGCTGAGGTGAGGGAGGGCGCTGCAGCCGGACCTAGCCTTTGCCCCTCGCTCCTACTCCTACTCCTACTCCTGACATGAGAATTTAGCGTGGCCCGAAGGAGACGCCGGAGAGGGGGAACGCCCGGAGTGCATGGAAGCCGCTGCGGTTGTGATACGCCGCCTCACACGGGTATCTCGCACGGAGCTCTCCCGAGAGTGGTATCAGCGGCGCCTGTCCCCGTGAGAGAGGGAGGCGCCGACACCCGGGATCGAGCAGAGGTGCTGGAGAGCCCTTGGCAGAACCAAGCAGCAGAGGATTCTGTCCGCAGCGTTGGAGGGGTGAGTAGGCTGTTTCTTGCATACTCACCCGCAGCACACCATAGCGCAAAGCATCTACAGCTGCTAATCCGGTGGGGGAAGGAGGCACACAGATCCAGGACAGAGCGGAGACTAGTATTGTGTTGAGAACAGCGGGATCCTGTCAACATGACGAGGAGGAAGGGGATGGAGGATGGGCCAGCTCAGGAAGGGATAGGGGCCCCCGGACCTCGCGGCACCAAGGAGAAGGGGAACCAAGTGGCTGCCAAGTTGGAGCGCTTTGCGCACACTCCAAATCAAACCCCTAAAAAGGCCAGCAGTATAGGGGGAGGTCAGCATCAAGCTGGCCACCCTGGGAGAAGTCAGACCCAGGAAAACGGGACTTTGGCAGCTATACCATCAGCGGGCCCGGCAGCAAGTGGGGTCCTGGAAAGGCAACAGGTCTCGGGTGCGGAGGGGGCAGCAGGGGGAGGTCAGTCTGGTCTGGTAAATGAGAAGGAGCCATCCCTGAATGACATTCTTCTGGCTGTCAGTAATTGCAAGCAATCAATCAATGACCTGTCTGAGCAACTCAAGGGTATTAGGGATGAATTGCTTGCCGTCAAGGGGGAGGTGCGCACAGTTTGTACCCGGACAACAGCTCTGGGATGGGGGGGTGCACAATGAGGGAAGAGTGGAAGGGAGTGTGGATATGGAAGGATGTGTGTTGGTTCAGCCTGCCATAGCAAAGGGATTCAAAAAAGGTAGGGTGATATATAGCATTCACAAAAGGAGGTGGTTTGGATTAATAGGAGACCAGAGTGCTGCAAAGGCACCAGGCCCAAAGGCTCATGAGCATTGAAAGAATGTGCAATAAAACCTTGGATCTGAAAAAACGGGTTAACATATGCTCGTGGAATGTAAGGGGGATAAAGGACAGGATTAAAAAACAGGCATTTTTTTCAATAGCCAAGAGGGGGAAAGTTAAAATAGTCTGCCTGCAGGAGACCCACCTGATAAAAGATACAATTAAAACTTTAGATAACAAGCAATTCTGGATGCAGTATAACTCCACTCACTCATCTTACTCTAGAGGGGTGAGTGTATTGATAAGCTCTGGCCTGGCCTTCTCCTGCAGTCAGAGTAGGGTGGATGAATATGGACAGTATATTTTTCTCTCCTGCCTAATAGAAAATAAAAGATATGTCCTGGCCAATGTTTATATCCCTCCCCCATTTAGTATGGTAATATTGGACGACTTAGCTAGTTTCATAGTGGATTCCCCAGGGACCCCGGTTATAGTGGTGGGTGATTTTAACATGACGATGAATAATAGTATAGATAGGTTCCCACCGAAAAGTAGAACTGGAGGGGCCCTCAAGAGCCCCCTTCTGCAATACTGCGACGAAATAGGGTTGATAAATATTTGGAGGAGGAGGCATCCTGGGGAGAGGCAATATTCATGCCACTCCAGGACTCATGCCACCTTATCCAGAATCGACCTTGTCCTGGGAAACGAGGAAGCGTTAAACGCAGTGGAGGAAATAGTTTATGAGCCAAGAGGAATTTCGGATCACACGCCAGTTATCACTGTTGTAAAGGTGGGGGAGCACCGCAACAGGGGTAGCTGGAAGGTTAATCCCTTCTGGCTCGAGCTCATAGGGGAGGAGGAGAAAATGATGGAGGGGCTGACAGAGTTCATCAAAATAAATCTAGTATCGGCCTCATTGGGGGTAGTATGGGACTCCCTGAAGGCATATCTAAGGGGAGCCCTAATTCAGAAAATCGCATATACCAAAAAACAGTCACAAGCAGAAGAATTAGGGGCCAAAGAGAGTAAGAATAGCGGAGGCGCAGTATGTGGAGATACCATCCCAAGCCAGCTACCAGTTTTGGATGGGGAGGCAGGATGAGTACAGTAGGGTACTCCGGGAGAGGATGGAAAAGAACAGGTTATTTCAGAGGCGGAGCTTTTTTGGAGAAGGAGAGCGAGTTGGGAAAGCTCTGTCTCTGATAGTCAAGGCAAACGGCCCCTCGGGTACTGTACCAGCAATTGAGGGGAGGGAAAGAGTAATTAAAAAAACCACCCCCGATATATTAGGTGAATTTAGGACATACTTTGAGAAATTATATAGTTCTTCTAAAACAAACGTGGAGGGGGAAATGCAGGGTTTCTTTGAGGGGTTGAGGATAACTCCATTATCAAATGAGGACCGGGAAATGTTGGATGCCCCATTGACTCTCAAAGAATTGCAAAGGGCAGTGGGAGACATGGCAGATCAAAAGTCACCGGGCTCCGACGGTCTGCCCATAGAAATATTTAAAAAATATGGGGAGGTACTACTACCCCTACTCTTGGAGGTGTTTAATGGAGCTAGGGAGGATAAGATTTTGCCTTCCTCTATGTCAGAAGCTATTGTAATAACCTTGTTGAAAGAAGGGAAGAACCCAATAGATATGACCTCATATAGGCCTATCTCGCTTTTGTGTTCGGACGTGAAGATCTTGGCAAAAGTATTGGCCGCAAGGCTGAATAAGATAATTTCCAAACGAATACATACAGACCAGACCGGGTTTATCCCGGACAGATCTACAAGCACGAACATAAGACGGGTGTACCTAAATATGCAAATACCCATAGAAAATAGTGGCAAGAGAGCGGTTCTTTCATTAGACGCAGCCAAGGCATTCGACTCCCTGGAATGGCATTATCTGTGGAAGGTGCTGGCGGAATATCAGTTTGGCTCTGGGTTTGTCCAATGGCTAAGCTTATTATATAATAGCCCGAGGGCCAAGGTTAAAATTAATGGTCAGTGCTCAGAGTGGTTCCAGCTGAGCAGGGGTACGAGACAGGGGTGTCCTTTGTCCCCCCTGCTCTTCGCCCTGGCAATTGAGCCCTTAGCTGTTGCTTTGAGGACGGCACAGGGGGTGCAGGGGTTTAAAAGAAGGAGAGGGGTGGACAAAGTGGCTATGTACGCAGACGATATTCTGTTGTTCCTGGCAGACACGCAGGACTCTCTGAAAACAGCTATGGGGATAGTCGAGAAATTTGGTGTCTTCTCCGGGCTACTGGTTAACTGGGAGAAATCCGTGATTTTACCTATAGACCCTCTGAACGAACCCCTCCCACACCAATCATCCCAAGTTAAAATAGTCAGCCAAATGAAATATCTGGGCATCAATATAACTAGAGATCCAGGACAGTACATATCAGGAAACCTAGTTCCACTCATGAAAAAGCTGAAGCAGAAATGCCGGGTGTGGGGTCGCCTGCCCCTCTCGGTTGCCGGACGCTGCAACTTGATCAAGATGGTCTGGTTACCCCAAATTTTATATGTTTTGCAGAACTCTCCCGTGTGGATCTCCAGGCACTGGTTTAAAAAAATAGACAGCGTGTTTAGAGAACTAATTTGGAAAAATGGGGTAGCTAGGATCGGTTTGCGGACGTTGCGA
Organism: Aquarana catesbeiana; assembly: GCF_042186555.1. Taxonomy (NCBI): domain Eukaryota; kingdom Metazoa; phylum Chordata; class Amphibia; order Anura; family Ranidae; genus Aquarana; species Aquarana catesbeiana. Next base: position 223,666,833 of record NC_133328.1, read on the forward strand.
CAACCAGAGGCGAAGGGCGGCCTGGCGGTACCGGATCCGCGAGGTTATTTTTTAGCATCCCAACTGCAACAGGTGGGAGGTTGTAATAGGTTTAGGGATGAAGGAGTGGGTGGCAGTGTTTTGCTGAATGACACCAGACACGATACAATTGCTGAGGCACTAGAGGCAGACTCATTTGGTACCAAATGTCCCACTACCCGGATGATGGTTAAGGCTTGGGTACAGGTCAAAAAAACTCTGGGTTACACTGGCTTTGCGGAATTTTCTCCACTTTGGGATAATAATAACCTCAACAAGCTCAAAAAAATGGGACGCTTTGAAGAATGGGACCATCAGGGTATACACTGCTTGGCGCAGGTATACAGGGCAGGGAGGTTAAAATCTTTTCAAGAGCTGGTGGAGGAGTACGCGATCTCCAACAGGTCATTCTACAGATACTTGCAAATCAGGCATGCCCTAGAGGCACAATTTGGGAAGGAAGCGCCAGTTTGGTTCGAAATGGCCTCTTTGAGAAAGCTGATTGACGCGAGCTCTACGAAGGGATTGATGTTTGACATTTATGGATGTCTGAAGGCAGCAGCCCAGGAGGGCATGGTGGAAAATAAAAATAGGATTAAATCGGAGAGAGATGCGGGAGTGCTGTCTGACGATCAATGGGTGCATGTCCTATCACTAGGGCCCAGAGTCACTCTTTCTCCTTCACAGGTGATGTCTCACCTTTACTTATCCTATAGGGCATATTATACACCATTGAAATTATTTAAGTGGGGTAAGAGGCCCGACTCAAAGTGCCAAAGATGTGTAGGGGGGTATGGAGATTTGATTCACATGTTTTGGCGATGTCCCAAGCTACATAGATATTGGAAAGGGGTCGTGGAAAAGATAAACTTGGTGTTTGGGACATCATTTAAGTTGGAAGCGAGAGAGTGCTTGTTGGGACTGACGAAGGACAAAGTGGCCTCAAAGGACATATAGACAGCAAGGGTCAGATGCCTGTTTCAGGGTAAAAAGCTTATCGCACGGCATTGGCAGAGAAAGGAGGCACCGACGGATTCAGAGTGAGTGAATGCAGTAAGGGAGGTGATTTGCAGAGAAAAGTATATATATAAGAAGAGGGGTAACCATAAGAAATTTGATAAAATATGGAAAGTATGGCTGGACCAGGATAGGGTCGGAATGGAAGGGGGGGTGGGATGAGGATGGTATGGGGTGGGTTTGGTTTAAAAGATGTATGGTGAGGTGTATGGTGGGGGGTTTGCTGGGGGTGGGGCGGGGTTGGGGAAGTAAATGGGGGGGAGGGGGAGAAGAAGAAACTCTTTTTGAAGCTTACTATTTACGGATATCCTGAACTGGTGCACATTGGAATGATAATAATGTATGGATAAGAGGACGGTATTAATGTGTCCCTGTTTATGGTGATGTTCTTTGTTACTTTTATTCTTGCTTGTTGTAATGAAACATTTTTTCAAATAAAAAGATTTAAAAAAAAAAAAAAATGACGTCTATAGTAAGTTTATCTTGTCTGTCTGCAATTGGCCCTGAAGAGATTCAAAACTCTTTGCATGCTTTGTTTCATAATGTCTTCTCAATTTATATTCCTTCCCAATCGCAACAAGTTTCTTGCGTATTAGACAGAGTTTTGGAATCATTTTCCACAGTGTAAAGTATAGCTCTGTAAACTTTTCACTGAAATTCTGAGACTCCGTTTCCTAGCTGTGTTGGATACATTCACCATCATTGCATTGAATGACAGAACTTGAATACTGGGCAGGGGTAGGCAAGAGGTGGAGATCTGCCTGTACAACACTCTTATTATACAGGATTTATATAGTGCCAACAGTTTGCGGATCGCTTTACAACATGAGGGTCGACAGTACAGTTTTATAATACAGAGATCAAATCTCACCCAGGTTCAGCGCCCTTTATTTATTTTTTTAAATAAATTCACTAGCAAGGCCTGGTCCTGCATAAATAGCAAGGAAAACTTAGAAAAATATAATAAAACAAATGTGTCTGTAAAAATATAAACTATAAAATCTAAACCTAGAGCCTTACAGTGTCGGTAGAGCAATGGATGGTGTCAGTCTTTTTTAATTTAAATTTATTTTTTAAAATTTTTTCACAGTGCTTTTGGGGGCAGGGGCAGTGGATGGTGTCAGTAGTTTCTTATTTTTAATATTCAATTTTTTTTTTTTACAATTTTTTTCATTTACATTTTTTTTTTTCACAATGCTTTTGGGGGAGGGGGGCACTGGACGATGTCATATTTTTCTTTTACCACTTTTTTTTTAAATTTTATTTTGCAATATTTTTAAAAAACGGACAGGCTTTCCGGTGGGTTACCTGCACTTTGCCATAGAATTCTATTATATCCTGCAGGTGTGGTGCACTTTCTGAAAGTGCACCTGTGCATCGGTTTGAAAGTGGCCCAGAGTAACCAGTGTAGAGAGCAGAAATGCCCATTGCTGTTTGATTTTAATAAAAAACTTACTTTTAATCTACACTTCTCAGGATTCCTGCAGGTATCTGTCCCAGGCTGTTTCTGTCCCAGGCAGATATCGCTGGCTGTTGCTGTCCCAGGCGGAGTGCATTTGGTATCACTCCGCCTGTGACAGGAGCCAGTGCTATACCGGAAGAAAAATGTATTAAAGTGGAAGTAAAGGCAAAACCTAACTAACTCTAAACCTACTCCCAACTACATTCATCTAAGCCAACTCTATCTAGCCCTGTAAAGAAAAATCGCTATACCTACATATTCTGCAGCCATGTGACAACAACAAAAGTGATTAAAAAAAAAAAATGTAAGCATCAGTGTAAAAAAAATAAATTAATAATAATAAAAAAAAAAACAACAAAGTGCCCCCGTCCCCCCGTGCTTGCTTGCAAAGGCAAACCCGTGCAAAGGCAAACGTGTGTTTTTGGTCCCGCACACACGCAAACTGCAATCATTACACACATGTGAGGTATCACCGCGTACGTCAGATCATGGGCAGTAATGGCATGACATGTTTGGTATCTATTTACTCTGTTTATATTTTACAAAAAACTGGGTTATTTTTTTTTTTTTTAAATATTTTTTGTATTAAAATAAAAAAGTGTATCTTTCCGCAAAAAAATTGCGTTTGACAAAACACTGCGCAAATACTGTGTGATTTAAAAAAATGTCTAAACCAACCAATTTATTCTCTAGGGCGTCTACTTTAAAAAAAATATATAATGTTTGGGTTCTAAGTAATTTTCTAGCAAAAAATGCTGATCGTTACACATGAAAAAAATGTGCCAGAAAAGGCTTGAACTGGAAGTAGTTAAAGTAGAATTATAGGAATTTTTTTTTTTTTTTAATTTTGGCTAGAGTAAGGGAGGGTTATAATCCCTGTCAGTTTTTTTTTTTGCCATCTGTGTCCCATTGGGGAGATTTGCCTTCACTTCCTGCCCCATAGCCAAAACAAGTGACAGGAAATCCCTACAAATCTGAGGAATTCCTTGGTGCCTCCCAGGTGACAAGAGCTAGTGTTCCCATTGGAAGATTTCCCTTCTATTACTTTTCTGGGGACAACCTAAAGTTTAGGATTTTCTTTGACTTTCAATAATAATGGTAAAGAGGAAATATAGGGAGAGTGGATCTTCCTAACGGGGACACAGTGTGAAATAAAAACCTGACAGGTTTTCTAATCCGTTTTAACTCCGTGACCCCAGAGTCCCTGCGCATGCTGGGACCATGACGTCGTAAGGGGGCGGGGTTACCGCCTATATAAATGGCTCCGCAGCTCGCACACAGCATTCGAGCCGGAGAGAGCGTCGTGTCAACATCGGGGAAGAAGAAAAGAAGAGAAGAAGCGGCGAGACAGCGGCGACAAGACAGCGGCGGCGAGACAGCGGCGACAAGACAGCAGCAGCAGACCGGGCCCCTAGCTGGCAATAGAGCTGGAAGAAGATAGCGGCGGGGCCCGGGAGAAGAGGCCGAACACCGGGAGAAGTCGGAAGGAGACCCCCCGAAGTCGGAAGAAGATCCCGGAGCTGACTAATAAATTATTCTTAAAACCTGTGTACTGTGTTTGTTTTTTTCATACTGACACTTTTCCCTAGGTGAATGGGTAGGGGTACCATGTACCCCAAACTCATTCACACAGGGTGGGGGGGCCGGGATCTGGGGGCCCCCTTATTAAGGGGGGCTCCCGGATTCTGATAAGCCCCCCGCCCGCAGACCCCGACAACCAACGGCCAGGGTTGTCGGGAAGAGGCCCTTGTCCTCATCAACATGGGGACAAGGTGCTTTGGGGTGGGGGGGCCCGCAGGGCGCCCCCCCTCCCCCAAGGCACCCACCCCCTCATGTTGAGGGCATGCGGCCTGGTACGGCTCAAGAGGGGGGGGGCGCTCGCTCGTCCCCACCCCCTTTCCTGGCCGGCCGGGCTGCGTGCTTGGATAAGGGTCTGGTATGGATTTGGGGGGGACCCCCACGCCGATTTTTCGGCATAGGGGGTTCCCCTTACAATCCATGCCAGACCTAAGGGCCTGGTATGCCCCCGAGGGGGGAACCCACGCCGGTTTTTTCATTTAAAATTTGGCGCGGTGTTCCCGCCTCAGGATTTATACCAGACAGCTGCCAGCACTGCCTGTCACTCATCACGGAAGGAAAACAAAGTTTTCCTTTCCAGATGAGTGAGCCATCTCGGCGCTGGCTCCTGCGACGGGGCTCGTAGGTGTCAAATCTCGCCGAGAAGTGCGGCGAGATTGACACAATATCGCGGTCACCTACTGTACTTAATGTAAATGTTTTTATGACTGTTTTTTGTTCCAGTTAGGGAGACTTTCTACAGATTTCCTGTCCTGTTGGTAATATTTCCACTGATACAGGAAATGCCAGAGGCACCAATACAAATCTTAGTGATTTTAATCACTTGCCGACCGCCTCACGACGACATACGTCGGCAGAATGGCACGGGCAGGGAGAGTAACGTATGGGTACGTTATCGCCCCCCCCCCCGGTGCCCGAGGCGATCGGCATCGTTCTAGGAGTGATCCGTCCTGAGGGGGAGGCCACTGATTTATGGCCTCTCCCTCACGATCGCTCCTGACGAATGAGGAGAAGCTTCCTCTGCTTCTGAAACTGTAAACAGAGGCAGAGGAAGTGATGTCATCGCTCCTCGTGAAGCCCTTTCATTTTGGCGCCCAAGAAGAGACAACATCAGAGTGAGTTACACCAACAGCACACTAACACCAGTACACATAGGCAAATAAATCCCCCCCCCCCGCACCCCCTGTCACAGTGACACCAATAGCAGTTTTCATTTTTTTTATTGATCACTGCATTGGTGTCATTTTGTGACTGTTATAAGTGTTAGGGCAGTTAGTGGTAGGCCCCTTTAGGTCTAGGGTACCCCCCTAATAAAGGTTTAACCCCTTGGTCACCCCCCAGTTAACCCTTTCACCTCCTGTCGCCAGTGTCGCTAAGCAATCTTTTTTCTGATCGCCGTATTAGTGTTGCGGGTGACGCTAGTTAGCTTGTTAGTTATTTAGGTTCACCGTCAGGTTTTTATAGTGTCGGGTTCCCCCATATATTACCTAACAAAGGTTTTAACCCCCTGATTGCCCCTAGTTAACCCTTTCACCCCCTGTCACCAGTGATCACTGTATAAGTGTTATGGGTGACGCTGGTTAGTTTGTTTTTTATAGCGTCAGGCCACCCGCCGTTTTTTACCCAATAAAGGTTTAACCCCCCTGATCGCCCGGCGGGTGATATCAGTTGGGTTTTAGGGTCAGTCGGTCTGCATCGCCCCAGGCAGCATCAGATTAATGCCAGTAGCGCTAACACCCTCGCACACAGCATACACCTCCCTTAATGGTATAGTGTCTGAACGGATCAATATCTGATCTGATCAGATCTATACTAGCGTCCCCAGCAGTTTAGGGTTCCTAAAAACACAGTGTTAGTGGGATCAGCCCAGATACCTGCTAGCACCTGCGTTTTGCCCCTCCGCCCAGCCCACCCAAGTGCAGTATCGATTGATCACTGTCACTTACAAAACACTAAACACACATAACTGCAGCGTTCGCAGAGTCAGGCCTGATCCCTGCGATCGCTAACAGTTTTTTTGGCAGCGTTTGATACAGTTGCTGACAGCCTAGGAGTTTTATTTCCTGTGAGTCTCACTAGTGTACCACTAAATTTAGAGCCCAAAATGGCAAATCAAAGGTACACTAGTGAAGAGGCCTACACGTTTCTGAGCATGACAGATCGTGAAGAGGAAGTCACTCATCTGTCAGATTCAGGCTCCGAATACGATCCTGTAGCCCACAGCGGCTCCATGACAGATAGCTCTGAAGACAGAGTTGTGGTCCCTGCCAAGGTCAGGCGTACCAGACCCTGATCTTGTGCTGTTGTTGAGGTGCAAGAACCGCAGGGCTCTCGTATGGAGCAGAGAAGTACTAGTGCCGCTCATCCTTCTGGTGAACTGGCAAGCACCAGCGGCCTAGTACACCCTGGTCCTACATCCAGCACTGCAGTATCACGTGGTGACGTGGCGAGTCCCATAAGTGCAGTTCAAGCTGGCGAGGTGGCAAGCACAAGTAGTGTCCCGCTGCCACCAAGAGGGGACACTCACTCACGAGTAGTAAAAGAGTATAAGTAATATGGGATTGGTTGGAATGAATTTAAGTGTTTATTGTGGTATAGATCTAAATAAGTCTAATAGTACATAGGGTAAATATACACAGGATACAGTATGCATGACATATACAAAAAATAGCAATACAATATGCAGAAATCCACAATCCTAAAACTCCAGTGCACATGGAACACATATGCGGGAAGTACAAGACGCGTTTCAAGATATACTCTTCCTCAGGGTTATCTGATTGGAATCAGCAAACAAAAGATATGTCTAAAAATTAAAAAGACAATTATAAACCAATTGTGAAAAACATCATGTAATCAAGTATATGCGTAAACATATAAAGAAAATGACTGTTGTAATACAAGTATGTAGTATGCATATAAGAGAAACAATGAGGTACTGACCATATAGTATTGCTTGGGGGGGCATGTGTCTGGTACTGCATCCGTTAAAAACTCTCAAAGGGAGAGGGGTGTTGGGGGGACACTGGGAACAGGCTATACCACTGAACATAGAGGTATAGCCTGTTCCCAGTCCACATCCGGCAAGGCTTGTGTGCCCAATCCCAGCGGAGCCACCAGGGGGGTATTCCCCAACATAAGGCATCAGAAAGCCACCAATGACAAGGATAGTCCTATGGGGGGCTCCAATCTGCAAAGGAGGTAAGGGGGGGGAGGTTATTAGGGAGAGGCAGTAGGTGTGCCTCAGAAGGGGGTAGGTTGTGGAACCCCATGAGTAATGCAACCCATCAGAGTGAAAATAATAATAAAAAAATGTGGAATACCTGGATGAGCCCGTCAGTGTTGTGCTGGCGGGTGTCTGAGAGGTATGCAGGGAGAGTTGCATGGATGAGCCTAAGCAGAGGTCCTGTGTAGTAGGATGTGACACCCCAGCCGGGTGACACCCAGGGTCGGGAGGTCCCTGGTGCAGCAAGTAAGGAGATTGTGTGGTGCCGGCCAGAGGACTGTTCAGGGCACTAGAAGGTAAATGCCCAACCAAAGGTCCAGGCCAGGGGAGGCTTATTAGGGAGAGGCAGTAGGTGTGCCTCAGAAGGGGGTAGGTTGTGGAACCCCATGAGTAATGCAACCCATCAGAGTGAAAATAATAATAAAAAAATGTGGAATACCTGGATGAGCCCGTCAGTGTTGTGCTGGCGGGTGTCTGAGAGGTATGCAGGGAGAGTTGCATGGATGAGCCTAAGCAGAGGTCCTGTGTAGTAGGATGTGACACCCCAGCCGGGTGACACCCAGGGTCGGGAGGTCCCTGGTGCAGCAAGTAAGGAGATTGTGTGGTGCCGGCCAGAGGACTGTTCAGGGCACTAGAAGGTAAATGCCCAACCAAAGGTCCAGGCCAGGGGAGGCTTGGGGGGTCCGGTCGAAAAGACAGTAAATGGTGGATGAAGCAGGAAACTGGGTGTCAGCCATAGGGCGACGCAGGGCCATGCATGTGGCTATCTTACCTGGTGCAGTCTAGTTCAGGGATAAGGATCGGCGTGCCGTGGCGGGGGACGCCATGAAATGGTGAGGTGAGCCCTGCCCATTGAAATAGTGAGGCCGCGCTCGCGATAGGTCGACGTAATCCCCGGCATGGTGACGTGTGCCGCATGGGGTGGGACCGAGACCCACGCTGAAGGCCCGCGGCGCAGGAGTCGGAGGAAATCCTCCAGTTACAAGAACGCCGCCCATGGCAAACATAGTCGCATCAGGCGGCCCCCCTGCGCCGAGTGGGGAACAAATCCGGTGACACATCCGGGGTGGGACGGCCATCCCGAGTGGGGAGAAGGGACAGGCCAAACCAAACAGTGGGTTGGATGTCAGGGGGTGAAGTAGGAGGACAGAGAGAAGAGGGACATGGCCGGGACACTGGAAGAAAGAGGATTGGAACAAAGGAACTTGTAAGGGTCAATGAATAAAAAGCATAATGTGAGAAAGCATATTGGGCGTGGACCCGGGGGAAGCATATATTCTATACATGATATATAACTATGCACAAATTGAGAGAATAAAATATATATAATGTAGTATACAACACATAAGGTAAAAAACACATAAGGTAAAAAACAGGTGGGGGATGGAACGGTCAATGCCTGAAGGGGTTAAACCGGAAGAGGGGGGGAAAGAGTTTTGCCTAGGGGGGCATCTCGTCCGGTTCCCACTCCAAGCCCCCTGAGGAGAAACCCTCCAAAAACGGTCTGAAGGATATGCATGTATTTAACCATGACCTGGGACCAGAAACCGATCACCTTCCTTGATGTCACCATCTATAAGGACAGTGACGGATCCCTTAGCACCAGCCTTTTCAGAAAATCCTCTGCAGGCAATTCCATACTCCATGCCAGCAGCTTTCACCCTCAGCCACTCATTGCCTCCATTCCGTACAGCCAATACCTTCGCACCAGAAGGAACTGTACCGATGACGCAACTTTCATAAAAGAAGCCAAAGCCTTACAAATACGATTACGTGCTAGGGGATATTCCAACTCCTGCCTCAAATAAGCCTACAGGAGGGTTTGCGCCAGAACGTGCAGCGATATACTGTACAATCCCTCAACCAAAAAACTCAAGTCCAAACCCATCTCCATCATTATGAGATTTTCCAACCAACATGCAGCCATTAAGAAAGTCATATCAAAATACTGGCACATGCTCACCATGGATTCGTCCATTGGCCCCTTTGTATCCCCTGCACCGGCATTCACCTACAGGCAGGCTGGTTCTCTCCGAGACCAGCTGGTCTGTAGTGAATTCAAAGGCGGGGGCAAACACGACCCTTGCAAAAATAAAGGCACGTTTACGTGTGGCGGATGCAATTATTGCAAGTTTCTTAACACCTCCAAAAATGTCACCTTGCCCAAAGGTGAACTGTTCAGACCTAGGCACTACGCGAATTGTAAAACATGCGGGGTAGTGTACCTACTTACATGTGAATGCGCATCTTTCTACGTAGGGAAAACCATCCAGGAGTTTTGGCGCAGGGCTTATAGACACATCACAGCCATGCAAACCTGCAACCCCAACCTACCCTTGGGCCGTCATTTCACGAAGGTACATGAGGGTATATGCCCCAAATTTTGTTTCATTATCCTTGATCGTGTACACACGGGCATGCGTGAAGGAGACATGAACAAAACACTCCTACAACTGGAACAGAGGTGGATCTTCAGACTTAGAGCCACCCAACCCCCATGATTAAATACATGCATATCCTTCGGACCGTTTTTGGAGGGTTTCTCCTCAGGGGGCTCGGAGTGGGAACCGGACGAGATGCCCCCCTAGGCAAAACTCTTTCCCCCTCTTCCGGTTTAACCCCTTCAGGCATTGACCGTTCCATCCCCCACCTGTTTTTTACCTTTATGTGTTTTTTACCTTATGTGTTGTATACTACATTATATATATTTTATTCTCTCAATTTGTACATAGTTATATATCATGTATAGAATATATGCTTCCCCCGGGTCCACGCCCAATATGCTTTCTCTCATTATGCTTTTTATCCATTGACCCTTACAAGTTCCTTTGTTCCAATCCTCTTTCTTCCAGTGTCCCGGCCATGTCCCTCTTCTCTCTGTGTCCTCCTACTTCACCCCCTGACATCCGACCCACTGTTTGGTTTGGCCTGTCCCTTCTCCCCACTCTGGATGGCCGTCCCACCCCGGATGTGTCACCGGATTTGTTTCCCACTCGGCGCAGGGGGGCCGCCTGATGCGACTATGTTTGCCACGGGCGGCGTTCTTGTAACCGGAGGATCCTGGATCGTAATCGCGGTCCGGTTTCCTCCGACTCCTGCCCGCGGGCCTGTGGCGTGGGTCTCGGTCCCGCCCCGTGCGGCACACGTCACCACGCCGGGGATTACGTCGCCGCGCCCAGAGGCTCACACACACTCTGGCAGCGGTCTCCAATGGGGCCGGTGCGTGCGCCCCAGGCTCGGGGGCGTCTACCTCTCCTCCCATTGGCCGCGCCCGCGACCTATCGCGAGCGTGGCCTCACCATTTCAATGGGCAGGGCTCACCTCACCATTTCCTGGTGTCCCCTGCCACGGCACGCCGATCCTTATCCCTGAACCAGACTGCACCAGGTAAGATAGCCACATGCATGGCCCTGCATCGCCCTATGGCTGACACCCAGTTTCCTGCTTCATCCACCATTTACTGTCTTTTAGACCGGACCCCCCAAGCCTCCCCTGGCCTGGACCTTTGGTTGGGCATTTACCTTCTAGTGCCCTGAACAGTCCTCTGGCCGGCACCACACAATCTCCTTGCTGCACCAGGGACCCCCCGACCCTGGATGTCACCCGGCTGGGGTGTCACATCCTACTACACAGGACCTCTGCTTAGACTCATCCGTGCAACTCTCCCTGCATACCTCTGACACCCGCCAGCACAACACTGACGGGCTCATCCAGGTATTCCACATTTTTTATTATTATTTTCACTCTGATGGGTTGCATTACTCATGGGGTTCCACAACCTACCCCCTTCTGAGGCACACCTACTGCCTCTTCCTAATAACCTCCCCCCCTTACCTCCTTTGCTCCTTTGCAGATTGGAGCCCCCCATAGGACAATCCTTCTCATTGGTGGCTTTCTGACGCCCTCTGTTGGGGAATACCCCCCTGGTGGCTCCGCTGGGATTGGGCACACAAGCCTTGCCGGATGTGGACTGGGAACAGGCTATACCTCTATTTTCAGTGGTGTCATGTCCCCCCAACACCCCTCTCCCTTTGAGAGTTTTTAACGGATGCAGTACCAGACACATGCCCCCCCAAGCAATACTATATGGTCAGTACCTCATTGTTTCTCTTATATGCATACTACATACTTATATTACAACAGTCATTTTCTTTATATGTTTACGCATATACTTGATTACATGATGTTTTTCACAATTGGTTTATAATTGTCTTTTTAATTTTTAGACATATCTTTTGTTTGCTGATTCCAATCAGATACCCCTGAGGAAGAGTATATCTCGAAACGCGTCGGGTACTCCCCGCATATGTGTTCCATGTGCACTGGCGTTTTAGGATTGTGGATTTCTGCATATTGTATTGCTATTTTTTGCATATGTCATGCATACTGTATCCTGTGTATATTTACCCTATGTACTATAGACCTATTTAGATCTATACCACAATAAACACTTAAATTCATTCCAACCAATCCCATATTTCTTATACTTTTTTACTACTCGTGAGTGAGTGTCCCCTTTAAAGTCCCGCAAGAGGATCAAATTTCCATTCAGCTTGTTATATTTGGGATGCGGGTTCACCCCACTCTCTAGACCAACTGAGCACCACCCCCCGTTCATTCACGCTGCCACCAAGAAGACAAAGACAGGTCCGTCGTGCCCATAGTGTCCTTCCTGCAGAATTTGCCAATCCTAATTGGCAGCCCACCACTTCTGCAGCACCCGTACTTCCCCATTCACTGGGCCACCCAGAATTCGGTTGCTGCTGTTTTTCCCGGAAGATCTCTATAGATCTATTGTGGACCAAAGCAATTTGTACGCTGGTCAATTCATCACCGCTAATCCCCAGTTGTCCTCCCTTGCCAGAGATTGGAAACCAATTACAGATTGTGAATTTAAGACCTTTCTGGGCCTATCCCTCCTCATGGGTGTAGCTAAAAAAAATGGGTTGCGGTCATATTGGTCCACTGACCCTATTCGCCATACGCCCATGTTCTCTGCTTCCATGGCCAGGGCACGATACGAGCAGATCTTGCGGTTCATGCACTTCAACAACAATGATCTCTGTCGTGCTCCTGGAGACCCTGGATACGATCGGCTCTACAAAATTCGGCCCCTCGTAAACCACTCCAGCCAACGCTTTGCAGCCTTGTTTACTCCCGATCAAGTTGTCTGCGTTGAAAAGTCCCTGATTAAATTTTTCTGGCCGCTTGTCTTTCAAACAGTATCTTCCCAGCAAGCATGCTAGATACGGTGTCAAGATGTATAAGCTCCATGCCAGGGCCACAGGCTATACATATAGTTTTATGGTTTACGAGGGAAGAGTCACATAGAGCCGCCGAACTGCCCAGATTACATAGGGAGTACTGGCAAGATTATGTGGGACTTTGTGTCACCCTTATTCGGAAAGGGGTACCATTTGTATGTGGACAATTATTACACGAGCGTGCCACTTTTTAGTCACTTGTTTGATCATCAGATTGGCGCATGTGGCACCGTGCGATCTAATCGCCAGGGCTTACCCCAGAGGCTTGTAGATTCCCGTCTTAGGCTGGGGGAGAGAGCCTGCTTGAAGTGTAATAATTTTCTTGCTGTGAAGTGGAGGGATAATGTTTTTGTTCTGTCCTCCCTTCACGCAGGCACAACGGTCCAAATTCCTATGGCGACTGGTGTTGTGGAGAAACCCCTCTGTGTCCATGAATGTAACCAAAATATGGGAGGGGTGGACCTCAACAACCAGTTGTTGGTGCCGTACCTAGTTGTCCGTAAGGCCAAACGCTGGTACAAAAAAGTGTCTGTTTTATACATTTCAATTAGCTTTGCTGAACGCTCATGAGCTATACAGAGCTTCAGGACGGACTGGATCCTTCCTTAAATTCCAGGAAGAGATCGTCCGAGCCCTTCTGTTTCCAGACGGTGCTTCACCTCACCTTCCCAATCCAAATGCAGTAAGCCGGCTGCATGAGAGGCATTTTCCGTATGTCCTCCCTAGTACCCCTACCCAACGAGCCCCCCCAAAGAAGATGTCGTGTCTGTAGCAAGCGTGGATATAGGCGTGACACTCGCTATTATTGTCCCTCCTGTTCTTACAATCCTGGTCTTTGCATTGGTGAATGTTTTGAACGCTACCATACACTAGTGGAGTTTTAGCGTAGGGTACAGCACTGCACAGACTAGGACACACTTTCACAGGATCTCCCAAGATGCCATCGCATTTTGAGTGTAAATTTGCTGTCACCTCAAAATAGCTCAACACGCAGCCCCCCCGTCTTCCATGGTTTTCTCTGGCTCTCCTGTCCCAACAGGGAACCTGAGAATGCAGCCGGTGGTTCCGCCAGCTCAACATAGAGCTGATCAGAGACCAGAATGGCTCCAATCATCTCTATGGCCTAAGAAACCGGAAGCCACAAGCATTTCATGACTTATATTTCGCCGGATATAAACAGCGCCATTGGGAAATTGGGAAAGCATTTTATCACACCGTTCTTGGTGTGGTCAGATGCTTTGGGGGCAGAAGAGAGATCTAGGGTATAATAGACCCCAATTTTTTTCAAAAAAAGAGTACCTGTCACTACCTATTGCTATCATAGGGGATATTTACATTCCCTGAGATAACAATAAGAATGATAAAAAAAATTAAAGGAACAGTTTAAAAAAAAAAAAAAAATAATAATAAAAAAAAAAGCACCCCTGTCCCCCCCGCTCTCGCGCAAAGGCGAACGCAAGCTTCGGTCTGGCGTCGTATGTAAACAGCAATTGCACCATGCATGTGAGGTATCACCGCGAAGGTCAGATCGAGGGCAGTAATTTTAGCAGTAGAACTCCTCTGTAAATCTAAAGTGGTAACATGTAAAGGCTTTTAAAGTTTGTCGCCACTGCACGTTTGTGCGCAATTTTAAAGCATGTCGTGTTTGGTATCCATGTAGTCGGCCTAAGATCAACTTTTTTATTTCATCAAACATTTGGGCAATATAGTGTGTTTTAGTGCATTGAAATTAAAAAAAAGTGTGTTTTTTTCCAAAAAAATGCGTTTGAAAAATCACTGCGCAAATACTGTGTGAAAATAAAAAAATGCAACACCCACCATTTTAATCTGTAGGGCCTTTGCTTTAAAAAAGATATAATGTTTGGAGGTTCAAAGTAATTTTCTTGCAAAAAAATATGATGAATGAATGTGATGTGTGACAAGCTTCTAAATATTGTGCATAAAATGCCAGGACAGTTCCACCCCCCCCCCCCCATGACCCCATTTTGGAAAGTAGACACCCCAAGCTGTTTGCTGAGAGGCATGTCGAGTACATGGAGTATTTTATATTTTGACACAAGTCAAAATATAATATTTTTTTTTTTTTTTTTTTGCACAAAGTTGTCACTAAATGAAAAATTGCTCAAACATGCCATGGGCATATGTGGAATTACACCCCAAAATACATTCTGCTGCTTCTCCTGAGTATGGGGATACCACATGTGTGAGACTTTTTGGAAGCCTAGCCGCGTATGGAACCCCGAAAACCAATCACCGCCTTCAGGCTTTCTAAGGGTGTACATTTTTTATTTTACTCCTCACTGCCTGTCACAGTTTTGGAGGCCATGGAATGCCCAGATGGCACAAAATCCCCCCAAATGACCCCATTTTGGAAATTAGACACCCCAAGCTATTTGCTGAGAGGTATGGTGAGTATTTTGCAGATCTCGCTTTTTGTCACAAAGTTTTTAAATTTGAAAAAAGAAAAAAAAAAATACATTTTTCTTTCTTCATTTTTAAAAACAAATGAGAGCTGCAAAATACTCACCAAGCCTCTCAGCAAATTGCTTGGGGTGTCTACTTTCCAAAATGGGGTCATTTGGGGGGGTTTTGTGCTATCTTGGCATTTTATGGCCTTCAAAACTGTGATAGGTAGTGAGGAGTGAATTTAAAAATTTACGCCCTTAGAAAGTCTGAAGGCGGTGCTTGGTTTTCGGGGTCCTGTACGTGGCTAGGCTCCCAAAAAGTCTCATGTGGTATCCCCGTACTCAGGGGATGCAGCAGAATGTATTTTGGGGTGTAATTCCACATATAACCATGGCAATAATTTGGTGACAACGTTTTGTAAAAAAATTTATATATATATATATATAATATATATATATATATATATATATATATATATATATATATATATATATATATATATAATTTTTTTTTTTTGTCATTTTTCAATCACTTGGGACAAAAAATATATATTCAATGGGCTCAACATGCCTCTCAGAAATTTCCTTGGGGTGTCTACTTTCCAAAATGGGGTCATTTTGGGGCGGTTTGTACTGCCCTGCCATTTTAGCACCTCAAGAAATGACATAGGCAGTCATAAACTAAAAGCTGTGTAAATGCCAGAAAATGTACCCTAGTTTGTAGACGCTATAACTTTTGCACAAACCAATAAATATACACTTATTGACATTTTTTTTACCAAAGACATGTGGCAGAATACATTTTGGCCTAAATGTATGACTAAAATTGAGTTTATTGGATTTTTCTTATAACAAAAAGTAGAAAATTGTATTATTTTTTAAAATTTTCGGTCTTTTTCCGTTTATATCGCAAAAAATAAAAATCGCAGAGGCAATCAAATACCATCAAAAGAAACCTCTATTTGTGGGAAAAATATTAGGACGCAAATTTTGTTTGGGTAAAACATTGCATGACCACGCAATTACCAGTTAAAGCAACGCAGTGCCAAAATTGTAAAAAGTCCTCTGGTCTTTGGGCAGTCAAATGGTTTGAGGCTGAAGTGGTTAAAGTGGTTGTAAACCCTTACAATCCACTTTTTGCTACAGGTAAGCCTATAATAAGGCTTACCTGTAGCTACCCCGGATATCGAAGCCCCCGCTGCGGTGCCCGTACACAGCATCGGCCAGCGACATAGTTCCTGGAGTTACTTCCAGGTATCACGGGATCCAGTGCTGTGATTGGCCAGAGCCGCGATGACGTCATGCACACGGGAGCCACCGGCAACGGCACACTCACTGAAGCAACGGGACGTACGTG
Source organism: Aquarana catesbeiana (assembly GCF_042186555.1). NCBI lineage: Eukaryota > Metazoa > Chordata > Amphibia > Anura > Ranidae > Aquarana > Aquarana catesbeiana. Next base: position 223,683,160 of record NC_133328.1, read on the forward strand.
CCATTGCTTCAGTGCGCATGTGCCGATGACATCGGCATCTTCTTCTTTTTTTTTTTTTTTTTTTTTTCTGTGTGGGTTTACAACCAATTTAATCATCCCTAATCTATCTTAATTTTAATTTATTTGGGCTGGAATTACACTGTAAACCCTGAGCAGATTGTTATGGCTGCTGTGATCTCATAAGGAGATTTTCCCTGATTTCCTTTCATCTATGCATTTGTACCAGCTAACTACTTACCTAACTACTTATTCTCCACTCGTGTGGGAGAGTTTGGTGACCTGTACAGATACTACTTTCTGCTCTTTTTCACTGCATTATGCTTATTTCATAACTCTTTGTGCTCTTTAATTAGTTCTAGGCAGATTTCCAATTTGTTGCTGTCTGTTCAAAAAATGTGGGAAGGTGTGGGTATAGGACCCAGCAAGAAACGTGAAAATCTACAAAAATATTAAATTTTTAAATTTTTCTTTCAGTGACTACAGTCATCAAATGGCAGTAATTTTGAATAACCATGCTAATGCCTTGTTCAAGCTTAGAAGATGGCAAGAGGCATATTTTTCAGCATCACAAAGTTTTAATTGTAATCCTTCTTTTGCTAAGGTATGTTTTGCTAATTGTCTATATTGACTGGCTTTGTATTATTATTAGAATATTATATTAAAATTATTATTAGAATTTTATATTCTATCTATCTATCTATCTATCTATCTAGCTATCTAGCTATCTAGCTATCTAGCTATCTAGCTATCTATATCTATATAATCTCTATCTAGCTATCTATATCTATATAATCTCTAACTAGCTATCTATATCTATATAATCTCTATCTAGCTATCTATATAATCTCTATCTAGCTATCTATATAATCTCTATCTAGCTATCTATATACTGCTTTTATCCTTAGTGTGTGTCTTTGCATTGTGCCATGATATAGTGGCAAGGGAAAGGCGGGACAACAGTTAGTAAAATTTTATACTACAGGTATTATTGAATTTCACATTCATTTACAAGTCTTGTAACTAAGACAGTAAGTAGCTAAAAAAAGTACCAAAAAGTAAAAAATGCTGATGGTCTGTTAATCCTGTTACTGGGAGACTAATTTTATTTACATTTCTGTACACGTGTTATGTTCTGTATTTTTGGCTTAATAATTGCTTAAAACCCTCAAACTGTGGTACCCACAATTATCAATTGGAGACATTTTAAAAAGATATTCTGCTTATGCTTTTAGAGGTAAGTTAAATACAAAAGTACCCAAAGCTGAGTGCATTTGTTTCATTTTATTTTTTGTTGTCTCATTCTCCTAAAAGCAGTGAGGGAGCCAAGTTACCAGGGGAGTGGTAAATATTTCGGAGCCTGCTAAAAGCCCAGATCACTTTTTATATAAGCCAGCAGAATTGAACCAAAATAAGTTGTGAGCTACCTCAAAGTGGTATCAAACCCAAAACCAAACACGCAATATATTGCAGCTTCCCAATCATCAGATGTGGTGGCTGCATTAGATTTCCTTTTTATTTTAGATTTTTTTCATCTGGTGATCTGGCAAGTAACACACCTCCTGTATTGAGGTGCCTACACTCTGGATTAAAGAGCAACAGAGACACCCTTTGGATAACAACATTGTCAGTCTGGGGGAGAATAATGTTGGATACATAAGCAGATTTTAGATGCACTGAAAAATTGAAGCCAAACTTCAGCAAACACTTTGTAAGCAGTTACAACAAATCGTTTTGTTCCCTCTGGGATAAAGGTTTTACATAAAATCTGAACATTGTAAGCACCCCATGTCACTGGTAGATTGTTTGTTTGTCTTAACCCTCTTAACTGCTACATTTGCAAGTTCGTTCTGTTGACAACAGACTTACTGGCCGGATCACTAGTTGAAAATCAAACAAAGAAAAGCCTAAAGAAGAAAACTAATGCAAACATCACTTCTAAGAATTGGTAGGCTGCAATATAATGTTTGCTGGGGTGGAGTAGGATTCCAACCCTCTGTCTAAAGTGCATATTCTTTAAAGCAGCATAGCTCAATAGCAGAGGGTGGATTATAAGAGTCAGGTGATGGACAAATAAGTATAAAGTGGCTCCCTTTTGAGAACATATTTGGTTTTATAATTCCCCCACTTCCCCCCTTTCTTCTAACCTCCCTCGTCGGGGTTGATTTAAGTAATTTTATACCTCCTAATTGTATTTATTTTGGTTATGACCAGCCATCATTGCTCATGTATAGTAAGGAGGCTCTACAAAACTTTCTAATGGGGATAACTACTGTTGCCATTACAGGCGTATTTCCGTGCTGGACATTCCTTGCTGATGTTAAATAACATACGTGATGCCTTGAACATGTTTATGGCTGGCCTTATGATCCTTCGAGGCAGTGAACAATCCAGAGATATAGCAGACTTTCTGCATGGCATCTTCAAGACTTTTGAAGGTATTTCATTTGCCTTTTAACTTGCATTGTATAGGTTTTGTCATTGTAAATAGCTGTAATTGGGCAAGGAATGGAAAGGATCGCCAAACCGCTGAAAAAATTGTCAGTTTCCTCCTGCCAAGAGCTGTACAGATTCTCATAATATTCTTTGAAATTATCTACGATTTCTGGAGTGTGGGAAGAAAACCTACCCTCCTGATGCTAATCGTCGGGGACCACAGATGGAGATTAATTTATCTTGACCAAGTGTGCCAACATTTGCCCCACTCTTTCCCCTTCCCCAAAGGTGTTCTACCCCTGAAAGAGTTGTTTATTCTCTGCTTTTCTAATCATAGTTGTCCTATAAATCTGTTGTTCCTCTGACCAAGCCCTGAGTGTATCAGGGGTCGGATCATTCACATATTATTTTTCCATTGTTGCAACCCTCTCGACAGCCGCTTTTTCCCAATCCTTAGTCCGTTTTTTTTATTTTTGACACTTGTATCATTATACCACGAAGGAAGGCCTTCAAAGTGTCCCAAATCACCCCTACTGAAGCGGTACCACTATTTAAATCAACAAATTTTCTTAGGGCTATTAGCACCTCATCCGGATTACCCATCAATTCCATCCAAAAGGGACTGAATTTCCACTCCCCAGGGCGATAGCCTTCCCTCAATCCTCTGGACAATGTCACTGGAGAATAGTCAGAAAGACCTCTTGGCATATAACTTAAATTCTTTATCACATATAGTGCTTCCTCAGTCCTCCGTACTATATCTCCCCAACCCAGCTGGGGTATAGAAATTTTGGTAAGGTGCGTCTCCTGCGGGCAGAGTAATCCCACCCCATACGTTTTTGCTGCAGAGAGGACAGCGTTTTTTTTTCGCGGGGTCTCCCAGACCCCGAACATTCCAGGAGCATATAATTAACCTTTTTTACCTTCATACAATTGGCCATTTAACCATTTAGTGTACAGAAAAAAATTGCATTTAATTATAATTCAATCTGACCAAACCTGGTTGTGTAATTTCTATAAGCTTTGTGTACTCTCTATTTGTTAACTAATCCTTCTTCTTTTTGTACTTTTGTGATATTTTTTGTGACAAAATATTTCATATATAAAGTGCGTTTATTCTTCATGCACCCCCTCAATCCATATCTCTCTCGTCTCATGCGCAAATCTCTCTAATTTGGCTGCTGCCTCCTGGTTCCCTTTCACATTGCGCTGAGGCTGTGTGCTGGAACTGGCACCATCCTGTTGCACTGGGTCTCTCCCCCCCCCCCCCTTCTGCATCATGGCAGGATATTAATGGTGGCCCAGCACCTCCTTCATTGGTATTTCAGTCTGTGTGGCAGACTATGTAGGCTGCTACAGTCTCTGCCCACTCCTTCATCAGTTGCTGTCCTTGTGGCTGTTGATGCTGATTTTTTTTTTTTTTACTGTTCGGTGCTGTATTGCTACTATGGGGCAATCACTGCTGTCCTCTCGCCAGGCTGAATCCCCCCACTCTGACTCCACTGCAGCATCTTTTTTTCTTTTGGATGTGTGCACTGTGGTTCGCCTTAATCGGATGCCGCTGCAGGTTTCCTACATGTACACTCCTGAGTGGGTGTGTAGTTCTCTGTTGGAGTCGCTCCCTAGCGACAGTCACTTGATGCCCGGGGGCCAAGCTCTCCTCCCTTTCTGTACCATTCATACCTGTAAGCCTGTAATGCTTCCTTTCTGAGGAGTCTCTCTTTAGATCCATTGGAAGAGGAAGGTGTTCCCTAGTATGCATTATATGCACACGTTTCGAAGGACTTTTAGCTTGGCAGGGTTCAGAGTTGGTTTTGCATTTTGATTTTTGGTCCGCTGCTCTCTCACCTGCTGTTTTACGGCATCTGCCTTGGTTGAGGGCTGGTTTGTGGATCAGCCATCTACATTGCGCCTTCTGCAATGCTCAATTCAGGTGCCTGCTTTTTAGTTTTCTTGGATGCCCTCTGCTCCATCACTGGTGTTATGAAGCAACAGTGTGAGCCTGGTTATTTCCCATCTCTGCACGCTATCACTTTTTGCGGCAAAGGTTTTTTCTCCAGGAACAAACCTATGGTTCTTCTGGATGGGTTTTGGAGGTCATTTCTCTCGACGGACTTTATGCCAGATAGTTTCTTCCATCCAACCTCCATCTTCACCTCAGCATCTAGCTCACCTGCACTATGCGGTTGAGGGGCTTTTTGTTCAGGGAGTCCTAGCCTGGTTCCATCCTCCAAATGGTACAAGTGTTTACTATTCCAACATTTTATTGTGCAAGATGAAAGGGATTGTCCAGTTCTGGATGGAAAGTCCTTGCTCTCCTTCCTGAGTGTGCGCAAGTTTTGCATGTCAAGTCGGTGCGCTCGGTCAAAGCCTCCTTATGCCACATCAAGGATGCCTGTCTTTAAGTCTCTATTTGTTGCTTTCATCAGAAGTTCCTTCGATTTGCTGTAGGGGAACTGCATTTCCGGTTTGTAGCACTTCCCTTTGGCCTGACTTAGGCTCTGCATGTCTTCTCCAAGGTCCTGGCCCCTGTTTTTGCCCTCTTGCATTAACAGGGGATTGTTATTCATCCATCCATGCTAAGCCATCCAAACTCAGCATACCCATCCATACTCGGTATACTCATCCATCCATCCATGCTCACCCACCCATACTCAGCATACTCAGCCATCCATTCATGCTCGGCATACCCATCCATACTCAGTATACTCATCCATCCTCATCCATCTATCCATCCATGCTCATCTATCCATCCATACTCACCATACTCATCCATCCATGCTCAGCCATCCATACTGAGGGTACTCATCCATACTCAGCATACTCATCCATACATGCTCAGCCATCCATACTCCGCAAACCCATTTATACTCGGCATACTCATCCATCCATCCATGCTCACCCATCCATACTCAGCATATTCATCCATCCATGCTTAGCCATCCATACTCTGCATATCCACCCATCCATGCTCGGCCATCCCATCCACCCCCATCCATAATTACCCATCCATACTCAGCCGCACCCAGCCGTACATAGCCATACTCAGCCGTACCCGGCCATACTCAGCCGTACTCGGCCATACCTGGCCATACTCAGCCGTACCCATTCATGCTCAGCCATCCCCATTCATGCTCATCCATGCCACATCAGTTATCGTGCATGCCACATCCATGCCACTACAGTGCCTCACAAAAGTGTAATAGGTAGTTAAATTAGATTTGAAACTTATGCTCCTAGAACACCTGATGGTGATCCCTGCATGTTGGTCCGTACTCAGGAGGAGTAGGAAAATCTATTTTCTGGTGTAATTTTTGGTATGTACATGCTATGTGTTAGAAACATTGTGTAAATGGACAACGTTGTGTTAAGAAAATGAAAACGCATTTTTTTTTTTTTTAACACGTTTTCTAAAAACTTGTAGAAAAAAATGACATGCCTCATAGATTATACATTGGGTTGTTTTATTTCCAAAATGGGGTCATTTTTGGGGCAATTCCATTGTCCTGGTTCTCTAGGGCCTTCAAAATTGTAAGAGGTAGTCAAGAAATTATATATGTAATTTATGCTCCAAGAACGCCTGATGGCGCTCCCTGCATGTTGGGCCTCTGTATGTGGCCTTGGCTTGTAAAAGTCTCACACATGTGGTATCGCCATACTCAGGAGGAATAGTAGAATGTGTTTTGGGGTGTAATTTGTGCTATGCATATGCTGTGTGTGAGAAATAACCTGCTAATATAACAATTTTGTGAAAAAAAATTTAGATTTTGCAAAGAATTGTAGGAAAAGATTACTTAAAAAAACTCACCATGCCTTTTACTAAATACCTTTTGAATGTCTACTTTCCAAAAAGGGGTCATTTGGGGGGTATTTGTACTTTCCTGGCTTGTTAGGGTCTCAAGAGATAGGCCGTCAGTACTTCAAGTGTGATCAATTTTCAGAGATTGGCACCATAGCTTGTGGACTCTCTAACTTTCGCAAAGACCAAATAATATACAACGATTTGGGTTATCTTTACCAAAGATATGAAGCGGTATAAGTTTTGGCCAAAATATATGAAGAAAAATTACTAATTTGCAAAATTTTATAACAGAAAGGAAGAAAAATGCATTTTTTTTTTTTTACAGAATTTTAGGTCTTTTTCCTTTTATAGCGCAAAAAATAAAAACCCAGTGGCGATTAAATACCACCAAAAGAAAGCTCTATTTGTGTGGAAAAAAAGGACAAAAATTTCATATAGGTACAGTGTTGCATGACTGAGTAATTGTCATTCAAAATGTGAGAGCACTGAAAGCTGACAATTGGTCTGGTTAGGAGGGGGTGTAAGTGCCCAGTGGTCAAGTGGTTAAACTGCTCTGGAATATTTTAAGAAATTTGATACCCCCAGTTGGCCTTCTTTTATAACTGAAAAAAAAAGTTATTTGTGAACCAGCATACACTGGAACCCCCAAATACATTTCAGGATACTGGACTTGAAATCTTTGGGGTTTTTATTTAGTGGGCTTTTGAGTGGAAGGGAACTAAATTGAATTTATGTTCAAAAATGTAAATCATTTTTTGTGTGGATTCAAGTTTTGCAGCTCCGAGAATAAATATTAAGTGGTGAATTAACTAAATATGTAAAATATGTTGTATTTCACACAATTATCATCTATTCCAAATAATTCATATAATTGTGCAAAGTTCATTGTGATGTATAAACTATGTATCCACTCGTGAGTGGATACACAATATTGACAATTTTGTCACTGCTTGCAATTTTTTTCCGTTTTTTTTTTTCATAGATAATTGTGTGACATATTTCTCATATTTAGTTGATTTAGTTTGATATTTTTGGTACTGCAAAACTTTTATATTTGTTATCTTTAAGGTTTGTGTGCCAATCTTTGTCTTTGCTAGTTGCCTATTTTTCCACGAGCACTTATTTTATACAGTACATCAGGACTTAAATCTTTTTTGTGTTTATCTGCCCTATCCATAAGAAAATATAAAGATCATACATTTACCTCTTCTAGTCATTTCTTTAGGGAGGGGCTACAATTAATTTGTATTGTTGTGAGATTCTTTCTTTTCTTTCTTTCCTTTCCTTCTTATATTGTACTTTTATTAAAGCGGGGTTCTGCTTAAAAAAAAAAAAATTAAAAGTCAGCAGATACAAATACTGCAGCTGCTGACTTTTAATAATCAGACACTTAATTGTCCCAGGGTCTAGCAATGCGAGGGAACGAAGCTCCGCTTGTCTCCCCCTCCTCTCTGCAGGGCCGGCTTTGTAACTGTGGGCGCCCGGCTGTGGCTTCACAGCCGGGCACCCACTGCGCATGCGCGAGCCGTGACTGGCCGGGCAATCATCTGGGACCTGTGACGCGTATCCCAGATGATTGCCAAGAGGGAGGGGGGAGAGATGGTCTCCCTTCAGTGCCGTGGTGAAAAAGAGGGTATCCGCTCCCCCCCCCAAAAAAATTACATGCCAAATGTGGCATGTCAGGGGGTCACCTCCCTTAAAGCAGAAGTTGCATTTTTGGGTGGAACTGCGCTTTAAGTATATAAAATAAGTACGTTACAGCTTATACAGCACAACATGTACATGACACATACATTTTGGTAGAAACCTCAAGCTCCAATACAGGAAGAATCAAAAAAATAGGCTAATGCTGGTATGACCATCTGTTCTGGTTAGGATGATTCAGAGCTGTATACAGGAATACAGTGAATGACATAATTTGAGAGAGTACAACATATGCAAAAAGAAAAAAAAAGAAACCAGATAAACTTCTGCATTCAGAGGTTTAAAGAAAGGGCCATCAGGATATACATCATTTAAGTAGCAGTAGCTTAAAACTATGCAAACCATTTCCTTTTCTTTTTTTTTTTTTTTTTTTTTTTTTCAAATTGCTTGTGCTAGATGGACTTGTGTATTTTGACAAACATGTAAATAAATGCCACTATCACAATGCATTAAGATAAAAAGCCTTCTATGGACAGCAGCCCCCCTCAGCCCCTCTAATACTTACCTGAGGTCCCTTAAGATCCAGCGATGTTGCAGGAGTGTCTCGGCTGCCAGGGACTCCCCTCCACATGGCTGAGACAGCAGCGCAACGCCATTGACTCCTGCTACTGTCATTCAAAGTCAGTCAGCCAATGAGGAGAGAAAGGGGCACGGGGTGGGCCGTAGCTCCATATCTGAATGGACACCAGGAGCTGTAGCTTGGCTCGGGGGGGGGGCCCCATAGCAAGCTGCTTGCTGTGGGAGCACTCAACAGGAAGGAGGGGCCAGAAGAGGGACCCGAGAAGAGGAGGATTATTTTTTTTAATTTTTTTATTCAAGGATGTGCAGTAGATACAGTAAGAGGGTAACTTCGCACAACATGCAATCAGCAGTAAACATCATTAGTACAACCAATACTCGGAGACATACTGTGGAAGAGTAAAGCGTATACATGTGGCAACAAAGAAAAAATGCTTATAGGGATGCTGTGACCCTTCCAACCAGTCTGTGTTAGAGGCGATCTTCTTTCTTCTTTGAGGAAAAAGAGAGATCAGCCAGGTGACTATAACGGTGTGTACTACAATGTTGTGTGCACACCACTTTTCATAAATTGAGAGAGAGATGAGATAGAGAACAGTCAGACAGTAGAAGTCACTGGCAATAATCTTGATTATGTGTTTTGGAGAAATTTATTGAAGAAGCGGAATTGATCCCAATAAAACCATCTGGTCTTATGCTCCTCCGACTTATTTCACAGAACAGAGGTCAAGTCTTCCATTTGCTCTATATCCTTCACTCTTGCGAACCATTGATCCACATTTGGCGTGGATTGTTTCCATAGAAGTGGGATGCAGCATTAAAAAGATGTTTGAGAAGGGACTTATGATAATGTTTCCTTGATAAAGGGGTAAGTTTTCATAGGACTGCGGCCGGGTCGTCCTGTAGGGAAATTTCTGAATTTTATATACGAGTTTGAGGATTGGTTCCCAAAAATTTTTGAGCACAGGGCATTCCCAGAAGATGTGCAAGATAGTTCCCTGGTGAAGACCACAGTGCCAACAGCAATCCGTTTTGATTGGGGAATATCTTTGCCAAGATTGATGGGGTTCTATACCAAATGTAGTTATTTTATATGTGGTCTCCTGATACTTGCTACATTAAGAAGACTTCTGTGCAAAGAAGAGTGTTCTTTATAGGGTTCAGAGAATGTAACTCTCAAGTCTCTCTGCCATTTTGCCAGGTACGGGGGATCCTCAGCAGCATAAAGTTCCAACAAAGATTTGTAGGAGGTAGAAAGGGAACCCCGAATTGGCCCCTTCCCCAAACATAGTTCCTCCAAAAGAGTAAAGTTTTCAAGTGAATAGCGCTGGTTTAGGCAATGAGCCAAGAAAGTGTGAGAACTGAATAGTCCTCCAGTGATCTAGTATTAGAGGAGCTCGTCCAGAAAGCACAGTTTCTGGCAGAGCACAGAAACTGTACAGCACAGAAAGTGGTGTCATTGGGGAGGGAAAATTTCTCAGCGAAGATAGACGAAAAAACCTGTCCATTTCCGCGAGAGTAGGACCACTCAATGGATGAGCTGCCAGATGGGTAGTGTGAGTTTTCTCTACCCACGGTAAGCCAGCGAGTGGGGCATGGGCGGTTTCCGGCTCCAGTGCTAACCACAATTTCATGTCGCCATGCTGGCACCAGTCAACAACCCTGGTCAAATGGGTCACAGTGTAATACAGGGCAGGATCCAGGAATCCAAGACCGCCTCTGAGCTTGGGTCTTAACAACAACGTTCTGCCAAGGTGTGGATGTTTACCTCGCCAGATTCATTTTATGCGAATCACGTGAATCACGTGAAAATAAGACTGCGGTATTTTGATAAGCAGTGCTTGTAAGTACAGAAGTCGGGGCATCGCATTCATCCCAAGGATATTACATTGGCCGAACCAGGACAGGGTGAAGGAGTCCCACTTTTCTTTATTGTACATCACGGGACACAGAGCACCATAATGACTATCTGGGTTATACGCTACCTTTAGGTGATTGGACACTGGCAACCAATAGTAAGAAAGTTCCCCCCATATAACCCCTCCCATACAAGGAAGTACCTCAGTTTTTTCGCCAGTATCTTGAAGGTCATGGCTGTTTGAAGCTCTTCAAAACTTAATGATGTCCCAGTAAAGGGCGTTATGGTCGGATCCATTGGGATGGCATGAAGGCTAAAATGGATGGTACCTGAGCCTCATGGAAAGGAGAGAAGATTCCTGGAGGTTTTGCCTGTAATGCAACCTTACAGCGCTGGACCCTGCATAATGGAAACCTGTGCAGTGTTTGTTCTGACCAAGGTGCTTTCCTGCAGAGTGCTATACAGGTCCAGGGGAGTGGACCCCAGATTAAGGGGGACCCAGTTTCTGAAGGTCTTTAAAGCGGGGGTTCACCCACATCGCCAAAAAAAAAAAAATATTAAAAGCCAGCAGCTACAAATAGTGCAGCTGCTGACTTTTAATACATGGCCACTTACCTGTCCCAGGGTCCAGCGATGTCGGCAGGGGACACCGAGAACCCGCTCGGTTCTCGGCAGCTGCCGCCGCCATCCTAGGTGAGGGAATCAGGAAGTGAAGCGTTGCGGCTTCACTTCCCGGTTCCCTACTGCGCATGCGCGAGTCGCGCTGCGCGTCCCAAATGGTCCCCGCTCTCTCCTGGGAGCTGTGTGTTCCCAGGAGACAGCGCGGTGGGGACGGAAAGAGGCGTAGACTCCCATGGGAGTCTATGCCGGAAGTGGGTGCAAATACCTGTCTTAGACAGGTATCTGCACCCCCCTCCCCCCTGAAAGGTGCCAAATGTGACACCGGAGGGGGGGAGGGTTCCGAAAAGCGGAAGTTCCATTTTTGTGTGGAACTCCGCTTTAATGACAAAGCTCGCCGTGATGGGTGAAGATTGGACTCCTGTTATGTTCAGATTCCTGCAGCAGGAATGGTAAGTCTGCATTTGTTTGCAGTTTCTTTTTTTTAAAGCAATCTGACTGACTGTCCTCCCGGTGGCCACTGGGAGCAGTGTGTCGTTTAAACATGCTATTTACTCTTTCTCATATGGACTGCGGTTTATCCTCCAACCACTAGAGGGCGCAGGTTCGCTCAGTATGGCCTATTTTTATATAGGCAGGAAGTGGAAGGGGGCCATGCCATGTGGCAACAGGTTCAGTTGGCCTCTGGAGACATAGCAGCATACTAACGAAGTGTGAGTACTTACTATGGGAGAACTATGTGATACAAGTCATGATTTTATGCTGCATATTTACTGCTTATTTGGGGGAAATGTACAACTGAAAGTTAAAACACCCCTAGATGGTTAGCAGTTCACTTTAAAGTGTTGACTGCTCTATAAGCCGGTGCAGCGTAGTAGACATCCTTGTAATCTTGCTACTTAAATGCATGTTTAAATATACATGTTTGGGAAAGCGTGGGCATAGCTCCAGTATATTGCATGTGTGCTTGGCCAGATCCTGCAGATCTAGTTGAGCCCAGCTTTGGTTATGCAGGTGCTTGCAAAACCTGCTGAAACCGCACGGTTGCTAAAAACGCACGGTTGCTGGAATGCACGGTTGCTAAAAACACACGGTTGCACAAGAAGTCATATTTTGCATAAATATACATGGTTATACATGTTTGCATAGAGATACATTATCAGGGTTGCACAGAATGCATGGTTTCTTAAGCATGCATGGAAGCACAAAGATGCACGTTTATTCGTGTTTGCAGAAATGGACAAGAATTTACATGTTTGCATGGAGATACATATTCATGGTTGCATAGAATGCATAATCGCATAGAGATGCATGGTTATTATTGCTTGCATAAAGATGTAGGTTTGGACATGTTTATATAAATGGACATTGATTATTTATGATCATGTGAAGATGCATGATCGCATAAAGATGCATGGCTGCATAAAGATGCGTGTTTAGATATGTTTGTTTAGTGTACTTTTTTTACATAGTCACATAAAGAATGGTCGCATAGAAATGCTTGATTGCATAAAGATGTTTGATTGCATAAAGATACATGATTATACATATTTGCTTGAATATACATGGTTATACATGTTCACATAGGATACATGGGGAGTTGTTTGCAGAGGACGGATCAGCTTTGCACTGCAGGTGCACTTGGGGTGCAGTCGCTCTGAATCTAGGCGGTAGATCTGAAATAAGGGGAAGCTCTGCTGATTTTGTCATCCAATCATGTGCAGGCTAAAATGCTGTATTTTATTTTCCTTGCCTATCCCCCTCGGATCTCCGGCGACTTTACTTCCAAGTGCACTTGCGGTACACTTGTGGTGCGGGGCAGGTTTTCCCTTGGTGAATAACCCCCATGGTTGCATAAGAATACTAGATCACTTAGAGCTGCTTGATCGCGTAAGGATGCTTGATCGTATAAAAATGCTGGTCCGCATAAAGATGCTGGATCGCATATAGATGCTGGACCATATAAAAATACATGATCGCACATAAAAAAAACATGTTGCATAAACAAGTTTCATAAATGCATTCTTGCTTATTGCTGGAATGCCTGTTTCCATGGGCACGTGTTGCATGAATGCGTGTATACAACACACACTTTCATATTTTTGCCCAAATGCAAATTGCATGAACACATGCTTCCATAGAAGCATATTGCTTAAACAGATGCTGGCATGTTTTCATTTGTACTGCTTACACATGTTTATTACATTAAGCTGTATACAGTGGGGCAAAAAAGTATTTAGTCAGCCACCAATTGTGCAAGTTCTCCCACTTAAAAATATGAGAGAGGCCTGTAATTGTCATCATAGGTATACCTCAACTATGAGAGACAAAATGTGGAAACAAATCCAGACAATCACATTGTCTGATTTTTGAAAGAATTTATTTGCAAATTATGGTGCAAAATAAGTATTTGGTCACCTACAAACAAGCAAGGTTTCTGGCTCTCACAGACCTGTATCTTCTTCTTTAAGAGGCGCCTCTGTCCTCCACTCATTACCTGTATTAATGGCACCTGTTTGAACTTGTTATCAGTATAAAAGACACCTGTCCACAACCTCAGTCACACTCCAAACTCCACTATGGTGAAGACCAAAGAGCTGTCGAAGGACACCAGAAACAAAATTGTAGACCTGCACCAGGCTGGGAAGACTGAATCTGCAATAGGCACGCAGCTTGGTGTGAAGAAATCAACTGTGGGAGCAATAATTAGAAAATGGAAGACATACAAGACCACTGATAATCTCCCTCGATCTGGGGCTCCACGCAAGATCTCACCCACTAGTGAATGACCTGCAGAGAGATGGGACCAACGTAACAAAGGCTACCATCAGTAACACACTACACCACCAGGGACTCAGATCCTGCAGTGCCAGACATGTCCCCCTGCTTAAGCCAGTACATGTCCGGGCCCGTCTGAGGTTTGCTAGAGAGCATTTGGTTGATCCAGAAGAGGATTGGGAGAATGTCATATGGTCAGATGAAACCAAAGTAGAACTGTTTGGTAGAAACACGTTTGGAGGAGAGAGAATGATGAGTTGCAACCAAAGAACACCATACCTGCTATGAAGCATGGGGGTGGCAACATCATGCTTTGGGGCTGTTTCTCTGCAAGGGGAATAGGACGACTGATCCGTGTACATGAAAGAATGAATGGGGCCATGTATCATGAGATTTTGAGTGCAAACCTCCTCCCATCAGAAAGGGCATTGAAGTTTAAACGTGGCTGGGTCTTTTAGCATGACAATGATCCCAAACACACCGCCCGGGCAACGAAGGAGTGGCTTCGTAAGAAGCATTTCAAGGTCCTGGAGTGGCCTAGCCAGTCTCTAGATCTCAACCCCATAGAAAACCTTTGGAGGGAGTTGAAAGTCTGTGTTGCCCAGCGACAGCCCCAAAACATCACTGCTCTAGAGGAGATCTGCATGGAGGAATGGGCCAACATACCAGCAACAGTGTGTGACAACCTTGTGAAGACTTACAGAAAACGTTTGACCTCTGTCATTACCAGCAAAGGATATATTACAAAGTATTGAGATGAACTTTAATATTGACCAAATACTTATTTTCCACCATAATTTGCAAATAAATTCTTTCAAAAATCAGACAATGTGATTGTCTGGATTTGTTTCCACATTTTGTCTCTTTTGTCGCTCATAGTTGAGGTATACCTATGATGACAATTACAGGTCTCGCTCATCTTTTTAAGTGGGAGAACTTGCACAATTGGTGGCTGACTAAATACTTTTTTGCCTCACTGTACATACAGTCAGGTCCATAAATATTGGGACATCAACACAATTCTAATCTTTTTGGCTCTATACACCACCACAATGGATTTGAAATGAAACAAACAAGATGTGCTTTAACTGCAGAGTTTCAGCTTTAATTTGAGGGTATTTACATCCAAATCAGGTGAACGGTGTAGGAGTTTCAACAGTTTGTATATGTGCCTCCCACTTTTAAGGGACCAAAAGTAATGGGACAATTGGCTGCTCAGCTGTTCCATGGCCAGGTGTGTGTTATTCCCTCGTTATCCCATTTACAAGGAGCAGATAAAAGGTCCAGAGTTAATTTCAAGTGTGCTATTTGCATTTGGAATCTGTTGCTGTCAACTCTCAATATGACATCCAAAGAGCTGTCACTATCAGTGAAGCAAGCCATCATTAGGCTGAAAAAACAAAACAAACCCATCAGAGAGATAGCAAAAACATTAGGTGTGGCCAAATCAACTATTTGGAACAGCCTTAAAAAGAAAAAAACGCACCGGTGAGCTCAGCAACACCAAAAGACCCAGTAGACCATGGAAAACAACTGTGGTGGATGACCGAATAATTCTTTCCCTGGTGAAGAAAACACCCTTCACAACAGTTGGCCAGATCAAGAACACTCTCCAGGAGGTAGGTGTATGTATGTCAAAGTCAACAATCAAGAGAAGACTTCACCAGAGTGAATACAGAGGGTTCACCACAAGATGTAAACCATTGGTAAGCCTCAAAAACAGGAAGGCCAGATTAGAGTTTGCCAAACAACATCTAAAAAAATCCTTCACAGTTCTGGAACAACATCCTATGGACAGATGAGACCAAGATCAACTTGTACCAGAGTGATAGGAAGAGAAGAGTATGGAGAAGGAAAGGAACTGCTCCTGATCCAAAGCATACAACCTCATCAATGAAGCATAGTGGTGGTAGTGTCATGGCGTGGGCATGTATGGCTGTCAATGGAACTGGTTCTCTTGTATTTATTGATGACGTGACTGCTGACAAAAGCAGCAGGATGAATTCTGAAGTGTTTCGGGCAATATTATCTGCTCATATTCAGCAAAATGCTTCAGAACTCATTGGACGGCGCTTGACAGTGCAGATGGACAATGACCCGAAGCATACTGCGAAAGCAACAAAAGAGTTTTTAAGGGAAAGAAGTGGAATGTTATGCAATGGCCAAGTCAATCACCTGACCTGAATCCAATTTCACTTGCTGAAGGGAAAATGCCCCAAGAACAAGCATGAACTGAAGACAGTTGCAGGCCTGGCAGAGCATCACCAGGGATGAAACCCAGCGTCTGGTGATGTCTATGCGTTCCAGACTTCAGGCTGTAATTGACTGCAAAGGATTTGCAACCAAGTATTAAAAAGTGAAAGTTTGATGGATGATTGTTAATCTGTCCCATTACTTTTGGTCCCTTAAAAAGTGGGAGGCACATATACAAACTGTTGTAATTCCTACACAGTTCACCTGATTTGGATGTAAATACCCTCAAATTAAAGCTAAAAGTCTGCAGTTAAAGCACATCTTGTTTGTTTCATTTCAAATCCATTGTGGTGGTGTATAGAGCCAAAAAGATTAGAATTGTGTCCATGTCCCAATATTTATGGACCTGACTGTATGTACTTGTTTTCTCCGGGACTATTTACCTATGTATTTATTTACATAGGACTACATGCATATGGGCCTTTTTGCCGGGGTACGTGTTTGCCTGAGGGTACGTCCGTATGAGCCCATTGACCCTGTGCTGCATACAATAATGCATGAATGGCAAGAGCACCTGTATACCTGCATGTTTCCATGCCTAGGTACTTGCATACCTAAGGGCTTGTATAGAGGTAAACCAACATTGGTTTAGGCCTGCGTCCTTGGAGGACTGTTTATTGCAGTGGTTCTCAACTCCAGTCCTCGGGACCCACCAACAGGCCAGATTTTAAGTATTACCTTGGGGAGTTGCAGACTAGAATACTGCAATCACTGAGCAGCAAATGATATCACCTGTGATGTATTTCAGCTATCTTGCAAACCTGGCCTGTTGGTGGGTCCTGAGGACTGGAGTTGAGAACCACTGGTTTATTGGGATATCCGTTATACCAGTTAAACGGTTCCAAAGAAGTGAGGCAACCCGGGGAAGCAGGAGCACCGCTCTCAGGTTCAGTGATCTGGCAGGTATCCACATCCCCTGATGGACAGTGGTTTCAGGTGCATCTGAACTACTGTGGTGTTTGGCATTACAGGGTGTCCTGGCGAATTAATTTTTCGTCAGACTGCGGCCACATCACCTTGTTCATGCCTGATCTCGGCAGGATCAAGCCGGGTTAGTATACAGATGGGAGACTGCCCGGGGATACCAGATGCTGTAAGTTATTCCCCACCGGGGTGAGGGAGGCATCTGATGCTGCTGGGTTTTTTGAGAGTATCTCAGGCCAGTAAGACTTAGGGCAGTCTCTGAGGTGTTTTTTTCCATCTTTTGCCAGCAGTAACCTGGTAGGTTAAGGGCACCTCTTGGGTGGGGGTTCGTCTCAGAGTTGTCAGTCTTTGCCTTACATTTGCTCTTAGAGAAGAAGTTATGGGCTCATTATTGTGAGACAGTTAAATGGTGGCAGTAGGAACATGAGGTCTATCTTAAGATCTCAACTCGCTGAACATCCTTCTGTTTTCAGATGGGTTAGACAGTTCAGTGATGACCTCTCTGCAAGAGGTAGGTTTCATGTAGTGGTTTGTTTCCAGGTTCATCAAGGATTTTTGTAATTGCAGTGGAAAGCCGTTTTTTTGTGAATCTTCCCTTTGGGTTGGCCACAGCTCAGGAGGATTCTCAAAGCATCTAGCCCCTAGTGCTGGGCTTGCTGAAGACAACTCAATACTCTTTACCTCAATCTTTGCTCAAGAAGCAGTCAATTCCAGGGGTTCCTTCGATATGTTTCTACAGAAGGAAGCTGTGTTTGGGTCAAAGCACATTCTCTACATACAGCCCTACTCCAGGTCTTGGTAGAGGTTCATTCCCTGTAGTGAACTTGAGGATCCAGGTATTGCTTTGCCGGAAGGCTCTGTTTCCAGGGTGTTGCAGAGCAAAGATAGTTGCTTGATATTCTTCCTTTTCAGGAATCTGGAAGATAACCACTGATGCCAGTCTCTCTAAGTTGTCTTA
Organism: Aquarana catesbeiana; assembly: GCF_042186555.1. Lineage (NCBI taxonomy): Eukaryota > Metazoa > Chordata > Amphibia > Anura > Ranidae > Aquarana > Aquarana catesbeiana. The sequence continues at coordinate 223,701,007 of NC_133328.1, forward strand.
AGGCTGGCTACAGTTCAGTAGGCTTGATCTCCACAGGAGAAAATACTGTCCAATAGCTGGTAATTTTTTGGCCAGCATGCCTTGCTCTGGATTATAGGACAAACCTGTTGTAGGTTCAATCTTGAAATGCCTTTGCAGGCATAGATTATAATCTCAACCACCAGGGCGGTACCAGAGGTCGTGCGACTCAGGGAGGTGTACCACATTCTGTCTGGGACTGTACAAGTGCTGTCTCCATCACCAACATGTATTCCAGGTATAGGATAGTGGCCAGGGGAATCTACTAGATTCCAAGTTCTACAACAGTTGGGACAGGTGTGTCCAAGACAAGAGTCCCACTGCCAATGATGGTACATACTCCTTTGGACACTCTCAGTGCAGCGGGACATGATGGTCTTAAGTCCTGTATCTCAGCACTGTTGAGCTCCTAGAAGCCAGCTTCGGGGAAGTTCAATTACAGGACTTAAAAATATATATTTTTTTGCCTGGCGTGAAGCCAGGAAGTGACACCCGCAGAAATATGTGGGTGGCAGGTTACTCTTTCTTTCTCCAATCGGTAGAAGGAAGGAGTTTGGCCTTGAGTACTGTTAAGGGTCAGGGTTCGTCCCTATCCATTTTTTTTCCAGGGGTCGTTGTTTCACTCCTTTTTTCATACCTCATATAGTATGTAACTTGGACAGTCCCGCCTGTCAGGCCATTCTTGTGTCCTTGGGACTTGAATTGGTCTTGACTGTCCTTGCAGAGGTCACTTTTTGAACCAATCAGGGGATTCTGTTGGTCCTTTTATCTCAGAAGGTGGCTTCTTTGGTTTCTATCACTTCACGAAGTGGAGTGTCAGTGTTCGCGGCTCTTTCATGCAGGGAGCCATTCTTGGTCTCACATCACAAGGTGATGTTGCGTCCTCATCCATTTTTCTTGCTTAAAGCGGTTTCTAGTTTTTCACTTGAATCAGGACAGTGTCTTGCCTTTTATATTTCTCCTAAATCTGCAATCGGCAGGAGAAAGATCAGATGCTCAGGGTCTACTTGAGTTGTCACAAGTCAGGAATCCTGGTTGTGCCGCCAGAAGAGCCCAGGAGGGGCAGGCGGCATCCAGGTCAAACATTTAGCAGTGAATCTGCCAGTTTATCAATGATGCCTATGTTTTAAATGGCAAAAAAACAAATTTGTTTTTCTGGGGAGAGATTCTCTACCAGGTGTGGGAGTATCTTGGGCCATCCATCATCGGATGTTGGTGGCCCAGGGGTACAAAACCACTATTTGGCCTTTGGTTTTATACATCTACAGGGTTTTTACCAGGTCGATGTCGATCACGTAGAAAATACTGCCTTTGGCCTCAGCATATTACAAATAACAGAGGAGGTCCTCCTTTGGCAGTTTCTATAATAGTGTCTCCCTCCGCTCAGGGGCATTGCTTTAGGACATCCCAGATAGTCATTATTATGGTGCTCTGTGTCCCGTGATGTACGATAAAGAAAAATGGATTTTTAATACAGCTTACCTGTAAAATCCTTTTCTTGGAGTACATCACGGAACACAGAGGTCCCTCCCCTCTTTCTAGGATCTTCATTGCTTGCTACAAAAACTGAGGTACTTCCTGTATGGGAGGTGTTATATGGGGGGAACTTTCTTACTATTGGTTGCCAATTGGTGTCCAATCACCTAAAGGTAGCGTATAACCCAGATAGTCATTATTATGATGCTCTGTATCCCATGATGTACTCCAAGAAAAGGATTTTACAGGTAAGCTGTATTAAAAATTCATTTTTTTAAGATCCACCGTTAACGTTGATAAAAAGGCTGGTAGTTCAGAGGAAAAATATTGCTCAGATTCGCAGAAATTTTTATGCCCAAGTATTGAATCGAGCGGGCAGCCCATTTGAATGGAAAAAAGGGGCAAAGGCTTGCCATGGTAGATTCCGACAGGAGACATTCAAGGCCTCTGATTTTTGTAGGTTGACCCTAAACTTAGTGCACCAAAAGTCTCAACTCCTGTAGCAAAGAGGGCAAGGAGGTGAGAGGTTCAGTGATATAGAATAAGAGGTCGTCCGAGTAAGCTGCCACTTTGCATTGGTGTGAGCCAGCTTGAATGCCCTTAATAGATGGGTTACCTCTGATGTGGTGTAGGAAAGGCTCCAGGTAAGGAACAAACAGCAAAGGGCACAGGGGGCAGCCCTGTCTAGTACCGTTTGAGATTGAGAACGGGGCAAAATGGCATTGAATGCCGCAAGGAAATAAGGCGTCAATAGGTTATGATATGTTTTGTAGTAGGGGAGGGTGAATCCGTTGGGTGTCAGTTATGGCAGTTGCGAATTCCTGAGCAGTAATGGGCTGGGATAGAGCCTCCCGCTCTTCTTCCATTAGTGTGGGTAGATTGGTTTCCCCAAGATAAGCCCGGATGTCGGAGGAGGTATGGGATGTTGAGCCAGAAGTAGAATCCTAAGTTGTACAGGTTTGGAGTAGAAGTCGCGGAAAGTCTCAGCCAGGTCAGGAGAGGTATGGACTTTAGAGCCTGACGGGGAAAGTAAAGCCGGAACGTATGTCTGAGAGCGTTGGCCAATAAGCGGCCACATTTATCACCATACTCATAAAAGGAGCAGCGAGCCTTTAATAGTACATGTTTTGCCTTGTACAGAGAGTGTTCCCTTATTGCCTCCCCGAAGTCAGACTAATTCTGCTTCCATTGTACGGTCTGGCCAATTCTTGTGCTGAAGTACTAAGATATGAAGCTGCGTTTAATAGATCAGTCAAAGTTTTAATGCAAAGTTGTTTGGCCGCATGCTCGTATTTGATTAACATTCCCCTGATCTAGCACTTATGTGCTGACCACACAGAGATGGAGTTCTCGTCGGAGCCAGCATTGGTGGAGAAATAAGAGGTAAGTTCTTTACGGATATCAATGGCAATTTCTGGGTCCTTAAGGAGCGCTTTGTTAAGCCGCCATGTGGAGGTCCTAGGGGACGCTTGCGAAAGACCAAGCTCCAGTACGATTGGAGCGTGGTCAGAGAGCATAATGTGACCGATTATCTGTTTTGGTGACCAGGGGTAACGCTGAGTGCTTCAATAAGAAAAAGTTGATTCTGGAGTAAGAACCATGAACCGAAGAATAGATGGATGGAATATTCTCCAGATATCAACTAATTGATGGGTGTGTAGAAGGTCTTTTTAGGCGGAGGGAGGGTTCCCTGGGGTAGTGAAGAGGAGTTGGAGGAGGAGTCCCGGTGAGGATCTAAAATCAAGTTGAAGTCACCTCCTAGCATAAGGGTTCCTTTAAGGAAAAAGAGGAGGGTGGACAAAAGTCTCAAGAGTAGGAAGTTGATTAGAATCATCAAGGTAAATGTTTGCAAAAATGAAGGTCTGAGAATAAATTTTCCTTTTCAACAGCAGGAACCTACCCTCCTGATCATGGTACATGGAATTGCCAGGGAAGGGATATAGATATAAGGATACTTTTACATTTTAGATTTAGAGGTTGAGGACGGACTGTGATAAACCATTGGAAAATATTTGTTTGAGAGTTTGGGTATCTTGTCTGCCCTAAAATGAGTCTCTTGGAGAAAGGCAATGTGAACCCTGTGTCTCCAAAGCTCGGCTAGACAGCTAGTGTGCTTCTCCAGGGAATTCAACCCCTTGACATTCCAAGATAGGACCAAGATAGTCATAGTGCCAGAGATATAGCGTTGACTACTGTCTTCTCCCGGAGTATGGGATTGGGAGGGGGTTGGGAGGAAAGAGAAGGAAGGGGGAAAAAAAGGGGGGGGGGGGGGGGGAGAGTGGAAGCTTTCTGCAACACCACAGAGAAAGGAAAGAGATGTGGGAAGCAAAAGGTAGAATGGGAGAGAGAAGTGTAAGTGAAGAACAGGAAAGAAGGGGGGAGTAGATTAGGGATATGAAAGGGCCTAGTAGAAAGGTAAGGTTTCCGCAGTGGAGAGCTACTGCCACCTGGGCAGAGTATTCCTAGCGTGTAGAGTGGTAAGGCAAAGTTAGGCACAGAGCGCCAACCATTGGAGCCCCCGCAGCTATTTTAATTACGTGTCAATGCAGCAGTGGTGCGTGGCAAGGTTTAACTGGAGAGCCAAAAGGAGAAAAAAAAACATATCCCTCTTAAGAAAACTAGGTGGAAACGCCCAGGAGGAGGGTTAGTGTCAGTGCTGGTCATGTGCGCAAGACTTAAAACAAGTGGACAATATAGTCTTGACTAGATCATGGAGATGTACAACCACTGAGCCTGTCCTGAGTCAGTACATCAGGACAGGGTGCATAGGTGGCAGATCAACACTGACACTAATGTACACACTGACACTGTGTAATGTTTTAGGACCAATAACTGTAATATTTACAGAAATGTCAAACTGCAAACTAACCAAAAGGAACAAACATATAAGGCATACTGACATCACATCAGGTATATGTAGCATGAAAAAAAAAAAAACTGCATTTCAGTTAACCGGGGTAGGCATGAGATCAGTGTAAGTGCCTCTAAGTCACTCGTATAACATTCCGGGTACGCCCCCATAAATGATGAAAAGGATAGTCAGTTCATGCGAGTTTAATCTGGAACATAAGGATGTTGATTCGCAAATACACTGGATGACTGTATAGGTAGGTTCAACCGACTGCCTCTTCGTTTAAAACTTGATGCCGGGAGTTCCCTGCTGAGCGAGCCTGTGAGAGATCCCCACGGTAGCAACGGTTCCTTCAGGCCCTTTGGGGTCTGCCCAGGGGGGCCTGATGTTGAGGATCCCTGGGGACAATCACTGTGAGCCAATTGAGCCAATTGGGAATTGGGACTGGATCCATCTCTGTAAAAACAAACTGGTCCTGATGGATGGCATAGGGGGAAGGTATCTTGTCCCTTGCGAACTGTGAGATGAAATGGGTGCCCCCATTTGTAGGTAAACCCTTTCTCACCAAGACCATCCATAAGAGGTTTAAGTGACCGCCACATCACAAGAGTCTTTCTGGAAATGTCCGGCAGAAGGGGGATCCTAGCACCATCAAATTCCAGGACACCCACTTGCCAAGCTCGCCGTAATATCTCCTCTTTGAGGATAAAAGAGTGCAAACATCAGAGGATGTCTCTGGGTCTGTCAGATGGTCCAGATCTCTGGCCCTGGGTTCTGTGCACCCTATCTATAATTATTTCTGTATCCGGTGGGCGGTCCAGGTAACGGTTAAAAATGTTAGACACTGTTGTGCGTAATTCTGATTGTGGAACAGATTCTGGGATCCCTCTCAGCCTGATGTTTTGTCGTCTGCGATTCTCTAAATCGTCAAGATGCAGTTGTAGTTGCATTATTTGGTCATTGAGGTCAGAGTTAGAGTTAGTGTCACTGTCTGCTGTTCCTGTTTAAGGATAGTAACAAGAGAGTCCAGAACAGACACCTCCTAGCTTAAGGTTTTGCGCTTCCCCTTTTAAGACTGTCTCCGTTCTATGGACCATTGTGGCAGTGTCCCTTGTGGCAGTGGCGTCGGGGGGGGGGGGGGTGCTGGCGCTACGAATGGGTCCCTGAAAAGCTCCGGCTCTCAGGCAGGCACCATATTATTGTTAGCCCCGAGCGGGGTCCGATCTGATCCCGAGTGACATAGCAGGTCCCGCCTTCTGGAGCTTGCAGCGTCTATGATGGACGTCCCACTGGTCCAATGCCGGGACCGCGGGATGTGTGACGTCCATCATAGGCGCTGCATGCTCCAGAAGGCGGGAATTACAATTACACTTACTGTGAGATCCCAGATTGCCGCTCGGGCGGGCGGCTCTCCTCTCCTCCTCTGGCTGCCTGTCTACTGCGATGATGATGGGTACACCACACATCATGGCTGAGCTGCACTGCTGCAGGACACATGAAGTCTGTATCCTGGTCAGGTAGGTCAGTGTATATATGTCAGTACCGTCAGTTTGTGTATGTTAGGTGTATGTATGCATGTCAGGTAGGTCAGTGTATGTATGTCACTACCATCATTGTATATAGGTCAGTGTATGTATGTCAGGTAGGTCAGTGTAATGGTCAGTGTGTCAGGCAGGTGAGTTTAGTGGTGAGCATTGATGGGCACTGGTAAGCCAGGCAGCAACCAGCAAGTGAGCTTACCCCCCGCCACACAACCCCACCGCCCACCCAAAAAAACCCACGCCACCACCACCTTTGCACCGAGTCTGCATTTAGGTGGATTCCCTGTGATTGGTGTGAGTTAGGGATGTTACTCGCTGTGCGTTGATGTGATGGTGGCATTCCCCGTTCATCTAGGTTGTGCTCCGGGCTGTAACACAGGATGCCATGTGGTGTAGGAGCCATGGGAGAGGCAGGGAGCTTGGGGCTGCACAGGTCATCCTCTGCTGCTGGGGAGAGTTTACTAGGAGGTGAGAAGAGAGACATAGTGTGCTTATCCGTCTGTTGCTGTAATGTGCCTGGCTCTGCAATGTCTTCCATCGTGGCTGTATGGTGGGCCGGCGCCATCATGGAAATCGCGGGTTGTTGCGGCCGCAAATAACAGTCCATGCTGTATGGGGTAGCGGCGGTGTAACGGTCTGGCTTCCTGGACATTTAAGGGTCCGATGGGCACCTGTAGTGTGCTGTAATTTGGCTCATTAAAGCTGCAAGAGAGATGCAGGCCAGGAGCTCTGTCAGAGAACGTCCTCACACCGCCATGCCTAGACCACGCCCCCCCCCAGACTTTACAATTTAAGTACAATTGAAGTTCAGGTTTCTGCCCTGTGCTTTTCTTCATCACTTGGCTATACACTCCTTGATTTGTGCCTTTATCCAAGGCCAACTTGAAACCTGAACTTTGTTCTTTCGGTCCTTTAGAAGCCTCTGTTGAGAATATTAGTCATGCTTTTGTGCACCATGCTCTCCCAGAAGGTCGCCTATTCGGTTGCTATCTCCTTGGCGCGCTGAGTGTTCGAGCCGGCTGCCTTGTCCCTTTGAAGTTTCCCTACCTGATTCTACATGTTGGTACAGTGGTTCTCTGTCAGCGCCCCTTCTTCCTGCCAAAGGGTAGTATCTGGTTTTGACCTACACAAGGACATTGTTCTACCTTCTTTGTGTCCACGTCCTTCGCACCCTAAGGAGGATGCACTGCCCTCCTTGGTTGTGGTTTGGGCGGTGTGTACCTGTCTGCTATGGGTCCTTCTGGGGAATTACCTTTTTGTTTGTGGATGGACCACAGAAACGGTGTGGCGGCCTCCTTTGCCACCATTTTCTCGTTGGATCGGGCTGACGGTTGTTTAGGCTTATGCCATAGAGAGTCGGGTTCCTCCCTTTCTTGTTAAGGCAAACTCTACCAGAGCGCTTAGTGTCTCCTGGGCATTCTGACATCTGCCGTCTGTCTCAAGTTGCAGACAGCTACTTGGTAGTCTGTGCATATCTTTAGTAGGTTTTGCAAGGCTGATGTGTTTTCATCCTTGTATGCTTGGTTGGCTGCAAAGTTTTGCAGGCTGCTCGTTGAGGTTCCTTTGTTTCTCTTTAGGGAGTGTTTTCAGGTGGTTGCCTGTTTCCTTTCTGTTTTTCCCACCCCTCATTGAGGCACTGCTTTTGGAAGGCTCAATGGTCAAGATTAATAAGAGTTGTGTCCCTCAATGAACGCAAAAGAAAACAGGATTTTTGTTACTCATTTTAAAATCTTTCTCTGAGTTCATTGACGGACACAGCACCCGCCCCTCTTGTAGTCTTTTGGGGGTTTTTTTTTGTTTCCTTGAACTGCTTTGTGATTAGCTAAGCTGCCTGTAGCAGAGAGGGGGGGTTTATACCAGCTAGAACTGCCCATAGGCGGCGCTGAGTTTTCCACCTAGAGTTTTACTCCTGTAGGTGACGCTATAAACCTGATGGTCAAGATTAGGAACTGTGTCCGTCAATGAACTCCGAGAAATTGATTTTACGGTGAGTAACAAAAATGCTGTTTATAGCATAAACAATTGCTACATAAGCCATATTATTAAAAATCACCTTTTCCTTTTTAATCTGCAGCCAATTTAATCTTCTGTAAAATTCAGTGCAATATGGTAACATGGAGACCTTCTGTATGCACTTGGTGTACAGAACGCCACCAGAAATGTAACTTCCTGTTTGTGTGATTAGCTCACTGATTTTCGCAGAAATCAGAACTAAGAGGTAACATTTTTTAGAAATCCTCACCAAAAGGAATGATAGTTTTGGTCAGCTATTCCCTAAGTGTTATTTTTTAAAGGGATGAAGGCACTACAACTTTCCTCATTTTGAACCCTGCAAGTACATCAGCTGAATAGATTGAACAGACACTCCCATTCAGGAATTGGTATTCCAAAGACGTAGGGAATATACAGCTTTTTCTATAGAACAGTAACCGGTAGGAATCTTTGCAATGTACATAGATCACCCAGAGTGTTTTTTTTTTCTCAAATCAATATTTGGTGTGACTACCCCTTAGAGCTGCACAATTAATTGTTAAAAAATTGTGATCTCGATTCAACCCACCTGAAGATTGCAGAGTTTGCTGATTCTTTCATATAACAAGTGGAGAGACTTATCTGCTCACTCAGCTGTCAAAAGAAAACATCCTGGCAGTCTGCCAAGTTTTTAACATGAAACATTGTAACTAACTCTTCCTTCTAAGATCAAAGGGATAAACTTCTGTGTGAAAAAAATCCAGGCAGTCTGCCAAGTTTTTAACAACCTGTAAATGCAGTTAGTTTAACCACTTAAAGTCTAAATCTTTTTCTGACACTTGTTTCTTAAGTTAAAATCATTTTTTTTTCCCTAGAAAATTACTTGGAACCCCCAAACATTATATACAGTGGGGATGGAAAGTATTCAGACCCGTTAAATTTTTCACTCTTTGTTATATTGCAGCCATTTGCTAAAATCATTTAGGTTCATTTTTTCCCCTCATTAATGTACACACAGCACCCCATATTGACAGAAAAACACAGGATGGTTGACATTTTTGCAAATTTATTAAAAAAGAAAAGCTGAAATATCACATGGTCCTAAGTATTTCAGACCCTTTGCTGTGACACTCATATATTTAACTCAGGTGCTGTCCATTTCTTCTGATCATCCTTGAGATGGTTCCACACCTGCAAGAACCCAAAGATCACTGTGGCTGAGCTCCAGAGATGCAGTTGGGAGATGGGAAAAAGTTGTAGAAAGTCAACCATCACTGCAGCCCTCCACCAGTCGGGGCTTTATGGCAGAGTGGCCCGACGGAAGCCTCTCCTCAGTGCAAGACACATGAAAGCCCCCATGGAGTTTGCTAAAAGAAAAAAAAAACCTGAAGGACTCCAATATGGTGAGAAATAAGATTCTCTGGTCTGATGAGACCAAGATAGATCTTTTTGGCCTTAATTCTAAGCAGTATGTGTGGAGAAAACCAGGCACTGCTCATCACCTGTCCAATGCAGTCCCAACAGTGAAGCATGGTGGTGGCAGCATCATGCTGTGGGGGTGTTTTTCAGCTGCAGGGACAGGACGACTGGTTGCAATCAAGGGAAAGATGAATGCGGCCAAGTACAGGGATATCCTGGACGAAAACCTTCTCCAGAGTGCTCAGGACCTCAGACTGGGCCGAAGGTTTACCTTCCAACAAAACAATGACCCTAAGCACACAGCTAAAATAACAAAGGAGTGGCTTCTCAACAACTGCATGACTGTTCTTGAATGGCCCAGCCAGAGCCCTGACTTAAACCCAATTGAGCATCTCTGGAGAGACCTAAAAATGGCTGTCCACCAACGTTTACCATCCAAACTGACAGAACTGGAGAGGATCTGCAAGGAAGAATAGCAGAGGATCCCCAAATCCAGATGTGAAAAACTTGTTGCATCTTTCCCAAAAAGACTCATGGCTGCATTAGATCAAAAGGGTGCTTCTACTAAATACTGAGCAAAGGGTCTGAATACATAGGACCATGTGATGTTTCAGTTTTTCTTTTTTAATAAATCTGCAAAAATGTCAACAATTCTGTGTTTTTCTGTCAATATGGGGTGCTGTGTGTACATTAATGAAGTAAAAAAAATTAGCTTAAATGATTTTAGCAAATGGCTACAATATAACAAAGAGTGAAAAATTTAAGGGGGTCTGAATACTTTCCGTCCCCACTGTATATTTTAGCAGAGACCCTAGGGAATAAAATGTCAATTGCTGTAATATTTTATGTCATACTGTATTTGCCCAGCCATCTTTCAAACGCAATTTTTTGGGGAAAAAATACACTTCAATGAATAATAAAAAAACGAAAAACAGTAAAGTTAGCTCAATTTTTTTTTTTTTTGTTTTAATGTGAAATATGGTGTTACACCGCGAGAATCGTGATCTATCTTCTAAGCAAAAAAATCATGATTCTCATTTTAGCCAGAATCCTGTAGCTCTACTACCCCTTTGGCTTCAAAACAACATAAATTCTTACACTTGCACACTTTATTGACTCGCACAAAGTCAGGGATTTTGTAGGATTAGTCAGGTGTATGATTAACCAGTTATTCTAAACAGAAGCCAATGATCATCAATTTCATATTAAGGTTGAAACACAGTCATCAACTGAAATAGAAACAGCTGTGTAGGAGGCTTAAAACTGGGTGAGGAACAACCAAACTCTTCTATTAACCTCTTGCCGACCAGCCACCGCAGTTATACTGCGGCAGGTTGGCTCGGCTGCGCGAATCGCCGTGGCTGTATGTCAGTCCCTTTTTAACAGCTATAGCAGGCGCGCGCCCCAGCCGATGCACGTGGCTGGCGGCCGCAATGTCCGCCGGCCTCCCGCGATTAATCCACAGAGAGCCAGAACGGGGATCTGTCAATGTAAACAAAAAGATCCCCTTTCTGACAGGAGTACAGAGTGATCGTCTGTTCCTAGTGATCAGGAACAGTGATCGCTCTCCCCCCAACCCCCCCCCCCCTCCCCCAGTCAGTACACTTCCCCCACAGTTAGAAACACCTCCCTAGTGTTAACCCTTTCCCTGCCAGTGCCATTTATACAGTGATCATTGGCCATTTTTAAGCTTTGATCACTGTGATAATGTCACTGGTCTCAAAAAGTGTTCTGTCTGCCACAATGTCGCAGTTCCACTAAAAATGGCTGATCACCGCCATTACTAGTAAAAAAAAAAAAATAAATTTATAATAAAAATGCCATAAATATATTCCGTGTTTTGTAGATGCTAAAACTTTTGTGCAAATCAATATACACTTATTGCAATTTTTTTTTTTTTTTTTTTTACCAAAAATTCTATAGAAGAATATTTACTGGCTTAAACTGATGAATTTAGTTTTTTTTTTTTGGGGGGGGGAATATTTATTTTAGCAAAAAGTAAAAAAAAAAAGAATTTTTTTTTTTTTTTTTCAAAATTTTCAGTCTTTTGTTGTTTATAACACAAAAAATAAAAACCGCAGAGGTGATAAAATGCCATTAAAAAAAAGCTCTATTTGTGGGAAAAAAATAGGACATCAATTTTGTTTGTGTACAGTGTCAAATGACCATGCAATTGTCAGTTAAAGCGACGCAGTGCCATATCGCAAAAAATGGCCTGGTCATTAAGGGGGTAAATCCTTCCGGGGCTGAAGTGGTTAAGGTGAGGAGGTGGAAGACCGTTTCATGTCACAGGTCATACACTATAGCAAGACACAATAACAAGAAACAAGATGGTTATGCTGCATCAGCAAGGTATCTACCAGGCAAAGATTTCAAAGCAGACTTGGGTTTTAAGATGTGCTGTTCAAGCTATTTTGAAGAAGTTCAAAGAAACGAGCAACGTTGAGGATCACAGATGCAGTGGTCGGCTTATTTCCCTTCGACATCGGAAGATATCCAACAGTGCCATCAGCACAGGACTGGTGGAAACCACTGGGACCTACTCTAGCTACATCAATCTACTCCACCCATTTTACTGCCTGGAGAAGCCTGGCCAGAAGGTGTCTTCATGGAACAATTAAGGCCAAAAAGCGACAGAACAATGCATGAAAAACAGAACTGGGGTGCAGAAAATGACAGCAGGTGCCCTGGATTAAAATATTTGGATGTAGCAGGCTGTAGGTGGCAGTTTTTTTCTGAAGGGCTAAAGAGCAGTACAATGAGTGTCTGCAGGTGGCAGAAAAGCATGGTGAAGGTTCTTTGCATGTTTGGGGCTGCAGTTCTGCAAATGGAATTGGCGATTTGGTCAGGATCAACGATGTCCTCAATGCTGAGAAATGCAGGCATATACTTAAGGTGGGTTCACACAGTTTTTTTTTTTTTTTTTTCATTCAACACAGCGTGATGAACGGAAAAAAAAATGGAGAGAGAGAGATCGCCATATTAACACATGCAATGTTAGTGCTTCGATCACCTGTGCTGTGCTATTGTATTTTGACAGAGGAACTGCCAGCAACCCCCCTTCCCCTCCAGAGCACACTGATCCAGCCAGTGGCTGCCAGTGCTGATCAGATGCTGGTTTTCCAGCATTCCCATTAGACAGAAGCTGGTTGTGAGACCTGCTATTGTAGAACAGACAGCTGTACACATGGGTTGAAATTCAGCTGATTCCCGACGAACAGGCAGATTTCGCCCAATTTTTGACCCATGTGTACAGGGCTTTATCCATCATGCCATACCATCAAGGAGGTGTGTGATTTGACCCCAAATTTATTCTGCAGCAGGACCATGACCTCAAACATACAACCAATGTCATTAGGTACTATGTTTAGCGTAAAGAAAACCAAGGAGTCCTGTCAGAAATGGTTTGGCACCCACAGAGCCATGATCTCAACGTCGTTGAGCCTGTCTGGGATTACATGAGGAGACAGAAGGATTTGAGGCTACATCCACAGAAGATCTGTGGTTTGTTCTCCAAGATGTTTACAACAACCTACCTGTTCCTTCAAAAACTGTGTACAAGTGTACCTAGTAGAATTGATGCGGTTTTGAAAGCAAAGGGTGGTCACACCAAATTTTGATTTGGATTTCTCTTCCGCTCGTTTACATTCCATTTTGTTATTTAATAAAAATAAACTAATAACGGTTCTATTTCTGAAAGCATTCTTAATGTACAGCACTTTTTCAAACCTGCCTAAAACGTTTGCACAGTAGTGTATATTTGAATATAATATTAATATATAATTTGAAAATGGATCCTGATGTTCTAAATGTCTATCTCATTTCTCGAGGCCCTAAAGTGCCAGGACAGTAGAAATACCCCACAAATTACCCCCCTTTTGGAAAGTAGACAGTCTGAGGTATTTAGTAAGAGGCATAGCGAGTTTTCTGAAGTTTACATTTTTCTCACCACACTCTACACCTGTTAAACCCCCAGACTATGGAGGTACCAAATGTGTGAGACTTTTTTTTACTGCCTAGTCACATAGAAGGGTCCAAAATCCAAGGAGCACATTCAGGTTTTCTAGATGCACAAATTATAATGCATCTAATCTCCTGACTACCTATCAGTTTTAGGCGAACTGGAGCACCAGGACAATGGAAAATGCCACAAAATGACTTGGAAAGCCAGCAAGTTATTTTCGAAGTGGCAGGGTAAATCTTTTGGGAATGACTTTTTTTCTTTTCTTTTTTTTTTTTTTTTATCATAAAGTTTTTGGAAAATGTGAAAAGAAAATTTTTTTTTTTTTTTTAATAGCAAAAAGCTGTCAGTTGAAAAGATATTTCTAACCCATAGCTTAGAATTACAACATATTCTGCCACTCCTCCCAATTATGGTGATTCTACATGTGTAAGACTCTTTCAAAGTTTGGACTGATTATATACACGATAATGCATTTTGTGTATCACAACAATCAACCAACACTGTAAAAAACCGTGTACTGTAATGGTTGCCTCTGCATGAGTGGTCTGGGAATATAGCATAGTGTAGCTTCACCTACAGCAGTCCATGTTCCTAAAGGCTAAGCAGGCCTAAGCTACTGGTACCTGGCTGCCCCCATAGTACAATGCTATGTTCACTGGCCAGGAAGTACAGGAGGCTGAACAAAGGGTGACCAAAAGAGTGCCTGTGCATCAGTGGGACATGCAGGAGAGTCAGTACTGGTGCCAGGCAGAGACATGTTAAAAAAAAAGGCAAAGCATTGGTTTAGCCAGTAGGCAGGAACATCTTTGAACAGGCTAGGGTCAGTGCAGGCGGCAGGCAGAGATGTGGTCAGTATGCCAGCAAAGGATCAGTACAGGGGGCAAGCAAAATTGTGAGTAAACAGGCCGGGGTCAATTTTGGTGGAAGACAGATCTTGTTGATTATGCAGGTAAGGGATCAGTCAAGGCAACAGGCAGAAATGTGGTCAATTAACATGCCAGGGTCAGTTCATGCAGCAGGCAGAGATGTGGTCAGTATGCAGGCAGAAACATGGTTGAGAAAACGGGCAAAAGGTGGTACACAGAAAATCAGATACAGGCAAAATGCAGGTAGTCGGACTACAGAGAAGCATACTGTATTGAGGTATGATAGCACAACGAGGCCAGGTTGTGAGGGGCACTGGGGACAGTAGTGATGTGTGTCATGCCCTGTTTCATCTTTTCATATACATTTTTTTAGGGGGTTTTCTCCTGTATTGTTAGGAGGGAGAATATCCAAGAAGAGTGTCTCATGCCGCCTGTTGACCATCTGAAAATATTTTCAGGTGCAAGACCTTGCTGGTAAAGTGTGGCTTTTACAACCACCTCTTGGTAGTTTAGGAACTCCTGTAGCCCTGTAGATGACGTAGGAGTTTTAAATGGGCAATTGGAACAGGTGGATGATTTTTTTTTTTATACCAGTGAATGGATCTTGTGGCTGCCAGGTAGGACTTCATCATTTGGTCGTTATAATTTACACCTCCCATGAATTAATTGTAGTCATGTACGCAAAGGAGTTTGTGAGGCAGACTATGCCTTCCCTCGATTTCCATTGAGGTGTCTTTGTGGATTGAGGAAAAAACTTAGAAATTGCGCAAATGTGCTGACTAATCCCTTTTCAAGTGTGTGGTGATCAGACTTTGAGGGAAGTGTTTGCGATTTAGTCGCACTGTACCACAGGTTACAATTTGCTGCAGATAAAAATGTCAGTAAAGTGGCAGGCTGCTATAAAAATTGTCCATATAGAGATGGTATCCCTGATGGAGCACGGGTGACATGAGGTCCTACACAATTTTTCTGCTGTTACCCATATAAGTAGGGCATCCAGCGGGCTCCAGGTTGCTATCTTTACACATCATAAATGCAGAAGTCATATGTATACCCTATAGCCCTCTCACAAAGTTTATATAACTTCACCCTTTTCTGGCACGTTTACTGGGGATACACTGTTTGATGCCGAGACTTTCATTTCGTAAAGTTTGTCATATTTAGGGTGCCTTTGGGAAGGGCACAGAGAAATGTCACTAAAACGCAAGAATCTCTTAATCCTTGCATAGTGTGTCGGGTCATAACGGAGGAATACACTGGCATGTGGTGAATTGGGTGTGTGGACCATTAGGCGTGCAGTTCAATATTTTTTGTAAGGCCAAGAAAGCTTTAAAATGTATAAATTGTGATGAGCTTCCACTGAAATGGACGTGCGGTAAACAAATTGGTATTGTTGGCAATGTGCTGCCGGGTCCACAATTGGAACTGAATACATTTTTGGTGAAAAAAGAAAAAGTGAATTGCTGTAAAATGTTCAGTTCCTACCTGAATGGATGTTACAGGCTTTGCTGAAGTAAAGGGAAGCATAAAGGATTTGTTAGCGCCCCTGTGACACTAGTACGAGCCCTAATCTTTCACGGCTGATTTGACACTCCGCTACTTGTACTCTGCCTTTCATCTGGATGTACTGCACTGCTGGTGCTCGCCACCTCACCAGACGGTCTGTGCTACTGGTGCTTGCCTTGCTACGGTTCAGTATGCTTGATTCTTTTTGTTGGCACCCTTTCACCTCAATAAGAGGCTCTTACTGAACTGCTGCTCTCCACAGTTTCATATTACAAATGTGATCGTGAGAGCTCCTTCCTGCTGCTCTCATCTGTCATGCTCAGAATCTGAAAGGCCACCTCACTTGTGAACCATTTTTTGGCATGATGGTGTTCAGATTACATTGGCTTTGGTGACACTGTACTGGTGTCAGTGATCAGAAAAACAGTTGCTGGTGTGCATTGGTCTGACACTGGTAAAGGGTGTGCTGGTAACACTGCTGCAGGTGTTGCTGGCTGCACTGGTGACACTGGGACAGGTGTAGGTAGCAATCAAGTCACTGTAGCAGGCTTCACAGGTGTTTTACAGTACAACTCACAGTAAAATACAGATTGCCTCGGTCTCCTCTCACATGTTATCTCTGTGTGAGAGGAAACAGAGCTGATGGATGCAAAAGACAGCCTTTGTGTTTAGCCTTGTCATCGCTGTGATCGGTCACAACGATCACCTGCTACAGGACCAATTTTGAGTTTAGCACTACTGGAAATGTCTGTTTCCCAGCAGACTTTGCAGGATCATTTCTTTGCAGAGGATCGGAGTTCAGTGGAGCAGTCAACAGGAGACGTAAGCATCATCTTTTTTTAGATATGTGCTTTCCCAAACCTTTTTTATTATGAGACAGGGTCTCTTTTAGCAGTTTCAAATAAAATGACTTGTTTTACACACACTAATGCACAGAAAAATCAGCAGCCGGCATGTGGTCAATGGTCAATTATGGTGTTTACGTGATCGAGAAGCACTGATTTACAATTGTCAGTTTGGGACGCAATTGTCAGTTACTGCACTGTTTTAGGACCTGAAGCACATACCTTTTCTGAAACAGAATGTAGATTAACATTTTCTCAGCATGAGGCACCATGCCTGAGAATGTTAATCTACAGATGGCACTTTTGAAGGCGTTAGACCTTGTTCACACAGGCAGCAGCCATTGTTGCCTGCTTTAAAAGTGATCTATGACAGTTGGCGGGTGGCAAGGAGGCAACAGGTTTATGGTCCTGAGTGGCTGCATGTTCTTATTTGGGTGAGCATTCCGTGGGCAGTTAAAACACAGCCCAATTGCCTAATTTTACCGCCCCCCTGGCCACCCATGTGATCGAGGCCCTACACTGCTAGAGAAAAAAGTGTTTGCACAGACAAATACCATACCCTGTTTTTTTTTTTTTTGCTGGGGAGCAGAGTTTTCTGACTAAAATTGTCATAAGTGTGGGTCTCTCATCAGTGTGAGTCACAATGTTTTATTTGTCTGCCTATTATTATTCACACTTTATTGTGTTGTTTCTTTTTATTAACTTCTTTTTTTATATATATTTTTTAGCAGGAGGTGGAGACATTTTTTTCAGAGAAGCATACAATGCTATCTTGAGAGAAGGCTATAGCAAGGATGTTTGGAAAATGCTCATTTTTAAACTTGTGAAAGAAAATATGTATCAGGTAAGACTTTGTTTTTTTTTTTCTATTTTTTTCCAAGATTTGAATGTGTTTTTAATTTGGCCTTTAAAGCAAATTCCTTTTGTACAGGGGAAATCCTAAACCAGTGATGGCGAACCTTGGCACCCCAGATGATTTGGAACTACATTTCCCATGATGCTCATGCACTCTGCAATGTAGTTGAACATCATGGGAAATGTAGTTCCAAAACATCTGGGGTGCCAAGGTTCGCCATCACTGTCCTAAACCATGGCACTTTTACGTAATTGCATGCTTGAAAACTCTGATAGATTTCAGTTCTCTGAACAGCTGTTGCACGTGGCGCAGAATACTAGTCTGCACATCTTTTTTCTTAGACTATTAACTGGGAAGTTTGATGGGGGATTTGAGACATAATAAACAGCACAGAATCTAACGCTGGCTACACATTATACATTTTTTTCAATTTCCTTTAGTTTTACCTTCAACTATGTAGTGCAAGGGCCTGCCTTATGGCATACAATTTGAAAGTATTTAGGTTTGACCTTTTATATTATATGGTTTTGGTAAATCTAAAAGAAATTGAAGAAAAAAAATTGTATGATGTGTAGCCAGGGTTAATCTTGGACGATTGGATTATTTGCTGCCTTCAGGTGTCTGAACACTGGCAAATAAAGCTGTTGAGGCAGTCTCAATATAACCTTTCCCACTCTTAGCAAGCCACCTCTCTGCTCGTGTTCTTAGGTGTACTGACATTTTATCTTTGTTCTGACAGAAGCAACAAGTTTCTTGTGTTTTATTTATTTATTTATTTATTTATTTATTTTTCCCAAGGCTTTTCTATTAAGATTCTTAGCTGTTACTTAGCCACTGTGGCTTCCACTTTTCAGCTTTTTGGATAGGTTGACACCCTGGCTAAAGCTTGAGGGAGCAGACGCTGCAAGAAGAGGTGTAGTTCATCTAAATTTGTTGATTTGTTGCTTAGGGCTCTGGATCCTGCATTGGGCGCTCACCTAGGCACATGTTAGCTATAGTTTGCTGTACAGGTCCAGGGACATGGTACTACTACCACCTGGTGTGAACCAGTCCCTGAAGGCTCCCTAGGGCGTATACCCGCTGAAAGGGCAAAGCTTGTCCGTATGGGCATACTAATCCTGCATTGGTGCCTTTTCAATACTGCACTGTCAGTCTATTCCTGGGCTTTCCAGACCACTGCAACATTGTTACTAGTAAATAAACCTTAAATTGTGTTGTGCTTCTAACTTATTAAAAAATATAAACAATAAAATATGTATATACAGTCTTCTTGTCAAAAATATACAAGTATAGTGCAAATCATCAATTCCTATAATAGTGTTTTATTGAAGCTGTAATCATATACACATAATAAACAAGTAGTGCTGCCAAGCCCTAATATCTAATAAAAAAATAAAATAAAAAAACTCTATAAATATATAGTCCACACATATATGTATACAGTGAAACTAACAGTCGGTTTGCAACACAGCCATCTGTGTAGTTCTTCACTATATATACTCCCAAAGGTCCAGCGCAGTGTAAATTTACCTTATTAACATGCATGTCTTCTACCATATGTGCCTTATTATGCGCTCACCTTAAGAGCTGGACCTCTTAAACTAGAGGAAGTCAAAGACATTACCCCTCGGGTTGATCCATCAGGTTGCTTTGCACAAACTATCCATTGCCATTTATTTAAAAAAAAAAAACATTACAAACATGTGTTCATGGTATAAAAAGCGCTCCTGAAAACCATAAAATTCTTAGACCATAATATCTAGTGCACCCTTGGTAGTGGAAGCAGATCCAGTGCTCCCGTTCTTCTGACAGGACATATTTCCAAGCGTGATGACGTCACTGCCTTCAGCTCTGCCTTACACCAACAGGCCTTTGTCTGAGGCCTTGGAAGAAGTAGTTCCTTGGAAATAATGGTGAGCTTTGTTTTAATGGGTTTTGTTGGACGCCTTCTGTGCAGTTGGGTTGTGTGTAACCTTTGATGGCAAGGTCGCACTCATCTATGCCAAATCCAATTGCATGGGGTGCAAACGGACGTCATCAGCTTCTGAACTTTACACAGCATCTGTTTGCTCAGCTGGGGATACTGTAGTGTGTACCTATCCACCTATCCTCCAGGTAAGTCAAGTGGCAATTCAGTCTATGAACATAACTCCTAGTCTTAAGGGTGTCCTTCTTCTTTTTTTTTTTTTTTTTTTAAAAAAAAACCTCATTTCTACAGTCTAAGCTTGTCTCTAACAGTAATTACGTTAGAGGTTGGTAGTGCTATGTATGTTATAAAGTGCAGTAGAAGTGTTCCAATACATATAAATAAATTGAAGCAAATACACTATATATAAATCATAAAAAAATCATAACACTCCATAAATAAAGTGGAAAAAAAATGCTTTGTCCTGTGCTCAAGAGTGCAAACTTTTTCAATCTTGTGTAAAAAAGCCATAAATAATAGTGTAAAAAAAAAAAAAAGTCAAACAAGTGCTTTCAAATTGAGCGACTATGTTTTCCATTCCAAAGGGTTCTTCCAGCTTCAAAAGAAAAATAATTCTCTTGCATCCTCTCCAATTTTAACCACCATTTAAAGTGCTCCAGTGAAAGTGAATTCTCAAAGATGGGAGTTTCCAATGCTCACACCCCTTGTTTGGAATGACTGACCAAAAATGAATAACTTTCTATACAAAGAAAGGTCTTTGAGTGCGTTAAAAGCACAGTGTACTGCCAGTCCCCAGTAATTTTCCTCAACTCTTCACCACTAGTTTTCATCTTCCAACAGGATTAAATATGTATAGAACCAAGCAACAGAAGAGGGCTCATCGCATACGACCATTACAATTTTATTAAAACAAATAAGACAGATTACACACTTGCAAATACAGGTGCCACAATGTTTGGCACCAGTAGTAGAACTTGCTCCTCTAGGGGGAGCGCCGCCGCTCCAGTCTGATTTTCTCTGGATCCTGTGTGCATTCCATTGTGGCCAGAAACCAGAAGTTCAGCACCAGATGTGACATCACCTGTAGCAATCAATGCCACGCTTGTCTCTAACCTATTGATATATTTTTCTGTGCTCTCCTTATTGGAACTGAAGCTTATGCCTACATTGCCAGGATATTATATACCAAATATCCAAATGAGTTCTCCTATCAATGCACATGTGGGGGACCTAAATTGATCAGTGGATCCTTTTGGGCTAGGTATAATTTACTTGCCTATGCCTCGTTCAATGAAGGACGCCTTTTGGGGCACCCCTGAATTTGATATATTTATGTGTGTGTGTGTGTGTGTGTTATATAATATATATACAGTGGGGACGGAAAGTATTCAGACCCCCTTAAATTTTTCACTCTTTGTTGTATGGCAGCCATTTGTTAAAATCATTTAAGTTAATTTTTTCTTCCTCATTAATGTACACACAGCACCCCATCTTTACAGAAAAACACAGAATTGTTGACATTTTTGCAGATTTATTATTATATACTTTTCCTGTTCTGAGTCCATGGGCTACATTCTGGAATTTCAAGCTCTATCTCCATCCCTGTGTGGTTAGTAGACCTTCATGCTACTTTGGTTCAGCTTCTCTCTTGGGAGATCAGTTATTGCTTCTGGAGAAAAGCGTAGCTTTTAAGTTTGCTCAGAACGGTTTGTTGTCTCCATGGCTAAATGGGGCATACCCCTTCGTTTGGGGGCAAAGATTCCACATGTTATCTGCTCAGCCTGTCAGTGCCTCACTTCATCTGAGAGACCTAGTGGCCCATATGGACATCAAAGATGCTGGTTCAAAGGTCCCCATTTTTTCCAGTGCATAAACGTTTCTCCAAGTACACAACTTCACCAATTTGTTCCCTTTGGCCTGTCTACTGCACCTTTGGTTTTCAAGAAGATACTCCCCCCTTTTCCTGCTCTGGTTTGTTCTCAAGCCAAACTCCTTGGATATGGAGACAACCTCTTTCTGAGTGAACAGTCTCCCAAAACCTCCTTGTACAACTGTCACGAAACGTCCCACATTCCGCTTGAGTGCTTCCGTCATATACCACTTCCTCCCAGTCTGTATACAGATATCCCAACCTCTCTGAGCACAAAACAAGGCGACACTTGCTTGTTGCTAACATAAACTGACTTTATTCAGAACCAGAATACAGTCTTATATACAGGAGAAGATTACTCTAACAATACAAACGTAACCTAATTAACATGAGATAATTAACTAATCCTTTACACAGCCTAGGTGACTGAGACATGACCTATTGCCCAGACTGAGTTAATTGTCACAGGACATTTTCTCACAATAGCAGCAGCTCCAATAGGAGTCGTCCCGTCTCCTACATTGTATAGAGGACAATGTGATCAGCTCATTCAATTAACATAAACACAGGTAGTTGAAGTTGATGACACCAGCATCTCCTCACAGATGTGTCCCAACAGTATAATTCAGTCTTATCATTCTAATATGGCATATAAAGGGTTCCCAGAGTCTGTGTGTTTTGGGGGGACATGGAGCTGAATCCAAAGTAACACCAACCCCAGGGTCCCCAGGCATACAGCTCACAGAGAGCACCATTCCCCCAAATGCTAGGGCCCATAATCGGTGGGCAAGAGGCTTGCGTTCAGTCCCCTCCAATAGCCTCTGTCCCGGGTGAGTCTGTCACAACAACCTCAGACTCTTTGCTCCAGCATTTGTAGCCTGCAGTTTAGAAGCCAAAAAACTCCTCTTTGCATGTGGGTTTTGGGCCTAATAGTTCTAAGCTTGAGGCAGATCCATATCCCAATTTCTTACACAGGACTATTGTAACTCAACATTCTGGTAGCGTGCCTTGGCATAGAGGGCACAAGTTTGGCACTGTAACCAGGAGTATTCCTTCCTTCTGTTAGGAAGGAGCTCAGGCTGGCATACATCTTATTGGGCTGGAGATAGAGTCCTGGGTAACCTCTTGGTCAAGGAGTTGGTTGTTGGAAGAAACTGAGGGGGGTGTGACTCTTTGGATGAGTTCACAGCACTTTAAGTAGGTGCAGCAGACAGCAGTTCTTGGTGAAACAGAATTTCTTTTTTTTTTCTTTTTTTTTACCAAGACTATATAGAGTATGTTTAGGCTACTGTTGTCATTACTGAGTGTCAACCAAGAGGGGACATCCTGCCTCTCTCTTCACTATTGCTACTGCCTTTGGACACCCCAATCATCCAAGATGCAGTGTCCTTTAATATATGATTAGGGAAATAGGGCTTTTGATGGATCAGTAAAAGCCTATTTTGGAGTCCGGACATGTCACTCCCCTCTGTTCTTTGCTCGCTTCAAAGCTGAGGGTTGCTGGCAGTAGGAGAGATTATATTGGGGCCCACCCCATCTATATTGTCATGTTTTCTCAAGAATGAGAATGCTTGTGCTAGACAGGAATGTGATGCAGACACGTTATTTCCTGCATGTCACTCAGTGTTGTCAACAGTCAGTGAGTTTTACTGGCAGCCAGTAAAAAACAGGCACTTTTCTCCTGCCAGTAAATGACAGTGAGAGGAAAAGATTGCCAGTTAAAAAATATGGCTGTGACCTTCGGTTCAGAACTCCAGAGCCAGCCTACAGTGCCTGCTACAGTGTTTTCAGGCACCACTAGTGGGGGGCAGGTCTGGTGGAGGCGGTGCCTGAGCATGTTGTGTGATGTCATGGTGCAAGGGAGCCAAGCTGTGACTCAGGAGGGGGACGTGTCTGTCAGGTGCTTACTGCTCTGTGTGTCCATTCACACACACGCTCAGCCTGCCCCCTCTCTCCTCATTGGCTCACTGTATGTGATTGACAGCAGGAGCTAGGGCTCTCGTGCACATCTTTGGATAGAGATGGGGCTTATGTGAGTATTAGGGGGATTGGGGGGGGGGGGCAACTTCACAGAAGAGGTTTTTTACCTTCATGCATAGAATGCACAATCTTTCATCTGCTTCTGAAGCACCACTTGGATTATTAGCCTGTGGTTTTGTTTCACTGTCAGCCTACAATGACTTGGTTACTTCAAACTGTCTGCCCCCCACAATGGCATCAGCTGCTTGGGTTTCTGAGTACGCGCGACCTTGCTTAACTTTGGGCCCCTTTTTTTTTCCCGTGACACAGTGGAGCATTTCTTTGCAGATTGTTCTGCTACAACTGCCCATACTGCTGGAGCATGTTACACTCTAAATATGGGTGTAATGTGTAACTTGCTCCCAAAAGTGAACTTGAGCCATGTGCTTCAGTTGTGCAGGCCTCTTACAAGCATCTAAGCTTGTGACTTGCATGTGGATAAAGTCTAGATTATTTGAGTAGGGCACTTTGCCTAAGTGTCTGGAATGCTAATGGTACATCCAAAAAATATCTTACTCCATTAACTTGCAAGGAAAATCTCTTGATACTGTCATTAGTAATGCCACAGATGATAAATGTCCTCCTGCTACAACCCAGGAAGCCAGTAGATGGGGCAGAGGAAGCCTTCCCTTCATCTACTACAGCAGTAGTACCTCACTGGCAATCACAACCTACCTCCCACTTAAACCACAGGTCTCAAAGCCAGAGTACCTATATTCTCCCTGATTAGCTTTCTGCATGAAAGTGCTTCACAACTTTTGTATGTGGGAGGCTGTTTGTTCATTCTACTGGGTCTTTTGGTAACTTGCTCACATCTTCCCTTGTAATCTCCATTTTAGACCCTTAAGTTGGGCACCTCCCTCGGCTGCCCTTTTTCACTATTCTGGAATTCTTGCACCCAATGGTGCATCTTGACAGGTTTGCTTGGGCTCCCCACACCCTGGGACCTCTGATTTTAACTACATTAGGAGACTGTACATAGGAATGGTATCTCACTCTCCTTCCACAGGAGAATTCTAATACAGGTGGTTGTGCCCTTTATGGCGCTTGACTCCCTTCATTTCCCCTGTCCTGAAAGACCTCTATAAAGACAAAGTTGACAGGGACCAGTCCCTGCTCCTTTCCCTAATAAGGACGCCACCATTTAGTGTTCTCTGTAATGTCTTACTTTATTAATGGGGGGGGGGGGGGTCCTGATGCATTAAAGAGGAACTGCAGTCTGCTCACATAATTTGTAATAAAAACATTTTTGCCATTCTGAAACTTCCCTCCAACCACTTTGCATATTTTATATATACTGTGATTCTGTACTTGCCAAATATGCTGCAGAAATCTCCATCCACTGAGTCTGGCTGCAATCATTTTAACTGTGGGCAGCTCAAGCTGCTGCCTGTTCACTTGCTGGATTTACACAGAGGCACACCTCCAGCTCTGCAGCTCTCATTGGCCCTCTTATGACTCGCCGCCCTCACTTCCTGGCAAACTCTCACGAGAGTGAGCTATGCATGATGTCATACGCCTAGGCATTTTACCAGACAAGAAACAAGAAGTGGGCTGTATAAGGTATTTACTGGCAGAAAAAAAAATGTTTTACTATCCAAAGTTAAAACCGCAAGGGCAGAACATATAATAGGAGAAAAAAGAAAAGGGGGCAAGAGGAGGCCTCCTAAAAAAGATGGTCCGCTCAAGAACAAACTGTTGTGAACCTGAAAAAACTTTATTGTGTCAATTTACTAAATAGAAACATAATCCACTAACCATGTATATTTAAAAAATAGGGCAAAGAAAGTCCTATTGTGTGCTGGTGGCCACCACAGACATTACACATACATCAAAATTTCATGCACTCCCACTCATCAAATTAATGTCACTGAAGACCCGGGTCTGTACAATTTTCATGGGATTCCAGAGCAAGGAGATGGCTTCATGAATAATAGACATTCGGTCCTTCTAGGATAAAGTGCAAGTGCTGGTGAAAAACAAGGGTCCCATACAGATGTGAGCCAATAGCTGATTGGGCATATATGTGTGTCAACCGACAAGGAGAAAAGGGGGGAAGAGCGTCCTGATTGATTAGTGAACGACTGCAACTCCAAGGGGGGGAGGAGGAGGAATGGTGGAGAAGGAGCAGCCTCACATGTATAGCATTGAAGATAGACGGAGGATAGCCATAGATAAAGTGCCTCCTATATGTAAGGGTACATTTTTAGCTCACCGTCTGACGTCTTCAGTAAAGTCAAGGGCTGCTGATGACCGCACTCATGTGGGTAAAAGACACGTTCATGCGGCATATAAGTTTATTGTAGACGTGGGCTGTTACTTCCAGGTATCCTCCAGCAAGATGTGCGGTGAGTCACAAGGTTCAAACATACTGACATTTCATACCTAGTAGATTAAGCAGTCATAGGGAACCCTCAGAGTCAATGTTCACCACAAAGGCTCCGTCTGATGTCCAAGATCAGGTTGAGACAGTTAAAATGTTCACATCCAATTTCGGGAATATCCTTGTTGATGTGTGAAAGTCTGTGTGCCACCTGCACATAAGTCAGATGCTGAGCGCTTTCGCTTGTTTCCAAGCTTCCTCAGAGCTAGTGTGGTATCAGTAGCTGAGTGTTTAAATAGCCTTGTGGCTAATGTTCCATTTCCTTTTCCTTATAATCAGCACCTGAATACCCTGGCCTGACCTTAATTACAATCACCAAAATGTGCCAAACACACTCATACACACATCTATACAGACAAACCATTAATGGTAATGGATATATAGGGATTCAATCTGATCGGCTTGTGTATGTGATCAGATTTGAATATTACATCTCCCACCATATATCATAAGATAAGAAAGGACTTGTCAAACAGTTACTATTAATACACAGGACCCACGATCAGGAAGTGCTGCCTTGTTGATCAAGCCTGTGCATAAGTGGCCGTGTATTAAACAACAGTGGGATGATGATGATAATATCATATAAGGGTGAGAGGGAACGGTCTATTGTTCCAATTAAATTAAATTGCATCTCACATACAAAAAATAATAGATAAATAAATCATCAGTCAAAAGGTAAATATCCCCGCAGTTAGTTCACGGCCACATAGTGGACAGAAAAAAAAAAAAAAAAAAAAAAAAAAAAAAAAAAAAAAAAAAAAAATATGGAACAATAAAAGTAAAAAACGCAGCAAGCTTTGATTCTGAATAAAATGAATTACAGCTACATCCTGTGTATTGTCATCACTACATGAGATAGGGATATTATTGCTGGTAAAGTCGCACATAATGACTAAATATAGAGTGATTCCAAATGGTCTAAAAGTGCAGTTACGTTTGAACATTCCAGTGTCCCTATCCCCACATAGGGCAACAATAAAGTATATTGTGCAGGTTATTATTTTAAATATGAATGTCCATAGTGAAAGACATTACAGCTTTAATCTACTCAGTTAGTATATAACCTGTTGATTAACATGAACTGAAATGAGATAAAATCGCAAATGACCATTTCTTATAAATTGCATCTCACACACTAGGTATTATCATCCATGTGGTAGTCAAGGATATAATTATAGATCAAATTGCATACAATCTATTTTTCTTAAAAATTATTATCGGTCAACAGTCAGGAGAAGATGTGGATCGCCAAGCCAATCAGGCTTCGGACAGGAGCAATTAGATTATTTCCTATTAAATCATTGTTCCAAAAAAGGGGACAAATTGAATTCATTATTTAACCCAGAAGGCTGCATACTGTTTAAATAGAAGATCCACATCTTCTCCTTCTGATATAGGATCTTATCGAAATCTCCACGTCTATGGGGTAAGTTAAGTCTGTATATACCCTTGACCTTAAGGCCATCTGGTTTGCCCTCATGTTTTTCTAGGAAATGCAATGACAGGGGCCGGTCATCATCCTTGTTGAGGATACTTTGGATGTGTTCGCCAGTCCTGATTTTTAGTTCTCTTTTGGTTTTGCCAACATAAATAAGGCCACACGGGCAAGTCAACATGTAAATTACCCGTGTGGTTGTACAGTTAATAAAACTGTTGATTCTAAACCGTCTTTTATTGTCAGAACTGGCGAACACATCCGTCCTGTCCACATACCTACACACAGGGCATCTGCCACAACTGTACATACCTCTCAAAGGTGGAAGGTCAGTAAGCCAGCTGCGTTTTTTAGGGCGGGTATACTCAGAATGCACCAAGCGGTCCCTCAGATTGGTTGCTCTACGAGCAGTGAGCAGGGGTTTTTGGCTGACAAGTCTTCCCAAGATGGGAGCCTCAGACAGGATATGCCAATGACGGCCCAAAATTTCTTTAATTTGGTCCCACTGGGTACCAAATTTGGTAATAATTCTTAGGGGAGGGTGATCTGAGGTTTTTCTCTTTTCTTTGGTGGAGTTCATCAACAAGGACGATCTATTTGTCTGCAGTGCTCTTTTTTTAGCACGTCTAATACATGTGTGCGAATAGCCCCTGTCGCGAAATCTCCCATGTAAATCATGCATTTCTCTATGGAAATCCCCTTCCTCTGAGCAGTTCCTTCTTGCGCGGAGGAACTGTCCCACGGGGATACCCCGTTTTAGGGATGTGGGATGATGGCTAGACGCCAGCAGCAAAGTATTTGCCGCTGTGTCTTTTCGAAAGGTTTTTGTATGTATCTTATCATCCTTTACAAACACAGTGAGGTCCAAAAACGACAGTTCATTGGCGTCATATGTATATGTTAACTTGATGTTACGATCATTGTCATTAAGTTCCTCTATGAATTGTGTCAATTCAGATGGCAGGCCATCCCAGATCATAATAACATCATCGATGTACCTCAGCCACAGGCGACAGTGGCCGAGGTACATCGACGAGGGGTACACACATTCGGATTCCCAAAAGCCCAGATGCAGGCATGCGTATGATGGGGCCCATGGGGCACCCATCGATGTGCCTCTAATTTGTTTGTAATATGTCCCAAGAAATTGGAAGTAGTTATTTTCTAACATAAATAACAAAAGTTCAATGATAAATTCGTTTTGCCCAGCTAATAATGGGTATTTTTTATCCAAAAAGAATTGTGTCGCTGCTAGTCCCCATCTGTGCGGGATCGATGTGTATAGCGACTCTACATCGATTCCGACCAGTAACATGCCCTTAGGTAGCGATATATCTGCCAGATGCCCCAAAACATCTCGTGTGTCCTGAACATACGATGGTAGTTCATGTACGAGTTCTTTAATCAGTAACTTAATGACAATGATCGTAACATCAAGTTAACATATACATATGACGCCAATGAACTGTCGTTTTTGGACCTCACTGTGTTTGTAAAGGATGATAAGATACATACAAAAACCTTTCGAAAAGACACAGCGGCAAATACTTTGCTGCTGGCGTCTAGCCATCATCCCACATCCCTAAAACGGGGTATCCCCGTGGGACAGTTCCTCCGCGCAAGAAGGAACTGCTCAGAGGAAGGGGATTTCCATAGAGAAATGCATGATTTACATGGGAGATTTCGCGACAGGGGCTATTCGCACACATGTATTAGACGTGCTAAAAAAAGAGCACTGCAGACAAATAGATCGTCCTTGTTGATGAACTCCACCAAAGAAAAGAGAAAAACCTCAGATCACCCTCCCCTAAGAATTATTACCAAATTTGGTACCCAGTGGGACCAAATTAAAGAAATTTTGGGCCGTCATTGGCATATCCTGTCTGAGGCTCCCATCTTGGGAAGACTTGTCAGCCAAAAACCCCTGCTCACTGCTCGTAGAGCAACCAATCTGAGGGACCGCTTGGTGCATTCTGAGTATACCCGCCCTAAAAAACGCAGCTGGCTTACTGACCTTCCACCTTTGAGAGGTATGTACAGTTGTGGCAGATGCCCTGTGTGTAGGTATGTGGACAGGACGGATGTGTTCGCCAGTTCTGACAATAAAAGACGGTTTAGAATCAACAGTTTTATTAACTGTACAACCACACGGGTAATTTACATGTTGACTTGCCCGTGTGGCCTTATTTATGTTGGCAAAACCAAAAGAGAACTAAAAATCAGGACTGGCGAACACATCCAAAGTATCCTCAACAAGGATGATGACCGGCCCCTGTCATTGCATTTCCTAGAAAAACATGAGGGCAAACCAGATGGCCTTAAGGTCAAGGGTATATACAGACTTAACTTACCCCATAGACGTGGAGATTTCGATAAGATCCTATATCAGAAGGAGAAGATGTGGATCTTCTATTTAAACAGTATGCAGCCTTCTGGGTTAAATAATGAATTCAATTTGTCCCCTTTTTTGGAACAATGATTTAATAGGAAATAATCTAATTGCTCCTGTCCGAAGCCTGATTGGCTTGGCGATCCACATCTTCTCCTGACTGTTGACCGATAATAATTTTTAAGAAAAATAGATTGTATGCAATTTGATCTATAATTATATCCTTGACTACCACATGGATGATAATACCTAGTGTGTGAGATGCAATTTATAAGAAATGGTCATTTGCGATTTTATCTCATTTCAGTTCATGTTAATCAACAGGTTATATACTAACTGAGTAGATTAAAGCTGTAATGTCTTTCACTATGGACATTCATATTTAAAATAATAACCTGCACAATATACTTTATTGTTGCCCTATGTGGGGATAGGGACACTGGAATGTTCAAACGTAACTGCACTTTTAGACCATTTGGAATCACTCTATATTTAGTCATTATGTGCGACTTTACCAGCAATAATATCCCTATCTCATGTAGTGATGACAATACACAGGATGTAGCTGTAATTCATTTTATTCAGAATCAAAGCTTGCTGCGTTTTTTACTTTTATTGTTCCATATTTTTTTTTTTTTTTTTTTTTTTTTTTTTTTTTTTTTTTTTTTTTTTTCTGTCCACTATGTGGCCGTGAACTAACTGCGGGGATATTTACCTTTTGACTGATGATTTATTTATCTATTATTTTTTGTATGTGAGATGCAATTTAATTTAATTGGAACAATAGACCGTTCCCTCTCACCCTTATATGATATTATCATCATCATCCCACTGTTGTTTAATACACGGCCACTTATGCACAGGCTTGATCAACAAGGCAGCACTTCCTGATCGTGGGTCCTGTGTATTAATAGTAACTGTTTGACAAGTCCTTTCTTATCTTATGATATATGGTGGGAGATGTAATATTCAAATCTGATCACATACACAAGCCGATCAGATTGAATCCCTATATATCCATTACCATTAATGGTTTGTCTGTATAGATGTGTGTATGAGTGTGTTTGGCACATTTTGGTGATTGTAATTAAGGTCAGGCCAGGGTATTCAGGTGCTGATTATAAGGAAAAGGAAATGGAACATTAGCCACAAGGCTATTTAAACACTCAGCTACTGATACCACACTAGCTCTGAGGAAGCTTGGAAACAAGCGAAAGCGCTCAGCATCTGACTTATGTGCAGGTGGCACACAGACTTTCACACATCAACAAGGATATTCCCGAAATTGGATGTGAACATTTTAACTGTCTCAACCTGATCTTGGACATCAGACGGAGCCTTTGTGGTGAACATTGACTCTGAGGGTTCCCTATGACTGCTTAATCTACTAGGTATGAAATGTCAGTATGTTTGAACCTTGTGACTCACCGCACATCTTGCTGGAGGATACCTGGAAGTAACAGCCCACGTCTACAATAAACTTATATGCCGCATGAACGTGTCTTTTACCCACATGAGTGCGGTCATCAGCAGCCCTTGACTTTACTGAAGACGTCAGACGGTGAGCTAAAAATGTACCCTTACATATAGGAGGCACTTTATCTATGGCTATCCTCCGTCTATCTTCAATGCTATACATGTGAGGCTGCTCCTTCTCCACCATTCCTCCTCCTCCCCCCCTTGGAGTTGCAGTCGTTCACTAATCAATCAGGACGCTCTTCCCCCCTTTTCTCCTTGTCGGTTGACACACATATATGCCCAATCAGCTATTGGCTCACATCTGTATGGGACCCTTGTTTTTCACCAGCACTTGCACTTTATCCTAGAAGGACCGAATGTCTATTATTCATGAAGCCATCTCCTTGCTCTGGAATCCCATGAAAATTGTACAGACCCGGGTCTTCAGTGACATTAATTTGATGAGTGGGAGTGCATGAAATTTTGATGTATGTGTAATGTCTGTGGTGGCCACCAGCACACAATAGGACTTTCTTTGCCCTATTTTTTAAATATACATGGTTAGTGGATTATGTTTCTATTTAGTAAATTGACACAATAAAGTTTTTTCAGGTTCACAACAGTTTGTTCTTGAGCGGACCATCTTTTTTAGGAGGCCTCCTCTTGCCCCCTTTTCTTTTTTCTCATATATATCTTTATGGTCCATTGAACAACTATCTGATAGCTTGTTAGCTACACACCATTGAGTTAATTGACAAATGATTTGGGTAACCTTAGGGGTATAATTAATTTGATTAATTGTTTCATTGGGTGGTAAATCCCCCTTTCCCCTATCCGTCTTCCCCTGAACCTATTCTTGGATGAATTAAGGTGTCCTCCCCCCTCTTTTTTCTGCAGAACATATAATAGATGGATTGATGAAAAAAATTACGAAAGTTCCGCTTTAAGCAGACCTTGCTTTTTAGCGCAAGGTCCAGTTTAAGTGTAGTATCTCTTGCTAAGTGATTTAAAGGGTATGTAAACCGAACATTTCCCCTAATTGTCTTTCAGGACAGCCACCTGAGGACCTTGACTCCTCCCCTCTGTAGGAAACACCACTCCAGCCATCTTTTAAATTTCCTCCTCCCCTGCTGGCTCCTTAGTTATTTGTGTTTCCTCCAGAGGGGAGACACCACCTGGAACTAAGCCATGGAGGCTCAGGCAGAAAGTCCTGAAAGGGGGCAGAGGCTCTTTGGACAGGCCAGGTAAAACGTACCTGTGAAGATTGCCACCCCCGCATCCCTGAGAGCAGATGGAGGATGGGGGGGCTCCGGTTTTCACTACCGACTGCGGTAGATGGAAGTGCAGGCCCAGTCAGCGGTTCTGGACTGGCAGCATCAACGTGGTAAAATACAGCAGTGCAGAGACCACGCTGGGCTCTAGGACTGCGCAGAAGCCGGGTGATGTCATGTCCGGCGGAAGGGGCGGGCACTTCCGGTTGACCCGCGGCTTCCGGTTCCGGCCACGGGACGTTGAAAAGGAGCCAGGCATGGGCTGGAAAAAGGGCTGCAATTGCTGTGGAGACGGCACAAGCTCCGGTGGCGGCACCAGTATGTCGGAAGCGGAAGGAAGGGACCAGACTGCTCCAGCTGAGGCCAGCTCCAGCCACGCTAAGTTAAGGGGAAACTAGGGTGGAGCTCCCCTTGCCAGAACCCCCCCCCAAATCATGGGACTAGGGGGGGCTAGGAAAAGAGTCCTTCCTGTGTCAGAGGGAAGTTCATGGTGCCCCTGGTGAGGCAAGCCCACATGAAAAAGGCTGCGCACCTGCAGTTTACTGCAGGGGGGGATGTAAAGTAATGCTTTAATACCTGTGTTTTTTGTTTTTGTCTTTCAGAACAAAACCCAGACCCCGTGCATAGTTCTAAGAGGTGCCCCTCCTGTAGGACTTAGGGACTCCTGGGGAAAAACACTCTGTAGAGGATGTATTAACAAATTAGTACAGGAACACACCACTGAGCAGGGCAGTGAACTAGCGGCATCAGTAAAGGAACGTTATAGTACGTTTTTGAATCTTTTAACACCTTTTTTGAAGGGTTTCAGATCCCGAAGCTTCAGACTGCTCCTCCTTCAACACAGCAGGTAGCATTACCAAAAATGCAAGTTTTACCATGCAGTAGTGCAGGCTCTCCAGTAATCTCTAGGGAAGAGGCTGAGGAGGAGCCAGACAGAGCAGCTCCAAAGAATCAGAGGGAGAAGCTCTGGAAGGGGATTGCAGAAAGCCATTCCGGTACAAACTGTCGCTAGAAGAGGTGGACAATCTCTTGGGGGTCATTTATACCGCATTAGGTATGCAAACAGAAAAGAAACCCCTGTCTCTACATGACCAAATGTATGAGGGCCTAGGAGAACAGGAAAAGAAAAATTTTCCAGTCCATGAGGTTTTAGTAGAACCATTTTTTTCAAAAGCATTAAAAAGGTTTCCATTTACTGATGATCCGACGTTAGTTTGGAATAAGACCCCAAAACTTGACGCAGCTTTCTTCCAAGTCTCGAGTCACACAGACTTGGCCTTCGAGGACATGGGGGTCCTGTCCGACGCAATGGACAAAAGGATGGGACTCCCTCTTAACGAAGTCGTGGGACTCCACGGTGGGAAGCCTAAAACCAGCTATGGCAGTAACTGTAGTAGCCCGAAACGTAGAGTTTTGGCTGACTCAGATACAGGCCCACATTGAGGAGGGAACTGCAAAAGAGCAGATTCTATCCTCTTTCCCCATGCTCCTGCGAGGCATCGCATATATCACAGATGCATCAGCGGAATTGGTACAGATGGCAACCAGATCCTCCGCCTTCTCCAATTCCCCAAGAATCCTGTGGCTAAAGACATGGCAGAGGAACTGCGCGTCTAAAGCCAAACTTTGCGGGATTCCATTTACAGGGGACTTGCTGTTTGGACCAGGGTTGGAGAAAGTGCTGGATCACACGGCAGACAAGAAAAAAGCATTTCCGCCAAAGCGTAAACCAGCCTGGGGACAGCCACAGCAAAATAAAAAGAGGCAAAGAGGGGACACAAGATCCCGGTTTAGAGCACCTAAGGCCGAAAACCAAAAAAGACCATGGGTACAGAGGAAAGGGCAAATGAGGAGCAATATTTCATCCTCCTGAACAAGCCATCAACAAACAATGACAAACCAGTCACGGTGGGGGGGGGAAGACAGGGGGCCTTCCTCTCACAATAGAAAAAGATATCCTCCAATCCGTTCATATTGAGAACGATAGGAAACTGGTATCACTTGGAGTTCTCAAGATTACCCCCAAACAGGTTTTACATCACCAAACTCTCGAAAAACAAAGAAAAGACCAGAGGATTAATGAAAGCCATAAAAGAACTCAGAAAACAGAAAGTCATTACCAAAGTACCAATAGAAGGAAGAGGTCAGGGCTTCCATTCCCTCATATTTGGGGTACAAAAACCCTCCAGGAAAGGTCAGGCCGATACTCAACCTCAAACCTCTAAATCTATTTATAATCTACAAAAGATTCAGGATGGACTCCATATATTCAGTAAAGACTCTATTACTTCCAAACTGCTATATGGCTTCCCTGGATCTAAAGGATGCGTATTTACACATCCCGATAACTCAGAGTTGCCAAAAATTTCTAAGATTAGCAATAAGAACAACAAAGGAAACCATGCACGTTCAATTTCAGGCTCTACTCTTCGGCCTTCCCCTTCGTCCCAAATTTTTTAAAAATTTTGGCAGTAGCCCTGGTGACACTTCGAGTCAAGGGCATATCCATCATCGCCTATCTAGACGATCTTCTCCTCTTTGCAAACTCTCCCGTGAAATTACTAGAGAACCTGAGGTACACACAGGCATTCCTAGAAAATCTAGGTTGGTTGTTGAACAGAGAAAAATCCAGCCCAAACCACAGCCGGCAAATAATATGCTTGGGGTACGTACTAGACTCAGCTCAACAAAAAGTGCTTCTACCCAGGGAGAAGATACAAAAAATCCAAGAGGCGATGAAAGCATTACAGGCCAGGCCAATCAACCATGCCCAGTAAGGCTAATAATGTCAACGTTAGGAATCCTAACCTCGACAATTCCGGCAGTACAATTGGGCGGGTTTACAGTTTCGGCCCCTACAGATGTTCATTTTAAAAGTATGGGACCGCAAACAAGAGTTCTTAGACACACAGGTTCTGATACCAGCACAGGTAAAAAGATCCCTGTGGTGGTGGAGGAGATCAGAAAATTTAAAAAGAGGACGGATGTGGGCCCTACCAATCACCCTTAATAATAACTACGGACGCAAACGGCGTAGGGTAGGGAGCACATCTAGGCTCCTGGGTAACACAGGGAACTTGGAAAAAGGAAGAGATGACAAGATCATCCAATTGGAAGGAGTTGAAGGCAGTACTTCTAGCACTTCGATCCTTCCAGAAAGAACTGAGCGGTCATCCCTTACAGGTCAAGTCAGACAATTCATCAGTAATCTCCTACATCAACAAGCAGGGAGGAACAAGGAGCGGAACCCTGTGGACCTTAGCAGAGGAAATCCTAAACTGGGGAGAGAAAAACGTACTCTCCTTGTTAGCAGTACATTTAAAAGGGGAATTAAACAAAGTGGCAGATTTCCTCAGCAGAAAGAAATTGAGAGAAGGCGACTGTGTATTAAATCAGGAAGTGTCCAAACGGATCACGAAAAAAATTGGGAACACCTCAGGTGGACTTATTTGCCTCAAAAGAAAGCAGAAAGGTTCAGGCTTTCTTCTCCCTGAAAAGGGAAGATGGTGCGTTCGGAGTAGACGCACTAGCATAGAAGTGGGAATTCAACAAATGCTATACCTTTCCCCCACCAGTGCTCCTACCAGCAGTGCTAAGAAAATTTGCATACAGAGAACACCTCACTGATTCTCAATGCACCACACTGGCCCAGGAGACCGTGGTTCTCTATGCTCAAAGAACTTGCTGCAGAACCCCCTTGGTTACTACCAATCCAGGAGGATCTCCTCTCCCAGGGCCCAGTGTGTTGCCCCCAAGTGGAAAGGTGGAACCTGGCCGCTTGGTTTCTGAGGAGCGGCTGCTGAAAGTGAAAGGATTCTCAAACCGCTTAATTGATATGCTGCTGAAAAGTAGGAAAATGGAGATTCGCACCATTTAGCAGAGGGTATGGAAATGTTTTAACAAATGGTGTACAGAGAACTCCTTTAAAACACAAAGTTCAGTGGCAGTTTTAGATTTCCTGCAGCGTGGAGCAGATAAAGGTCTAAGCCTCAGCACATTAAAAAGTCAGGTTTCAGCGCTGTCTGTATATCAGGAAAGAAAACTATTGTCCAATCCATGGATAATTAGACTGTTTAAATCCTTGAGCAGGCACAGACCCATACAAGGTCTGACCTTCCCAAAATGGGACCTGTCATTAGTGCTACAAACTATGACAGCGGACCCTTTTGAGCCACAGGAAAATTGCAGTTTGAAAATGCTGACACTTAAAGCAGTCTTCTTGCTAGAAGATAATACAGCCAGAAGGGTCTGTAAGATAGAGGACCTATCGCATAATTTTTGAGATGGATCCAGCTTTTTTGCCTAAGTGGGCTCAAAATTTCACAGAGGCCAAGATAGTGTTTTATCTTCATTTTGTACAAATCCTTCCAGGGAACATGAATTTAAGTTCCATATGTTAGATGTCAGGAAATGCATCCTTCATTATTTAGATGAAACAAAAGCCAGTAGACAGATTCCTTATTTTAATTTGAGGGGCCAGGAAAGGGCACAAGGGCTCAAAACGCACCATAGCCAGGTGGCTGAGAGGCTACTGGCCAGGCTTATACATTAGGAGGCATGCAGATCCCAGAGGGTATCAGGTCACACTCCACAAGATCAGTGGCAGTGTCACAGGCATAGAGAGCAGGAGCAATGCCGGAACAGATTTGTAAAGGCGTACCATGGTCCAGCTTTGCCACTTTTGTAAGGCACTATAGGGTGGATCTTTGGTCTGCAAAGGATCAGACCTTTGGATGCAAGGTCTTACAAGCCGTAGTCCCGCCCTAAGGGTAAGTACTCGATTATCCTCTCAGGTGGCTGTCCTGAAAGACTATTAGGGGGAAACGAAGTTACTTACTGGTAACATTTTTTCCTGAAGTCTTTCAGGACAGCACAGGTACCCACCCAAATGTATAAAATACTTGAGATTTCCTTACAGGAAATGTGATATAGTTTGACTATGTGTATCATATGTTCTTGTGTCTCCCCAGCGGACTGGAGGTGCTCTTTTAAAAAACTGAGGAGCCAGGAAGGGGAGGAGGAAATTTAAAGATGGCTGGCGCTGTGTTTCCTACAGAGGGGAGGAGCCAAGGTCTCTCAGGTGGCTGTCCTGAAAGACTCCGGGAAAGAACGTTACCAGTAAGTAACTTTGTTTTTTCATCATTCCTGATATCTGCCTGCTATACCATGTAAGAAAAAGTATTCTGATCTAATTGTACTGCTTCCTTTGTGTGAAATTTCTGGTGTTTCTGCTAGTCCTTCTGCTTTACTATTAAAAACTGACCACACTAAGCAGTAGAACACACTGTGGTCAGTTCTCTAGCTGTGCTGGGAACTCGGTCTGCTCTCCTCCATTGATCAGGCTTGTCCTGACACACAAATGTTTTGCCTTTCATTTCTATTTTAAACTGAAAGGGTTGTTTCATAGGGTGAGGGTTTACATACACTTTAACTTAAATTGTCTAATCCTGATGCACATTGCTAACATGATACTATGTTCATTTTCTAGTCCTGCTTTTTTCTAATGAAAATGAAAATCAGACTGCCTAATGATGTTAAAGACCTGGATAAAATATCACTGGCAGGCATCTTTGAGGTATAGTATGTGAAAATCACAATCTACAGTTGATTAGTTTATATACAGTGTTTGAGTGTCTGTGTGTACCTATCACGACAACCAGTTGCCATTATTCATTTTTCTGACCTGAATTTTTATTTATTTATTAATTTTTATTACTGTATTATACACAGCACCATTTTTTTTATGTACTTGATAGAACTGCAGATTTTTCCATAAAGCAGTATTAAACTCAAACAACCACTCCTTAAATGTGATGGGCTGCATTCGTTTTCTTTTTCCCTGGTGATCCAGCCAGTAACACAGCTCTGTCCTAAGATGTCTCCATCCACTCCATTGGAGGAAAACCTGAGACAGCAGCATTATCAATTTCGGGAGGGGATAGTGTTAAACCGGCCATAGACAGATCTAAATTTGTCCAGTTCAGCAGGGACCGGTCGAATATCAATTAGTCTATGGGCAGGCTGGTTGTACTGAAATCGATCTACCTAAACTACCTAAAACAGAAAACTACCTAAGGCCTTAGGTAGTTTTCTGTTTCAATCTTTTTTTTATTAAGATTTCAAATAACAATAGGACATTGTAGGGTAACAAAATCAATTACAAAAACAGAACTGTCATCCTAGTCAGTGTACAAACAATAGCGACATTAACATATATGAGGAATGAGGGGTTCAACCATGGACCCATAAGAAGTCCATCAGTGGGTATGAGGAACTACATTAAAGTGGTCAACCATGAGGAGTCCCGTGTAGCATTACGTAATCAGCTATATTCCAAGAAAAGGCTTAACCAAAAACTCAGGTCAACCTTGTAGGCCCAGTAGAAGAATCAAGCAGGACTGAAAACCATAACAATATAAGATTAACTTTAGCCAAAAAAGAAACCACTATAGCACCCAACAAAATATCTTTATCTATCAAGTGAACATCAAAGAGTAGAGGAAACAAAAGTCAAATATGTCAGCAACATATCCTGTTGAATAATTTGTCACGTATAGAACCTAGACCTAAACCTTGAATCAAGAGTAAGGAATAAAGGTCTGACTAGAGGACCAATAATGTACCAGAGTAAAAAGATAAACCAAAAACAACAAACCCCTACTATAAAATTGTGGTTTCAAATGCTTAACCATATCTATGTTATGGAGGACCTCCTCTAAGAACTCCCATAGCACCCAAACCACCTTCACTAAAAGGTGGGCATGCTGGGTGGCATTACGGTCCTCCGCACAATATACACGGCCTCTGATTAACACTTTCTGCATACTTGTCAAGTCTACACTTTATCCATTGCCGCCACCTGACCTGGGTTTATTTATAGTCGCTATTTTTTTCCTAAATAGGCTGTTCAGCTGTATAATATGACAAAAAGGGTTAACATGCCTCCCCTTTTTTTGTCTTTCCATACTTCTTCTATTAATGATATGGAGATACCATACCTGAGATGACTTATTATATTTCTCTACATTATATTTGTTATTAGTATTCTTTAAGGTCTTTGTTCTTTCACACATTTCTACTTCTCTTGATAAACCATTATTAATCTAAAACATAGGAAATGGTATATTTGTAGATGGAAATTCTCTGAGGGGGGCATCTCCAAATCTTGCACAAAATAAGAAGGGGAGTGCACACTTCTATGCGATAAAGCCCATTGTTTGTCCACCAGCTGAAACAAGCAGGTGACATACCTGGCGGAAATTGAGGGGTATTAAATAGGGGCGCTACAGGAGTATGGGGAGAGCAGAGAGGCCATTATCTACAGGTCGATTCCCATAAGCCAGTAGAGTAGGAGAGTGTGGAGCACAAAATGGTCTTTTGCTTTTTTGAGGGAAGCCAAAGCACCAGGTCTATTGGCAAGGGGGGAGCAAACTTGGGACTCTATAAACACCCAGTCTGGCCTATAATTATTGTAGTGCAATTGATATAGTTGTGTAAGTTGAGCTGCAGTGTAGTATTTCTGAAAATCTGGGACCCCTAAGTCTCCCAGCTCCTTGGGTGCATACATTGTAGTCCGAATCAGTCTACTGCCCTTGGGCCCCCCCCCGATAGAATTAAATATCTTTGCTTTATAACTGCCATAATCCCTCCATTGGTATTGAGATAGATAAGGTTCTGAAGTAATATAATATTTTGGGCAATACTGTCATCTTCATGGAAGCGATTCTACCCATCCAAGACAGGGTTGCATCAGGCCAAGTCCTTGCATCCTCCAACAATTTAGTAAAGAGCACTGGATAGTTTGCTTTATAAAGTGACAAAATCTGGGGAGCCATTTTAACCCCAAGGTAGGGAAGCGACGCAGTTTGCCACATTAACGAGTACTGAGCCTGAAGACCCATTTGCACTACACCCAGTAGGTTGACTTTCATGGCCCCCAATTTTGGCACAGTTGACCAGTAGGCCCGAAATCCAACCAAATCTCTTGTAGTTTTCATTGGGAGAGTGTGTGTCAGGGTGACAAAACTGGTGGACAATTAAATAATTAATTTAATTTAATTACATTTTTTATTTAAATAACAAACATGTTATACTTGCTCTGTGCAAGGGTTTTGCACAGAGCGGCCCTGATCCACCTTTTCTTGGGTCCCCCGGCAGCGCTCCTGGCTCCTCCTCATAGAGGGCCCCCCACGGAGAGCCGCATTCCATTGGGGCACTCGTGCGGGCACACTTCCAAGTCCTGCTGCTGCGTCCATTGAAACAGACAGCAGGACTCGGCCCTGCTCCCCCGGCTCCCGTGTCACTTGATTTGATTGACAGCATCGGGAGCTGATGGCTCCTGCTTCTATCAATCTATCCAGTGAAGACCCAAGACAGTGGCTGGAGCTGCTCTGCTCGCCCTTGACGCTTGAAGGATCTGGCTCAGGAAAGAAAAAGGGGGGGCTCTGGGGGGCAGCTGCACCACAGAAGGTTTTTCACCTTAATGTATAGAATGCATTAAGATGAAAAACCTTGAGGGTTTACAACTCCTTTTAAGAGACAGGGATTGAGTATTACCACCTTATAACAGAAAGTACTTGGACTTTCATCGCAGGATCATCAGATATTTTAATAAAAGCAGCATATTCAGGAGTATTTAAAATGACATGAAATTACTTTAACATGTATATAGGATTATAGTGATGGGTTTACATTTTCTTCTTTCCTGTGAAACCAAGTACAATTTTTTTTTTCTATGTTCAGTTTCCTATCATTTTACAATTTATTTAAATAGCTATTATTTACTTATTTTATTATATATTCCCTTGCCCATTAGACCTTTCTAAAGTTGACCTCTTTCGAAAATATGAGTCGTGTTACAGACCTTGTCATGTGGCTTGTAAATATGGGTGCAGATGTGGATACCATTGGAGAGCATCCACTTCATTCTGTCATAAAGCTCTGCATGAGATCAGGTAATGTAAAGTTAATTCTGACTCTTAAATCATTAGTAGTTGAAAGGACTATGACATTAAAACTCAACTACAGGCAGATAAAAAGGACAAATTAATGTGTCTCTGTAATCATTAATTCTCTAGTTATTATTAAAGGAGAATGCAATAATTAAAATTACATTTTAGTTTCCCCCGTAGTGCCAGGTTGAAATAGAGGTGTGTTGTAAAATAATAATAGCAAACATAAATTAGAGGTGGGTGTAGGTAAATCTTTGCCCCATTTTCAAAGTAACATTTTCCCATTGCAAGTTTTTACAATATACATTTACAGATAGAAATGTTTTTTTCCCTGAATTTCTACGTGATGGGTGTTTGGGTTCCGTACTAAAGGTGGCAGTAGAGAGCTGTGTCAAGCAATACATTGTTAGGTTATCATCAGTAGTAATGTATGCATCACCCATGCATGCACGGTAGAAATAAAGCAATGGTCTGAATTTCAGCCGGTCAAGACTATGCATGCACAGTATGTACGAAAAAGCTGTTAACATTATGGCGGGGAGAACCTGTGCCTGTACGATAGTTTGTGTCCTGTTATGTCACTACTGTGCATACAGAGATTCTTGTTACCATATTGCTTACTGCTTTTATTATAATGTGCATATTCAATTTTTATGGCGACGTCTGCAAATATGTCACCAAGAAACTTCACATGTGTGGTAGCTCAGGCTGGGAGCCTGCTCAGCCTCTCGCCCCCTTATTGCTGACTGCTTTTTTTCCCTCATGTGCAAGGGATTATCACCAGTCTTGAGTGGCTCCCTACATGTTTTAGAGGTGGGCTTTGGGGGGTTTTATGGGTAAATCCTGTCTAGTAGATGGGCTTATGGGATGGGAAGTACAAACATCCATCTCAAGTTGAGGAACAAGATTGATGGCACTGATGGGCACTGATATGCATCACTGAGGGGCTCTTATTGGTAGCACTTATGGGCACTGATAGGCTCTGATTCGCAGCACTGATTGGCAGCACTGATGGACACTGATTGGCACTGATAGGCTCTGATTCGCAGCACTGATTGGCAGCACTGATGGACACTGATTGGCACAGATAGGCAGCACTGATTGGAAGCACTGATGGACACTGATAGGCTGCACTGATAGGCAGCATTGATGGGCACTGACTGACAGCACTGATGGGCACTGGTAGGTGGCATTGATAGGCAGCACTGATGGGCACTAATTGTCAGCACTAATAGGCACTGGTAGGTGGCACTGATATGCAGCACTGATGGGCACTGATAAGCAGCACTGATGGGCACCGATAGGCAGCACTTATGGGCACTGATATGCAGCACTGATGGGCACTGATATGCAGCACTGATATGCAGCACTGATGGGCACTGATATGCAGCACTGATGGGCACTGGTAAGCAGCACTGATGGGCACCGATAGGGAGCACTGATGGGCAGCACTTATGGGCACTGATGGGCACTGATATGCAGCACTGATGGGCACTGATATGCAGCACTGATGGGCACTGATAGGCAGCACTGATGGGCACTGATAAGCAGCACTGATGGGCACCGATAGGCAGCACTGATGGGCAGCACTTATGGGCACTGATAGGCAGCACTGATGGGCACTGATATGCAGCACTGATTGACAGCATTGGTTGCACTGATTGACAGCATTGGTTGCACTGATTGACAGCATTGGTTGGCACTGATTGACAGCATTGGTTGGCACTGATTGACAGCATTGGTTGGCACTGATTGGCAGCATTGCTTGGCACTGATTGGCAGCATTGCTTGGCACTGATAAGCAGCACTGGCACTGATAGGCAGCATTGGTTGGCACTGATAAGCAGCACTGGCACTGATAGGCAGCATTGGTTGGCACTGATAAGCAGCACTGGCACTGATAGGCAGCATTGGTTGGCACTGATAGGCAGCACTAGTTAGCACTGATAGGCAGCACTGGTTAGCACTGATAGGCAGCATTGGTTGGCACCGATAGGCAGCATTGGTTGGCACCGATAGGCAGCACTGGTTGGCGCTGATAGGCAGCACTGGTTGGCGCTGATAGGCAGCACTGGTTGGCGCTGATAGGCAGCACTGGTTGGCGCTGATTGGCAGCATTGGTTGGCACTGATTGGCAGCATTGGTTGGCACTGATTGGCAGCATTGGTTGGCACTGATTGGCAGCATTGGTTGGCACTGATAGGCAGCATTGGTTGGCACTCATAAGCAGTACTGGCACGGATAGGCAGTACTGGTTGACACTGATAAGCAGCACTGGTTTACACTGGTTGGCACTGATTGGCAGCATTGATTGGCAGCATTGGTTGGCATTGGTTGGCACTGATTGGCAGCATTGGTTGGCACTCATAAGCAGTACTGGCACGGATAGGCAGTACTGGTTGACACTGATAAGCAGCACTGGCACTGATAGGCAGCATTGGTTGGCACTTATAAGCAGCACTGGCACTGATAGGCAGCACTGGTTGGCACTGATTGGCAGCACTGGTTTACACTGGCAGCATTGGTTGGCACTGATTGGCAGCATTGGTTGGCACTCATAAGCAGTACTGGCACAGATAGGCAGTACTGGTTGACACTGATAAGCAGCACTGGCACTGATAGGCAGCCTTGGTTGGCACTTATAGGCAGCACTGGCACTGATAGGCAGCATTGGTTGGCACTGATAGGCAGCACTGGTTTACACTGATTGGCAGCATGGGTTGGCACTGATTGGCAGCATGGGTTGGCACTCATAAGCAGTACTGGCACGGATAGGCAGTACTGGTTGACACTGATAAGCAGCACTGGCACTGATAGGCAGCATTGGTTGGCACTTATAAGCAGCACTGGCACTGATAGGCAGCATTGGTTGGCACTGATAGGCAGCACTGGTTTACACTGGTTGGCACTGATAGGCAGAATTGGTTGGCACTGATAAGCAGCACTGGCACGGATAGGCAGTACTGGTTGGCACTGATTGGCAGCATTGGTTGGCACTGATAGGCAGCATTGGGTGGCACAGATAGGGGAGAGGGGGAGTTTCACATTCAGGAGATAGTGAGAATTGCCAGAGCTGTTCAGTGTATGAAATTTTCAGATAATTATTTATTATTATTATTTATTTTATTTCAGGTACTTATATAGCGCCGTCAATTTACGCAGCGCTTTACATATATATATTATACATTCACATCAGTCCCTATACCCTCAAGGAGCTTACAATCTAAGGTCCCTAACTCACATTCATACCTATACTAGGGCCGATTTAGACAGGATCCAATTAACCTACCAGCATGTCTTTGGAGTGTGGGAGGAAACCGGAGTACCCGGAGGAAACCCACGCAGACACAGGGAGAACATGCAAACTCCAGGCAGGTAGTGTCGTGGTCGGGATTCGAACCAGCGACCCTTCTTACTGCTAGGCGAGAGTGCTACCCACTGCGCCACTGTGCCGCCCATAATGACACTGTATGCAGGGACAGACACCAGCT
Organism: Aquarana catesbeiana; assembly: GCF_042186555.1. Lineage (NCBI taxonomy): Eukaryota > Metazoa > Chordata > Amphibia > Anura > Ranidae > Aquarana > Aquarana catesbeiana. The sequence continues at coordinate 223,745,517 of NC_133328.1, forward strand.
GTTAAGTCAGCGGTGATGTTGGTGGTGGGCAGGACTGAACAGTTACCAAACACCAGCCAATAGGACGGGTCTGGGCGGGCCACTACATTTCTCTGGCTCCGCCCCCTCTCTGAAGCAGCCCAGTCATTGGCTGGTGTTGGCGCTTGATCCTGCCCACCCCCGACATCATGGCTGAGTTGTGATGAATTACAACTCAGCCGTGATGTCGGGGGTGGGTGGGACCAAGCGCTATAAACACCAACCAATGTTTGAGCTGCTTCAGAGAGGGGGCGGGGCCACATAAATGTAGTGGCCCGCCCAGACCCCATCCCATTGGCTGGTGTTTGGCCGTTCGGTCCCGCCCACCTCCGACATCACCCTGACATTTTAACAGCTGGTGTCACTCCCTGCATGCAGTGTCATTACAGTTTCATACACTGAACAGCTCTGGCAATTCTCACGATCTGCTGCCTGTGAAACTGTTTCACAGGAAGCGCGGGCCACATAGTCTCTTGGATGCAGCATTTTGGGGCAGATCTCTGGAAACAGCACAAGGGGATTAGGGTGTGCCCAGGCACACCCCGTGCGCACGCCTATGCTCTGGTACAACATGTTGGAAGTTGTAGTTGCTACCATGATGTTAATTGCCCAAGTGCTATAATCATTTTCCAAAAAAATGTAATTGGTGTGTAGATATAGTGCAGCCTCCTTGAAGTTTTATTTCACTCAGTTCAGCCAACTGTTTCATTTGAGTTTCTCATACCTGAGCTACAATACAAAAATTGTCTTGATGGCAGTTTTTCCTTTTTTCAGGTGACAGCAACCTCTTTAAACTTATCCTAAACAATAATTCGGCCAAGAAGAAATGCATCAACGAGAAAGACGCAGATGGGAACACAGTTTTGCATCTTGTAGCCTCCTTTCCTACAAATTCATATGATTATACACCAAAGTGTAAGCACCTTAACTTTTATCTTACCTATATATGCATGTGTGTATGCGTTAAATTTTTATAATAGATATTTAGGGGAATTTTCTAAGACTGGAGCAGCTAGAATCTGGAGCAGTGATGCATGGCAATCAGTCAGCTTCTAGCTTTCATTTGCAAAGTTTAACTGAACAAGCTGAAGGTGAAAGTTGATTGGTTATTATGCATAGCTGCCCCTGAGTCTGTCTGGTTCAGTTTTAGTAAACCCCCCTCCCCCTTCCAATATGTGCTGTCTACGAAATTGTCTTTAATAACACATATTTTCTCATATACATCATCTATATGGATCTATATAATCTATATAGGGATTTTTTACTTTATTTAGTAAATCCATTTTTTTACTTTATTTTTCCCAGTCAAGGTAATCAGTACATTATGTATGTGTACACACACACACACACACACACACACAGTATCTCACAAAAATGAGTACACCCCGCACATTTTTGCAAATATTTTATTATATCTTTTCATGTGACAACACTGAAGAAATGACACTTTGCTACAATGTAAAGTCGTAAATGTACAGCTTGTATAACAGTGTAAATTTGCTGTTCCCTCAAAATAACACAATACACAGCCATTAATGTCTAAACCACTGGCAACAAAAGTGAGTACACCCCTAAGTGAAAATGTCCAAATTGCGCCCTAAGTGTCAATATTTTGTGTGGCCACTATTATTTTGCAGCACTGCCTTAACCCTCTTGGGCATGGAGTTCACCGGAGCTTCACAGCCTGCCACTGGAGTCGTCTTCCACTCCTCCATGACGACATCACAGAGCTGGTGGAAGTTAGAGACCTTGCACTCCTCCACCTTCCGTTTGAGGATGCCCCACAGATGCTCAATAGGGTTTAGGTCTGGAGACATGCTTAGCCAGTCCATCACCTTTAACCGCAGCTTCTTTTGCAAGGCAGTGGTCATCTTGGAGATGTGTTTGGGGTCTTTATTATGTTGGAGTACTGCCCTGCGGCCCAGTCTCCGAAGGGATGGGATCATGCTCTGCTTCTGTATGTCACAGTACATGTTGGCATTCATGGTTTCCTCAGTGAACTGTAGCTCTCCAGTGCCTGCAGCACTCATGCAGCCCCAGACCATGATACACCCCCCACCATGCTTGACTGTAGGCAAGACACACTTGTCTTTGTACTCCTCACCTGGTTGCCGCCACATACACTTGACACCATCATAACCAAATAAGTTTATCTTGGTTTCATCAGACCACAGGACATGGTTCCAGTAATCCATGTCCTTAGTCTACTTGTCTTCTGCAAACTGCGGGCTTTCTTGTGCATCATCTTTAGAAGAGTCTTCCTTCTGGGACAACAGCCGTGCAGACCAATTTGATGTGGTGTATGGTCTGAGCACTGACAGGCTGACCCCCCCCACCCCTTCAACCTCTGTATCAATGCTGGCAGCACTCATACGTCTGTTTCCCAAAGACAACCTCTGGATATGATGCTGAGTACGTGCACTCAACTTCTTTGGTCGACCATGGCGAGGCCTGTTCTGAGTGTAACTTGTCCTGTTAAACTGCTGTATGTTCTTGGCCACCGTGCTACAGCTCGGTTTCAGGGTTTTAGCAATCTTCTTATAGCCTAGGCCATCTTTATGTAGAGCAACAATTTTTTTTTTTCAGATCCTCAGAGTTCTTTGCCATGAGGTGCCATGTTGAACTGCCAGTGACCAGTATGAGAGAGTGAGAGCGATAACACCAAATTTAACACACCTGCTCCCCATTCACACCGGAGACCTTGTAACACTAGCGAGTTATATGACACTGAGGAGGGAAAATAGCTAATTGGGCCCAATTTGGACACTTTCACTTAGGGGTGTACTCCCTTTTGTTGCCAGTGGTTTAGGCATTAATGGCTGTATGTTGAGTTACTGTATTTATTGGCGTATAACACTCACTTTTTCACCATGAAAATTGGGTGCAAATAGCGTGTGCGTGTCATACGCCAATACTTCAATTTTAGCTGCCTCGGAGGGGGACAGGGAAGGAGGCGGGACGAGCGCCATCATTTTACATACAGTGAGAAACTCCTGTTTACTTAGTGGCCTCTATAATAGGAAGTCCCATCTCCTGGGCCGCCATTGGACCACTGTTCTGTCTATCATAGGAGATTCTCACTGTAATCTGTCGGCGCTCATCCCGCCCCCCTCCCTGTCCCCTCTAGGCTGCAGATGGGCATCGATCAGGCTGCACTGATGGCAATGGTGAGGCTGCTGCATTGATGTGGACTGATGAGGCTGCATTGATGGCAATGGTGAGGCTGCATTGATGTGGACTGATGAGACTGCATTGATGACAATGGTGAGGCTGCATTGATGTGGACTGATGAGACTGCATTGATGGCACTTGTGAGGCTGCAGATGGGCATTGATCAGGCTGCATTGATGGCAATGGTGAGGCTGCAGATGGGCACTGACCCTTGTTTTGCTTCAAAGTTCCTTATTTAAAATTTAAGTTTTTTTCCTAAAACTTCCTCTTAAAATGAATGTGCGTGTTATACGCCTGTGCGTGTTATATGCCGATAAATACGGGTATTTTGAGGGGACAGCAAATTTACACTGTTATACAAGCTATACACTCACTACTTTACATTGTAGCAAAGTGTCAATTCTTCAGTTTTGTCACATGAAAAGATGTAATAAAATATTTACAAAAATGTGAGGAGTGTACTCACTTTTGTGAGATACTGTAAGTATGTGTGGTAGGTTAACTTGGGAATGGACCATAGAAATAAGTTTGAGTGCCAGGGGGCATAGTGGCAAGTGTGTTCGAAAATGGGGTAGTAAGCAGGTCTTTATCTCAAATGAATGATATAATCCAATGCCTTAGTTGGGTGTACCATAACGGCTCC